>NC_091333.1:29178940-29387000 GCF_038502225.1 Cherax quadricarinatus | reverse complement strand
ATTATTTGGCATCATATAAGAGTAGGTGGAGCTGATCAGTAGAGTGCCAGCCAATAGGGAGCCATCTGAGAACACTCCGCAGTACTCCCCCTCCAGATGGTGCCAGGTGAAATCACTTCATTATTACGTTTATATCAGCTTATATATCAACTATACGGCTTATTTATCTATCAGAATTGATCTAATATGATATAATAAACACTATAAATAACAAACAAACAAGTTATATACTCTAGACTGAATAAAATAGGCCATAATATAGCGAGTCCACCAGCAATATTTCGATATAAATGAGTTACTCCTGGTCTCCTTGTTCTATTGTTTGGTATGTGAGTGATAGAAAACGGTGTTTTGAAGAGGATAACTGCACTAGAACATCAGTTTACTAAGAAATACACCAAAAAAAACCCGATTTCCGCGCAAAAAAAAAATTTTTTGAGACGGTAGGCCTGCCGACGTTTTCTAGGCCTATATCTCGGAAGTAACTTTTTCACATATTTCGCTAAAGTACACCATTATTAATGATTGTATTGAAATGATTTTCACTGACAATATAAAACAAGGTGTGTTTGAAAATCTGATGATTCTTTTTTTGGAATATATCAAATATTTTTGATTTTGTGGGAGGTAAAAGGCAGATATTTTGGTGAATGCAAAAAAGTCTTATCAAATGTATTTTATTTTTTCCATGATAATAAGATATATTAGATGAAACATGTGCATCCAAAATTAGTGTCAGATGTATTCTAACGGTTGGGATTGTCGGAAGTGCCACTCGAAGTGCCATTTTGTCATACTTTGCTGCCATATATGAAGTCACTGAAATATTTTTTTTCTCTGTTGTTTGTTGGCCAATCATACTGAAACTTTGTCACATTCTTCTACATATGAACCTCTAAATGTACACCAAAAATAAAAAAAATTTGTTGAAAAATAAAAGAGTTGGCCAAATTCAGGGACTCTGGCCTTAAGGTGGAGTAGTGGAGGAAACTACAATGCCTGCACTCTTAAGGTGAGGTGGTGGTGGGAAGTACAGTACCTGCACTCTTATGGTAGGGTTGTGGTGAAAAGTACAGTGCCTGCACTCCTAAGGTGGGGTTGTGGTGTAAAGTACAGTGCCTGCACTCTTAAGGTGGGGTGGTGGTGGGTAGCACAGTGCCTGCACTCTTAAGGTGGTGTGGTGGTGGTGGAAAGTATAGTGCCTGCACTCTTGAGGTGGCCTAGTGGTGGGAAGTACAGTGCCTGCACTCTTAAGGTAGGCTGGTGATGGGAAGTTCAGTGCCTGCAATCTTAAGGTGGGGTGGTTGCGGGAAGTACAGTGCTTACACTCTTAATGTGGGCTGGTGGTTGGAAGGTACAGTGCCTGCACTCTTAAGGTGGGGTGGTGGTATGAAGTACAGTGATTGTACTCTTAAGATTGGGTGGTTATGGGAAGTGCAGTGCCTGCAATCTTAAGGTGGGCTGGTGGTTGGGAGGTGCAGTGCCTGCACTCTTAAGGTGGGGTGGTGGTATGAAGTACAGTGCCTGATCTCGTAAGGTGGGCTTTTGGTGGGAATTACCGTGCCTGCACTGTTAAGGTGGGCTTTTGGTGAGAAATACAGTGCCTGCCCTCTTAATGTGTGGGTGTGGTGGAAAGTACAGTGCCTGCCCTCTTAAGGTGGGGTGGTGGTAGGAATTACAGTGCCTGCTCTCTTAAGGTGGGCTGGTGGTGAGAAGTACAGTGCCTGACCTCTTAAGGTGGGGTGGCGGTTGGAAGTACAGTGCCTGCACTTTTAAGGTTGGGTTGTTGTGTGAAGTACAGTGACTACACTCTTAAGGTGGGGTAGTGATGGGAATTACAGTGCCTGCACTCTTAAGGTGGGGTGGTGGTGTGAATTACAGTGCCTGCATTCTTGAGGTGGGGTGGTTGTGGGAAGTACAGTGCATGCACTCTTAAGGTGGAGTGGTTGTTGGAAGCACAGTCCCAGCACTCCTAGGTTGGGCTGGTGGAAAGAGGTACAGTGCCTGCACTTTTAAGTTGGACTTGTGGTGGAAAGTACAGTGCGTGAGCTCTTTAGGTTGGGTGGTGGAGGAAATTACAGTGCCTTCACTCTTAAGGTGGGGTGGTGGTGGAAAGTACAGTGCCTGCACTCATAAGGTGTAGTGGTGGTGGGAAGTACAGTGCCTGCACTCTTAAGGTGAGGTGGTGGTGGGAAGTACAATGCCTGCACTCTTAAGGTAGGGTGGTGGTGAGAAGTACAGTGCCTGCACTCTTATGGTGGGGTAGTGGTGGAAAGTACAGTTCCTGCACTCTTAAGGTGGGGTAGTGGTGGGACGCACAGTGCCTTCACTCTTGAGGTGGGGTGGTTGTGGGAGGTACAGTGCCTGCACTCTTAAGGTGTGCTGGTGGTGGGAAGTACAGTGACTGCACTCTTAAGGTGGGGTGGTTGTGGGAAGTACAGTGCCTGCACTCTTAAGGTGTAGTGGTGGTGGGAAGTATAGTGCCTGCACTCTTAAGGTGGGGTGGTGGTGGTGGGAAGTACAGTGCCTGCACTCTTAAGGTGGGGTAGTGGTGGAAACTACAGTGCCTGCACTCTTAAGGTGAGGTGGTGGTGGGAAGTACAATGACTGCACTCTTAAGGTGGGGTGGTGGTGGGAAGAACCGTGCCTACTCTCTTAAGGTGGGGTGGTGGTGGGAAGTACAGTGCCTGCACTCTTAAGGTGTGGTAGTGGTGGAAAGCACAGTGCCAGCACTATTAAGGTTTCGTGGTGGTGGGAAGTACAGTACCTTCACTCGTAAGATGGGCTGGTGGTAGGAAGTACAGTGCCTGCACTCTTAAGGTGGGGTGGTGGTGGGAATTACAGTGCCTGCACTCTTAAGGTGAGGAAGTGGTGAGAGGTACAGTGCCTGCACTGTTAAGGTGGGCTGGTGGTGAGAAGTATAGTGCCTGCCCTCTTAAGGTGGGCTGGTGGTGAGAAGTACAGTGCTTGCCCTCTTAAGGTGGGGTGGTGGTGGGAAGTACAGTGCTTTCCCTCTTTAGATGGGGTGCTGGTGGGAAGAGCAGTGCCTGCACTCTTAAGGTGGGGTGGTGGTGGGAAGTACAGTGCCTGCACTCTTAAGGTGGGGTGGTTGTGGGACGTACAGTGCCTGCACTCTTAATGTGGGGTGGTTGTTGGAAGTACAGTGCCTGCACTCTTAAGGTGGGGTGGTTGTGGGAATTTTAGTGCCTGCACTCTTAAGGTAGGCTGGTGGTGAGAAGTGCAGTGCTGGCCCTCTTAACGTGGGGTGGTGGTGGGAAGTACAGTGCCTTCCCTCTTTAGGTGTGGTGGTGGTGGGAAGTACAGTGCCCGCGCTCTTAAGGTGGGGTGGTTGTGGGAAGTACAGTGCTTGCACTCTTGAGGTGGGGTGGTGGTGGGAATTACAGTGCCTGCTCTCTTAAGGTGAGGTAGTGGTGAGAAGTACAGTGCCTGCACTCTTAAGTTGGGGATGGGGATAGTGCAGTGTGGAGGGGCATCTGAGGTGTTATTGGATGCGTCTCTGATAAGTCGGTGATAGAATGTTTTCTGCTGGCCATCACCTGGGTGGGAAGAGACCGGTATGTTAACAAAGTACGTGCGTACATCAATAATTATGTAATGAATAAAGTACGTGCATACACCAGTAATTAAGTAATTAAAAAAGTACGTGCCTACATCAATAATTAAGTAATGAATATATTACATGCGTACATCAGTAATTATGTAATGCATAAAGTACGTGCGTTTCTCTATAATTAAATAATGAATAAAGTACGTGCATTCATTAGTAATTAGTAATGAATATAGTACGTTCGTTCATCAGTAATTAAGTAATGCATAATTTACGTACGTACATCAATAATTAAGTAATGAAAAAAGTACATGCATATTTCAGTAATTAAGTAATGAATAATGTACGTGCGTACATCAGTAATTAAGTAATGCATAAAGTACGTGCGTAAATCAATAATTAAGTAAAGAATAAAGTACGTGCATACATCAGTAATTAAGTAAAGAATAAAGTACATGCGTACATCAGTAATTAAGTAATGCATAATGTACGTACGTACATCAGTAATTAATTAATGCATAAAGTACGTGCGTACATCAGTAATTAAGTAATGAATACAGTACGTGCGTACATCAGTAATTAAGTAATGAATACAGTACGTGCGTACATCAGTAATTAAGTAATGAATACAGTACGTGCGTACATCAGTAATTAAGTAATGAATACAGTACGTGCGTACATCAGTAATTAAGTAATGAATACAGTACGTGCGTACATCAGTAATTAAGTAATGAATACAGTACGTGCGTACATCAGTAATTAAGTAATGAATACAGTACGTGCGTACATCAGTAATTAAGTAATGAATACAGTACGTGCGTACATCAGTAATTAAGTAATGAATACAGTACGTGCGTACATCAGTAATTAAGTAATGAAGATTTATTGTTAAAATAACCAATTGATATTTTAAAACTAGTTTCCATGACTAAGAATTACTTGAAATAACTTCGCGACGACCAATGTTAGGAAAGAAACTCTCTGATACTAAGTTTTATCCACTAAATGTTGGCGGACCTCTGATAATCCGAACATTGCCAGTCACCATTACATTGTAATAGCAACAGCAATAATAATACATCTTGATTTACTACAAGTTCATGTACTTGTACTTATGTATACCTGTACCTATATAAACTTGTATTTATGAATACCTGTACCTATATAAACTTGTACTTATGTATACCTGTACCTATATAAACTTGTATTTATGTATACCTGTACCTATATAAACTTGTACTTATGTATACCTGTACCAATATAAACTTGTATTTATGAATACCTGTACCTATATAAACTTGTACTTATGTATACCTGTACCTATATAAACTTGTATTTATGAATATCTGTACCTATATAAACTTGTACTTATGTATACCTGTACCTATATAAACTTGTATTTATGTATACCTCTACCTATATAAACTTGTACTTATTTATACCTGTACCTATATAAACTTGTACTTATGTATACCTGTACCTATATAAACTTGTACTTATGTATACCTCTACCTATATTAACTTGTACTTATGTATACCTGTACCTAATACTGTTTACCTGTACACTAATAATATTCCAGTAATTAATTTTTATAGTGGGCCAGAAGAAGATAAATTATGTAACATCACAGCCACTAGTGAAATGGTTGTGAAGCAGATAGACAGACTGAAGCAAAATAAGTCACCGGGTCCTGATGAGGTTTTTTCAAGGGTTCTTAAGGAATGCAAAATGGAACTCTGTGTACCATTAACTAATATTTTTAATTTATCTCTTCAAACAGGTGTAGTGTGTGATATGTGGAAGATGGCTAATGTAATTCCTATTTTTAAAACAGGGGACAAGTCCTTACCATCTAATTACCGCCCAATAAGCCTGACCTCAATTGTAGGCAAATTACTAGAGTCAATTATAGCTGAGATTATAAGAAGCCATCTCGATAAGCAGAGCTTGATTAATGATACTCAGCATGGATTCACAAGAGGCCGGTCTTCTCTAACTAATTTATTAACTTTCTTCAGTAAAGCTTTTGAGGCTGTTGACCACGATAAAGAATTTGATATGTTTTACTTAGATTTTAGTAAGCCTTTTGATAGAGTTCCGCACCAAAGACTGTTAAAGAAAGTGGCAGCTCATGGCACTGGGGGAAAAGTGCTCTCGTGGATCGAGTCATGGCTCACAGACAGGAAGCAGAGAGTGTCCATAAATGGGGTTAAATCCCAGTGGGGACCAGTAACAAATGGCGTTCCACAGGGATCAGTCTTGGGCCCGTTGTTGTTTATAATATATATCAATGATCTTGATGAGGGAATTACTAGTGATATGAGCAAATTCGCCGATGACACAAAGATAGGTAGGATAATTGATTCAAACGTAGATGTTAGGGAACTTCAGGAGTATTTAAACAAACTCTATTCTTGGTCAGGAAAGTGGTAGATGCAGTTCAATGTAGATAAATGCAAGGTTCTGAAGCTCGGGAGTGTCCATAACACTAGCACTTATAAGTTAAATGATGTAGAACTTAGCCACACAGATTGCGAAAAGGACTTGGGGGTTATGGTAAGCAGCAACCTTAAACCAAGACAGCAATGCCTAAGCGTACGTAATAAGGCAAATAGATTACTGGGATTTATGTCAAGAAGTGTAAGCAACAGAAGTCCAGAGGTTATACTGCAGCTTTATACATCATTAGTAAGGCCTCACCTAGATTATGCAGCTCAATTCTGGTCTCCATATTACAGAATGGACATAAATTCGTTAGAAAACATTCAGCGTAGGATGACTAAATTAATACATAGCATTAGAAATCTTCCTTATGAAGAAAGATTGAAGACTCTTAAATTGCATTCACTTGTTAGACGAAGAATGAGGGGAGACCTGATCGAAGTGTATAAGTGGAAGATAGGTATTAATAAAGAGGATATTAATAAGGTCTTGAGGATATCTCTCCAAGAGAGAACCCGCAGTAATGGATTTAAATTAGATTAGTTTAGATTTAGAAAGGACATAGGAAAGTATTGGTTTGGAAATAGGGTAGTTGATGAGTGGAACAGTCTACCTAGTTGGGTGATTGAGGCTAGGACTTTGGGTAGTTTCAAATTTAGGTTGGATAAGTACATGAGTGGGAGGGGTTGGATTTGAGTGGGACTTTCACATCAGAGCTTATTTCCTGGGTGGCATTGAAAATTGGGTTGGGCAAACGTTTTGTTAGTGGGATGAATTGTAAAGGACCTGCCTAGTATGGGCCAACAGGCCTGCTGCAGTGTTCCTCCTTTCTTATGTTCTTATGTTCTATATAAACTTGTACTTACGTATACCTGTGCCTATATAAACTTGTACTTATGTATACCTGTACCTATATAAACTTGTACTTATGTATACTTGTACCTATATAAACTTACTGTGGTATCTTGCAGGTACAATAAAATTACTGTTTGATATAAAGTAGGAGTAACTATGCCAGGACAAGAAGTAGCTGAGAGTGTCTCACTAGTGTTGAAGACTAAATAATAATAATAATAATAAAAGTAATAATAATAATAATAATAATAATAATAATAATAATAATAATAATAATAATAATAATAATAATAATAATAATAATAATAATAATCATAATAATAAAAGTAATAATATTCACTCTGGAGTACTTTAAATTATCATATATCATATGTCGTTAATCCATGTACGAGATATTTTCGAAATTACATAAGAAACACACATCATATCTTATAAACAAAATACAAACAATTATGGTACAACAAACGTAAGATAAATGTGATGTGTGGAAGCCGAGCGGCTTGACTGCACTAACTAGTGATGTGTGGAAGCCGAGCGGCTTGACTGCACTATGTACTATGTGACGTGTACTTAGCTCAGTGAAGACCTGTTTGTGTGCTCTTGAGTGGTGACCTGTACTTTGAGTGCTGACCTGTACTTAACTCTGTGAAGAAGTGTCTTGTTTGCTCCCGTGGACTGAACCAAGATGCCCTCCATCGAGCAACTTTACCAGCAACTTAAGGAGGAATTGAGGGCAGCGAAGATGGAGATACGGCGATTGACCGAGGAAAACAAAAGGATTCGTAGTAGTCCTCCTGTTTCGAGTCCTCAGGTCAAGAAGGGATCGTGGTCAGTGGTTGGACAGCAGGGGACGACGAAGTTGACGATCAAGAAGACGAATGGAAAGCCAGAAACGATGAAGAAGAAAGAGACTGCTGTGGAAACTCCCGTGGAAACCTCCAACGCATTCTCGGTGCTACCCGACGAATGTGAGTCTACTACTGGGATCGTCACGACGAACGACAACAAGGAAGGTAAGAATATTGTTGTTGTTGGGGATAGCCAGGTTAGATACATGGATAGGGCATTCTGCTTGAAGGACAGGAGTAGGAGACAAAGGGTATGCTTTCCTGGGGCTGGGATGGAGGACATTGTTAGCCGGCTTGACAACATCATGAACGGTAATGGGATCAATCCTATTATTTGCCTCAGTGCTGGAGGCAATGATGTAGGCAAGCGTAGAAGTGAGGATTTAGTTAGAAAGTTCAGGACAGCTATAGACATGATTAGGAAGAAGGGGGGGGCGCCCTGTTATATGTGGCATTTTGCCAAGAAGAGGTGTTGGTAATGAATGGTTGTCCAGAGCAATTGGTATTAATTGTTGGCTGGATAAACACTGTAAGGATAATGCAGTACCATTCATTGACAACTGGGACAACTTCTATGGCCGAAATGACATGTATGCCAGGGATGGGGTTCACTTATCCAGGGCAGGTGTGGGTTTTCTTGCTAACTCAGTTGAGGGGGTTGTTAGGACTTTAAACTAGGATTAGTTAGAGGTATGGGTTTTGAAATGATTAATAATGAATATGGATATATTGACTTATGCTCTGATATTAAGAATCTTAATAGTAACTGTCATGGAGTAACTCTGGGTAATGATAATTTCAGAAATTGTGTAAAAACAAAGATGAATAGGAAAAATGTGCAGAAGAAAAAACATATGATGGTATTTTATGCTAACAGTCGAAGTGCAAGAAATAAAATTAATGAACTACGTTTGGTAGCATGTGCTGGGAACTTTGATATCATTGCATTAACTGAAACGTGGTATGATTTAAAGAGTCGGGATATGACTGCTGAGTGTAATATTCAGGGATTTAAGTTATTCAATGTGGATAGATGTAATGGGAAGGGGGGAGGAGTTGCATTGTATGTTCGAGAAAATATTAATTGTTGCATAAAAAAAGGTATAAAAATAGATGGAGCAGTAACAGAGTCTGTTTGGGTAGAGTTCGTGGAGGGTCAAGAAAAACTAATTCTAGGTGTAATATACCGACCTCCAGGCTTGGATCACGATAGAGGGAGACTTCTTTGGGACGATATTGTTAGGGCTTCTGGACACAGTAACGTAGTCATAGTAGGGGACTTTAACTTTAGCCAAATTGACTGGAATTCTTTGACAGGTAATCTAGAGTCCAGTGACTTCATGGAAACAGTTCAGGACTGTTTTCTGAAACAGAGTGTAACTGAACCTACCAGGGGTAATAATTTGCTAGACCTAGTCTTGTCAAATAAGGAAACACTCGTGAATAATCTGGAGATCACTGAAGAGCTTGGCGCAAGTGATCACAAATCCATCACCTTTAGCATTAATTGGGAATGCAAGAATAATGATAATACAGTAAAAATCCCCGATTTTCGTTCTGCCGATTATAATGGACTTAGGGAACATCTGTCTAATCTTGATTGGGGTTATCTAGCTAATGATTTTATTGACGATAATCATACTTATGAATATGAAGGGATCTGCTTTTATGATTGTTTTCTTAATAATGTACACAGTGCCCAGAGTATATACATTCCCCAGAGAGAAATTAGGTCTAATAATAACGATCCCAAATGGGTTAACAGGAGGCTAAAGCATCTATTAGGGGAGAAAAGGGGAATTTATAGGCGCATCAGAAGAGGAGAGGTTAACCTTACTGACCAATATGTTCAGCTTAAAAGAGAAGCAAAAAAGGCGATTAGAAAGGCTAAACGTGACTATGAAATTAGAGTTGCTAATGAATCAAAGACTAATCCAAAGGGGTTCTTTCAAGTGTATAGGACGAAGGTGAAGGAAAAAGTAGGACCTCTGAAATCTGGGAATGGACAGCTGACGGATAATGAACTGGAAATGTGTTCCTTATTTAATGACTATTTTTTGTCAGTTTTTACACAGGAAGATGTAAATGAGATTCCAGTAATTAACAATTATTTAGTTCCTGATGAATTTAAGTTAACTAATATTACTGTCACGAGGGACATGGTTATTAAACAGATAGACAAACTGAAACAAAATAAGTCCCCGGGACCCGATGAGTTGTTTTCAAGGGTACTTAAGGAATGCAAGATGGAGCTTAGTCAGCCATTAACGAGTGTATTCAATGCGTCCATCCTTACCAGTGTTGTGCCAGAGATGTGGAAGATGGCTAATGTGGTTCCTATATTCAAATCAGGGGATAAGTCCACTCCTTCAAATTACCGTCCAATAAGCCTGACATCTATAGTGGGCAAGTTATTAGAATCAATTATAGCTGACATTATCAGAAGTCACCTTGAAGAGCATAACTTGATAAATGAATCTCAGCATGGATTCACGAGAGGTCGTTCCTGCCTGACAAACTTACTGACGTTCTTCAATAGAACATTTGAGGCAGTTGACAGTGATAAGGAATATGATATTGTTTATTTGGATTTTAGTAAAGCCTTCGACAGAGTACCTCACAAGAGACTCTTAAGAAAAGTGGCAGCTCATGGTATAGGAGGTAAAGTTCTAGCATGGATTGAGGCATGGCTTACCAATAGAAAGCAGAGAGTTACCATTAATGGAGTGAAATCTGAATGGGGATTAGTCACTAGTGGCGCTCCACAAGGATCAGTTTTAGGCCCTCTCTTGTTCATAATTTACATTAATGACCTTGATGAAGGGATTACTAGTGACATGAGTAAGTTTGCTGATGATACAAAGATAGGCCATATAATTCACTCTGAGGAGGATATCAATGAACTCCAGGACGATTTGAACAAATTAATGTCTTGGTCTGAGAAATGGCAGATGAAGTTTAATGTGGATAAGTGTAAGGTACTTGCCCTTGGTAATGAAAATAACCCTCGAAGCTATAATCTAGGTGAAGTAGAGCTTGATCATACAGAATGTGAAAAAGACTTGGGAGTCATGGTAAGCAGAAATCTAAAGCCAAGACAGCAGTGCCTCAGTGTGCGCAACAAGGCCAACAGATTACTTGGATTTATCTCAAGAAGTATAAGTAACAGAAGTCCAGAAGTTATTTTGCAGCTCTATACATCACTAGTGAGGCCTCATTTGGATTATGCTGCTCAGTTTTGGTCCCCTTACTACAGTATGGACATAGACTCATTAGAGAACATACAGAGAAGAATGACTAAAATGATTTACTGTGTAAGGAACCTCCCGTATGAAGATAGACTTAAAGCCTTAAATCTCCACTCTCTGGAGAGGCGTAGAATGAGGGGAGATATCATTGAAGTGTATAAGTGGATGACGGGCATAAACAAGGGAGACATTAATAAAGTACTGAGGGTGTCGAACCAGGTAAGAACCAGGAATAATGGATTTAAGTTGGATAAATTTAGATTTAGAAAGGACATAGGTAAGTACTGGTTTTCTAACAGAGTTGTAGATGCGTGGAACAGTCTTCCCAGTGGGGTGATAGAGGCTAGGACCTTGGGTAGCTTTAAGAAGAGACTGGACAAATATATGAGCGGGAGGGGCTGGGTTTGATTGGTGTTGGGGGGTGCGGGAGTTGTTTCTTGAGTAGCTTTAGGTAGATGTCGTTTTGATAAGGACCTGCCTCGTATGGGCCAGTAGGCCTTCTGCAGTGTTCCTACATTCTTATGTTCTTATGTTCTTATGTTTTCTCTATTTCAACTTCACCTCTTCAAGGAAGGGGGGAGAGGGGGGTACTTGTCGTGGTTAAGAGACTTTTAGTATGAGACATCAGACCTGTCAGTTGACTTCCTCCGACCGAATATAATTATCCTCTTTCCCCATCCCATTCTCCCCATCCGTCCTTTTTTTTCATCCCTCCCCTTTTCTTTCCTGTTTTTGAACTTTGGGGTCCTTCCCTCAGACATTCTAGCTCCTGGGCTCCTGGGCTCCTAGGCTCCTGGGAGCGCCTTAAAGTCTTGAATATGTACTCTCATGAGCGAAGGAGAGAGAGATACATGATAATATATACCTGGAAAGTACTGGAGGGTCTGGTCCCAAACCTGCACACTGCCATAACAACATACTGGTGTGAGAGATATGGACGGAAGTGTAAAATGAACCCAGTGAGAAGCAGGGGTGCAGTGGAAACAATGAGAAAACACTGTATCAACATCCGGGGTCCCAGCTTATTCAACATCTTACCAGAAGATATCACAAACACGGCTGGAACAAGTGTAGAAGCCTTCAAGGGGAAACTGGACAAGTATCTTCAACAGGTGCCAGATCAACCAGGCTGTGACGGATATGTAGGGCAGCGGGCCTCCAGCAGCAACTGTTGAGAAATGGGTTTACCTGCTAAGCTTATACATGTTGTATAGGGAAACTTAACTTAGAAAGACAGCTCATCGCCTGCACAGCCGTCCCTGCAGACAAGGTCTTGAGAAGCTGTCAAAGTCATTCCTCAATGGGCTGAAATAAGTTATAATTTCTAAGATTATAAATTACCCCTAGGGGGTGTTATGTCAGCATATTTCATTCACTGATTGCTGACAAATTACATACTTGCCGACTATAGGTTGATTACAAACTCCTTGCGACTCAAGAACTGCACAGTCCCCCATACTACAAGAAATTCGTAACCTACCTTGCTCTTGTAGCATGAGCTATGGTGTTCTTCACACCTTCGACAGATATCGGTGACTTGATAGAAGCTGAAGTGTCCTTGGATGTCCACGTCTTCCATAGTCTAGGAATACGCACACTGGTACACTATGTTCCACAAGATTTAAGAACATAAGAACATAAGAAAGGAGGAACACTGCAGGAGGCCTGTTGGCCCATACTAGGCAGGTCCTTTACAATTCATCCCACTAACAAAACATTTGCCCAACCCAATTTTCAATGCCACCCAAGAAATAAGCTCTGATGTGAAAGTCCCACTCAAATCCAACCCCTCTCACTCATGTACTTATCCAATCTAAATTTGAAACTACCCAAGGTCCCAGCCTCAATAACCCAACTAGGTAGACTGTTCCACTCATCTACTACCCTATTTCCAAACCAATACTTTCCCATGTCCTTTCTGAATCTAAACTTATCTAATTTAAATCCATTACTGCGGGTTCTCTCTTGGAGAGACATCCTCAAGACCTTATTAATATTCCCTTTATTAATACCTATTTTCCACTTATACACTTCGATCAGGTCTCCCCTCATTCTTCGTCTAACAAGTGAATGTAACTTAAGAGTCTTCAATCTTTCTTCATAAGGAAGATTTCTAATGCTATGTATTAATTTAGTCATCCTATGCTGAATGTTTTCTATCGAATTTATGTCCATTCTGTAATATGGAGACCAGAACTGAGCTGCATAATCTAGGTGAGGCCTTACTAATGATGTATAAAGTTGCAGTATGACCTCTGGACTTCTGTTGCTTACACTTCTTGATATAAATCCCAGTAATCTATTTACCTTATTACGTACGCTTAGGCATTGCTGTCTTGGTTTAACGTTGCTGCTCACCATAACCCCCAAGTCCTTTTCGCAATCTGTATGGCTAAGTTCTACATCATTTAACTTATAAGTACTAGGGTTATGGGCACTCCCAAGCTTCAGAACCTTGCATTTATCTACATTGAACTGCATCTGCCACTTTTCTGACCAAGAATAGAGTTTGTTTAAATCCTCCTGAAGTTCCATAACATCTACGTTTGAATCAATTATCCTATCTATCTTTGTGTCATCGGCGAATTTGCTCATATCACTAGTAATTCCCTCATCAAGATCATTGATATATATTATAAACAACATCGGGCCCAAGACTGATCCCTGTGGAACGCCACTTGTTACAGATCCCCACTCGGATTTAACCCTATTTTTGGACACTCTCTGCTTCCTGTCAGTGAGCCATGACTCGATCCACGAGAGCACTTTTCCTCCAATGCCATGAGCTGCCACTTTCTTTAACAGTCTATGGTGTGGAACTCAATCAAAAGCCTTACTAAAATCTAAGTAAATAATATCAAATTCTTTATCGTGGTCAACAGCCTCAAAAGCTTTACTGAAGAAAGTTAATAAATTAGTTAGACAAGACTGGCCTCTTGTGAATCCATGCTAGTAGTGATGAAGGCGGCTCAGCGGTCCCTGCGGCAGAGTGGCTTCATTTTCCTGAGCGGTCTCTGTGGCTGAGTGGCTTCCTTTTCCTGAGCGGTCTCCTTTCCTGAGGGGTCTCCTTTTCACACCTATATGCTAATGACCTTGACCTCGCCCTCGAGACCACCTCGCCCCTCGAGACCACCTCACCCTCAACCCCCCACCCACGACCCCCACCCGCGCCCCCACGCCCCCCACCCACGCCCCCGTGCCCCTTCACCCGCACCCCCCACCCGCCCCCACCCTCACGCCGACCCGCCCGCCACGCCCTCGCGCACGCCCGCGCCCCTCACGCCCGCCCGTCGCGCCCGCCCATGCCTTCTACTGCGCCTTCTGCAGCGTCGTCCGGATCGCCCCCGCTCCCCGAATTTTTTTCCGATTTTTTTCAAATTTTTTTTAATTTTCTTGTGCTCTCCTCGGATCAAATTTTTGAGGTTCCCCCTCTCCCCCACTTTCACCCACACCCCAAATTTTTTCGATTTTTTTTTCTCGAAATCAAAGTCTCCATCTCCTCGGATCAAGTTTTTCTCGATATCAATAATACAGAGATTCCCCCCCATCCACTTCTACCCTCTATGTCCAAGTATTTCTCCTCCATCTCCTCGGATCAAGTTTTTTGGATTCCCCCCTCTGGGTATAAGCATTCAAAATGGACTCCCACTTTCACCCCAATTTTTTTTCTCTCGATAATACAAAGACTCTACTTCCTCGGATCAAATTTTTAAGGTTCCCCATCCCACTTTCACCCTCGTCCCCAATTTTTTTTTCTCGATAACACAAATACTCCATCTCCTTGGATCAAGTTTTTGGATTGCCCCTCCCACTTTCACCCCCACCCCAAATTTTTTCGAATTTTTTTTTCTCGATAATACAAAGTCTCCATCTCCTCGGATCAAGTTTTTCTCGATATCAAAGACTCCAATTCCTCGGATCAAATTTTTCTCGAAATCAAAGTCTCCATCTCCTTGGATCAAGTTTTCTCGATAATACAAAGACTCCAATTCCTCGGATCAAGTTTTTCTCGAAATCAAAGTCTCCATCTCCTTGGATCAAGCTTTTCTCGATAATACAAAGACTCCATCTCCTTGGATCAAAGTTTTTCTCGATAATACAAAGACTCCAATTCCTCGGATCAAGATTTTGGATTCCCCCTATGGGGTTTCGAAATTCTTATGATCTCCTTGGATCAAGGTTTTCTCCTCCATCTCCTCGGATCAAGTTTTTTTTGGATTCCCCCCTCTGGGGGTAAGCATTCAAATGAACTCCTCCTATGAGGCATGGTACTTTCTCTTACTACAGGTCTAAACAAGTGTGACGTCACCCCACCTGTGTTTACTCGGCGGACAGTGACGTCACGTGATGACCTCACACATACAAGCTGAATCTTGTCGACTTCCCCCTATGTCAATGACGTCACGTGATGACCCCGCACACAGGCTGAATCTTGTCGACTTCCCCCCTACACATTTCATGTACAACATAGGGAAAACATCTTCACTCTTAACCCAGGATAACCCAAATGATTTCACATTTCAGGATAACACTAATACACAATATTTTCATTATTTATTTATTATACAACCATTACATTTCAGGATAACACTAATACACAATATTTTCATTATTTATTTATTATACAACCATTACATTTCAGGATAACACTAATACACAATATTTTCATTATTTATTTATTATACAACCATTACATTTCATATACATTTCTGGTAACACAAAAAAAATACAAAATTCATTGAAAAAAGCTACAATTCATTGACTAAAGTCAACGTAGAGTAATTTTTCTTCTCTTGAAGAAATTCTGTGCATTTTGTTCTGGATCATCTTCTTCCTCATCATCTGATATATAATAAACTTCTGGGAAGGATGATGGTGGGGAAGCTGGTGGATAATTTATGGGGGAAGACGGGGAATCCTCATCAATACATGAACTAGGTTGGAAATTTGTCATCACATATTCCATCTCACTCCATACACATTTATCACAATAACAACTATTGGTACATTCTCCTCTCATATTAATCTCTTCATTCATATTATTAGTGCTACACGTAGCAGCACCCACATGAGACTGGGGAGAAGGTGCGATCTCGGCGTGGGTAGGAGTTACAATATCCTGGATAAAAGCGTTAACATCAACCCCATGAGTAGGAGGCACATTCTCAACATCCACATGAGGTCGGGGAGAAGACGCGATGGTAGGAGGGGCAGCAGCAGCATCTCCATACGGATGGGTAGGAGGCGGGGTAGATCTCGCTCCTAACAAACCCATCAACTCGCAAATCATTTGCTCCTGTCGGATTTGATTTGCGTGAATAAGTTCCAGCATCCGCATTATATTCACATCTGGCAAAGAAAAAAAATTTCCCAATTAGAAGAATAAGGTGTACCTTTATTTGCATTAAAGTATAAAAGTTTTTACTGGTTAATACATACACTTCTAAAAATCATTTATGTGTAAAAGAAAATTTTTTTTTTCAATATTACAACAAGATTCACTTGGTTAATGAACAAAAATCACTTACCATTTTCCGCAGGAGGATGAAGTTGATTAATCCAACATAAACAGGGATACTGTCTTCCCTCCTCCTCGCAGACACCTCCAACGGGATACTGAATTGGATTCATCCTTGACCCTACTTGTTCTTGAATTACAGTAGATCCAAACAGTGACCCAGCACAGACATTTATACCAGAGTTGTTACCTTTGCTCCGCCTCTAAACGCCTCAGGCTCTACCCGCCGTACGATAATTCCAATATTTTACACAGATTTTCATAATTCCACGTTGAATTATTAGCAAATACACTTGAACATGAGGGTATATTGAAATGCTCATATGCATATTTCAATATAAATTGATCATTCTTTAATTTATTTCTACCCAAATCTTTAAACAAATACGGTATAATTTTCTTTACGCTATAATTTGTTAACTTATACACAAAATATATAGCATATAAGACGCACACCAATCATTTTTCATGTTGAATCCTCTGATTAATACCGTACATGTAATTTCTCTTGTATATAATTTTCTCATATATATTTGTATAATGTTTTAAATCCACCCCGAAACTATCTAAATATAATAATATGTGTTTGTTCACATATATAGTAATCCAATGAGCCATATTTTCATCTTGATCGTTCAATATATTAATGATGAAAATTACCGGCTTATCTTTTATCCTCATAATAACTTCATTTATATTATTTGCTGCAAAACATCCCAAATACGAGGCGTATCTTCCCGTATGATGTTTCAAGGCAATATTTATCTCTTCACAATTCATGGTCTATACTCGCGTATGCACAATCACTGTTCTTTTTTCATTTATATTTAAAATCGCATTAGTTTCACCAAACATCAGAAAAATTCTATTCTCATCTTTCGGTTTACCAAATGTCATATCTGTTCTCAAATTACCATTCTTCTCGACAGATATAGCATTCCTGACCTGTTCACTTCTCAGGTCAACACCTAATATAGTTCTGCCTTGGAGAAAACTCTTATATGTAATCAGATGATCAGTCTCCAAACCCAGAGATTTCAAGGTAGCGTAATATAACCTACTCGCATGTCAATATTAAGAATCATTTCTGAATTAATTGTAACCCCGAAATGATTCAAATCTTCATGTTGAAAATATAATGGATTAAAATTATATCCTCCATCATATGTCTTCATATCAACTATTATAATAAATATCTTATCGGGTATGACTTGTCCACAAGGATTATCTGCGATCAATTGTGTTTGATTAGATGCCAGAATATATGATTTAAATAATGTCTTCTTGAACAGATATTCACACCCCTGCGGGTTTACCCTCATGCTTGAATTCAATGCAATTAATGCATTCGTATACAGAATAACTTTATCGATCCATAATTTAATGGAATTAATATTATATTTATATGTTTTTCCGCTTAATGGAGTCATAATTGCCCATGCGGGTGAATGCATTTCAAGTCTCAATCGACATTCGACACTATCCAGGATATATTCGTGAAAACTACTCACATCCAGCATCAAAGGGAAACAAGTATTCACTTCATTCGTTAATTTACCTTCGTCTTTCTTAATATCATCTAAATCAGCTGTTGTAATAGTACTACTTGCTGTGTCTTTATTACGAAAAAATGCTATTCTTCCCAATGTATCTAATTTTGATGGGGATAAATGCTTAAGCAGTTTAATATAACCCGCATATGAATAAAATGGATTCGATTCTATAAGTTGTTCATTGAGATACAAACATACAGATTTGAATATTGTCTGACTTATAGAGTTCACAAATATGACCTTATCTCCGTCTCCCAGTGCACTCCCATCCTCATTTGATATATTTATGTTCATTTCCAAGGCCAGACTCGTTAAATCTAAAAAATGACCTTCTGAACTTTGTATTCTAAATTCGAGAAATTTATCAGATCCTTGATTTACTGGCAATACTTCACATGTGCGTCTAGCTGCTATTGAGGATTCAATAATGGTGTGTCCTGGTAATTTTGGGAATCCATCAGTTATGGAATGAGAATAAGTGGGGACGGGGGCGTTGAGTTCCCCTGGTGTAACGTATAGAGCACCAGCCGACATACTAACAATATGACAGTTAACAATAAACTAAAATTAATTAAATATTCCACTTTCTTTTAACATTAAATTTCAATCGTTTCAAACCAATCTTTCTACTTCCTCCGGATAATAACTTCTGTCCGACACCTTCAATGTTTCTACGCCTCTATTTCTCGCAGAATTTTTCAATGCAATACCATTATTAACATCGTTCAACACATTTTGTCCGTATTGTAATACTCCCGGAGCAAAGGTATTCAATAAGAATGGTATTGCTTTTCTGGCCATCCCACCGAGAAATGACAATAATCCTCCGCCCCTCCCTCTAGCTTTATATAATATGATATCATCTAAACCTCCCCCTTTCACCCTCGAAGTATCAAAGAGTTTCAGGAATGATTCCACTGAAGGAGGGGAGAAACTGGTTCTCATCTTGACGGTTCGTTCAATATTAACTCCACTTGATCATTCACTCTCGTTTTATAGGTCTTAAATGTAGTACACATACAGTAGAACACTTGTCATTATATTGAATTAACCTTCCTTTCTGATCAGCGAGCTTAATACTCACTTGATCAATTATCTTTTTATTAAGTGGTTTGTACATTGTGGGGTCATAATTAGATCTTAATGTATTAATATCAACTACTCCCAAAAGAGATACCAACTGATCGCCAAAATTATTGGGATCAATCAAATCACTATATATTAACATATAATTAATACCTGATTCAGGATCGGGTGGGTTTACCGCCTTCACACCAGACTCGTTAAAAATAATCTCTTTTTTATTGGTAAAGACATACAAAATTTCATTACCTGAGAACCCTAACATATCGCTTCCTTCTTTATCAAATTCAAACCCCACATAGCCGCTAGTAATATCAGAAGGTAGTATAATTTTTTTTTTCAAGTTAATAACTACTCTGTTTATTCCTGGATGATATGTGAACACAATTGAGTTTTTGTGGATGATAATACCCGTTATCTTTTTAACTGCTATTAGCAGATTTTCATTAATATCCTCATTTATTGCCTCTAAAATCCTTGTCATATCACCTCCAATAATTTTGCTCATATCAATTTTATGCATATATTTATTTAATGTAGATTTCTCATATTTAATACATATCTTGAAATTCTTTTGCGGTATATAATGTGTCTTGGGGTAAATTTTATTTTCCAGAGCAACCTCATAATCAATTTTATTATCTAATATAATGGGGTCATATAATTTATTAATGAAAGCCGAAGGTGTATTGGCGGGAAATAAATCAAGACTGGAATCACTACAGACGTATAGAAGACGTTCAGCCATCTCCACACTCTTATAACACACACTGAGTAAAAACATATCATCACAGAGTTTATATACTCACCTAATATGTTATCCACGATGATTCCTCTCTCCATACACCGCCTCCTTTATGTAATAATTGTCTTCTCACTTTTGTATTCCTCACAAAATCAAAATGTATACCTGTTATATTTAATAAATGCTTTATTTCTGTTAAGTAATCAGAATCGATTCTTCTTGCTGATTTCACATTAATAAATAACAAAAAGGCACAATACCGTGACTGGAACGATACACAAATAACCCGCACATAAAAGAGAGAAGCTTACGACGACGTTTCGGTCCGACTTGGACCATTGACAAAGTCACACTAACAGAGGTGGAGCAGGACGGCTATATATAGGCAGGAAGAGGTGGAGGTACTAGTAGTAGTAGTAGTAGTAGTAGTACAAGAATTGTATATAATACCGACAAGATGAAATTAAGACACACGCACAACACCCGGGCATCCCCATCGTAGACGTTTCGCCATCCAGCCAGCCACTGGATGACGAAACGTCCACACCAAAGACAACCAGACGCCGCACATGTGTCTTAATTTCATCAGTAGTTGTAGTAGTAGTAGAAGAAGAAGAGGTAGTAGTAGTGGTAGTGGTAGAAGTGGGAAATAAGGATGACGAGCCAGTCAAAAACAAAAACAAAGGAAGGGGAGCACTGCAAGAGAGCTAGATGCCCACAGAGGGAGAGCAAGCGCACAGAGGTGCGTGAAAGGGGAAGTGGAGAAAATAAAATAAATGAAGAAGGAACAGAAACACGAGACAGGAGAGAGAAAGACAACCCAGAGGAGAAAAGGAAAGAGGAAAGGGGAAGAGGAAGAAGAAAAAGAAAGAAAAAAAAGAAAAAAAAGAAAAAAAGAAAAAAAAGAAAAAAAAGAAAAAAACTTAACCTGAATCCTCATTTTTTCTTTCTTTTTCTTCTTCCTCTTCCCCTTTCTTCTTTCCTTTTCTCCTCTGGGTTGTCTTTCTCTCTCCTGTCTCGTGTTTCTGTTCCTTCTTCATTTATTTTATTTCACCACTTCCCCTTTCACGCACCTCTGTGCGCTTGCTCTCCCTCTGTGGACATCTAGCTCTCTTGCAGTGCTCCCCTTCCTTTGTTTTTGTTTTTGACTGGCTCGTCTTCCTTATTTCCCACTTCTACCACTACCACTACTACTACCTCTTCTTCTTCTACTACTACTACTACAACTACTGATGAAATTAAGACACATGTGCGGCATCTGGTTGTCTTTGTTGTGGACGTTTCGTCATCCAGTGGCTGGCTGGATGGCGAAACGTCTACGATGGGGATGCCTGGGTGTTGTGAGTGTGTCTTAATTTCATCTTGTCGGTATTATATACAATTCTTGTACTACTACTACTACTACTACCTCTACCTCTTCCTGCCTATATATAGCCGTCCTGCTCCACCTCTGTTAGTGTGACTTTGTCAACGGTCCAAGTCGGACCGAAACGTCGTCGTAAGCTTCTCTCTGATTTCATATTGTTTTCTGATAAAACATTTATTATTTCAGTAATATAACGTCCAGTAATGGGGGTAAGAAGGTCACCATTCTCATCCCAACTCACCAAAGTATTTCTTTGCAATAATACCAACATTGATTTCACATATTCTATATTTCTCGCACTCACCCTTATGTGCATGAATCTTGACAAATCTGGGGTTTTCTGAGGTTTCACCGAGGTGAGTGCAGGTGGGTTGACTTCCCTGACGGGACTGAGCTTAATCTTGCGTTTAACACCACGCTTCAAGCATCCACCTCCTCCTTCTAAATTCTCATCACCTCCCAATTTTACTATCTCGAGAGGTTTGCGTTTCATAACTGAAGTTGGTACAAGATAAAATTCTTTCATGATTTATTAAACAATCTTGAAATAATATCTACTGCTAGAGGTAATATAATACTAAGAAGATTTCCACCTCTGATACTCAGCAAATATTTCTTTTTACGCTGAAAACCAATTTTCTTACAAGCTAATGATCTAATCTCGTTCTTGTACTTTTTAAATATTTTAGGGTCTAATGGTATTTTATTCTTGATCAAATTCTTGAAAATCTCACTGATACAACTTATGTGTGTTTTCTTAAACTGTTGTAATAAACTCTTCCGTTGATTGCGTGGGAGACTATTAAGTAATGTAATTAATTCTTTAAATTTTTCTAATAATGATTTTTTCATTGTACCTTCAACAAATATCCTTCTTTGACCCACGAATTAAAAGTGGAATCATAACCTTTATAAAATACCAAATAATGCGTAATTCCACCAATTTTTTTTCGTTTCAATACTCTGTCGATAATATATTCTGGAGGTGGAATGGCTGGGGTTAATTCTTCGCGATAAAATGTTCCTTTAATCTTTTCACCTTTCAAATCTTTCAAATGATATGTTGTTATAGGTTGAGAATTATTAATTCTATATATTTTAAATATTTCCTCTGTATTTTGTGTGTGAAACCCTCGGTTAAACGCGGATGATCTGCTAAGAGTCACTCTTGTTGTGTCTCCAACAGCCAATTTCTTGAACATCAAAATGGTATACAATACCGACAGGTTGTTAGGTAAGACACATATGCAACAGTTAGACAACTTTATTCCGAAACGTTTCGCCTACACAGTAGGCTTCTTCAGTCGAATACAGAAAGTAGGCAGGAACAGTAGAGATGTGAAGACGATGTAATCAGTCCATCACCCTTGTAGTCGTAGAATTTGAGGTTGTCAGTCCCTCGGCCTGGAGAAGTTCAGTTCCATAGTCAGGAACTACAAGGGTGATGGACTGATTACATCGTCTTCACATCTCTACTGTTCCTGCCTACTTTCTGTATTCGACTGAAGAAGCCTACTGTGTAGGCGAAACGTTTCGGAATAAAGTTGTCTAACTGTTGCATATGTGTCTTACCTAACAGCCAATTTCTTACTGATTCGTTTCTTATTGGATCTTCCATTTTTATAATTTATGCGAAACTGATTCCTTATATCATTCAATGTCGTAATACCATGGACTAGCAATGGGGTTTTACCACCAATCCCCGAGTGTGGGGTTGAATTATACGCATCTACCAATTCATTTAACACTTTTGAATAATTAAATGTATTGGCACTTGTCATATACTTGTATAATTTACGTTTCAGCGTTTGCAAGCCTCTCTCTGCAATGGAAGCTTTTGTTTCATTCGAAAATACATGATATAACTTTATATGCTTACTCTGGAGATAATTCTGTACCTGTTTATTTAGAAACTCCCTGCCTTTATCTGTAAATAATCTCGATATATTCTTCGCTTTTTCATTCTCCAATATGTTTTGTAATGCATGTAAAGTGCTCGGTCCGTCTTTCTTTTTCATGAGTACTGCTTGTAAATATCTTGAAAAAACATCGATACACACGAGAATGTATTTATATCCATCATTATATCTGGATAATTTAGACATATCACCCAAATCACAGGTTAATATCACTCTGGGTTTGGGAGCAATTATTTTCCTACGAGGAAACTTCTTAGGTTTAAAAACATGTAAAGTATATGATCTTTCTGAATTTAAGAAATTTCTGACCTCTTTCAAGGTTATGGACGGATCAATCTTTTTTACACTTGTATATAAACTGTTTACACCAGAGAATGATCCCGCAGAACCAGGATCTCTATAAACCTTTTCAATTAATTTTGCTCGCTCCATTGGTATACAATTTCGTAGGAATCCTGACGTAACACATTGGTTGGCAACTGTAATGCTTCTGGTGTATTTAATGCAAGGTCTATGAATAAATAACCAAAGGGTGATCGATTTATAGCAGATTTATATATATTTACAAATTCTTTATTTTTACCGAAAACTTGTCGCCCCAGAATCTCTACTTGTCCATGATCCCTCATTTTAAATAAAGCAAAATGCGTGGCGTTTAAAGCCATGGTACGACTATATCGTCCTCCGTGAAATATATTTTGAGTAATCAGAATAATGCTTTTATTATGATGTCTACCTTTAGTAAAACATTCGAGAATAATTTCACTGTTACCAGCTTTTAAAAATAGATCATCAACAATAATTATTGTATTTTCATCGGGTGATGCAATGACATTCTGCGGGTCGATAATATCTTTATTTAATGTTAATTTATGAGATATCTTTGAATCTTGTTCTAAGGGATGTGATGTCACCCCGTGTTGCAACCCCTGAATGGGTTACAATGATTATTATGTATATATATATATATATAATTATTACTTTTTCATTTAATTTTATATTGCTTATATTTGCGATAATAGCTAAATCGTAAATGTATTGCTTTATATTGTTATTTGTTAGGTATGATGTAACATATTATGTGCTCAGTTCAAGTCTTGATTGTCTAACTATTGTAATTATCGCTCTTTGCTTGTTTCCCTGCAGGTTTCTTGTTGGGCAGCGACAGCAACCCACGGAGCTATCACGTGATCGAGGGGGGATGTCCTCACCTCGCCTAAAGTATTCAGTCTGCTCTAGACTCGCTTGGTGGTTGGACAGATTGTCTGTCTCATTATTCTTGTTAGTTCTGTAGAACTCTGTTCACAGAACCTTGTATAGACTTAGTGATTTTTGACGTGGTACTGAGGTTGTGTGTCTCATAGACACTCTGAGTATCTCAGGTCCTTAGCTATAGCTTATGACCTAATTTGTACTGGTATCTGTGTATAATCACAGTCAGGGTTTTTCCTATGCTGAACTTAGATTCAGTAGTATGGGAGTTTTGTAACTTTTGTGGAGGATCTGCTGATGGTCCCTGCTTAGTGTCGTTATATTATCTCCTTGTTCCTGATTCTGTGTCGCAGTTGCTTGTTATATTGTTGCTCGGCTTATCAGTCGTTTTGTTGTTCAAGCAGACTGTTCTGGTTGCCAGTCGGTCAAGAAGTTAGTTTATTTAAGGACTTTGTCAGTCACTTGTTTAAGTCTAGTCGAGTCGTGAGACATAATGAACTACTTAGAGCACTTACACGCATACACAAACTTGTACATATTTGTAATATCTTAAGTACCAGACGGTACTTAAGAATTATAAATGTGATATGTGCTTTCAGCACAATAATATTGAACTCGAGAGATTGATTTTATTTTGATTACTGTGATTAATTTAATTTAATTTAATTTGATAATATACCTCTAGACAACTTAATTAATGATTAATAAATTTATTAAATTTTAAATTCTCTAGTTAGTAGCCTACCAGTTGTAATCCTGAAGCACTATTGAATAATACTGAATTTTAATGGATAATTGGACAAGGATACTGACTACTTGTTACGAATACCCAGTAACAGGCTGGATGCTAGAAGGGCAGTCCTTTCTAGTATTCACTGGAAATCTCTAAGCTTTTAGAATCGCGTTTTTTGTAACAAATGAGGGCCTCTCCGGGAGGCTCTTGATCCAAGTTGTTGGAGAAATTGTCCAGTTTGACATACTAGTAACTCTATGGTCAAACACTTTGAGTACTTTCCTAATCTGAAGACTTTGAGTTTAGTCTTGTACAACATACCAGGTGGATGTATGTACCTGACTGAGTCTCTTGATCCAAGGAGATGGAAATACTGTTTATGAGTTCAAGTTCTAAGACAACCAACACTAAAATTCTTATTAGGATTATAGTTTCCCATAATCACTCTCTCGTAGTACAATTATTTTCGTGATGTATGCCAAAGTGAAACAGTTAATTGATACTCTGACTTTGTCTGAGTTAAGTACATTAAAACTTCAGACGTGTTGGCAAGTAGCCAAATATCTCGATGTGACGTATAACAGGAATTACACCGCAGAAACTGTCAGAGGGTTAATTAAAGATATATTGTTTCCTGCTCATACAGAGATGTCTGATTATGATTCAGATTCAGAAAGCCTAGTGTCACAATTAGAAAGTATGACTAAGCCTCACGCTAGTACAGTGTATGCTACACCTGTATCTACTTATCCTAGACCAGATCTAGACTCTCTAGAGACTGCTGGACGAAGTGTCCGACCTAAGGACCGTCCAGACCACGTTAATTTCCCTACTCCTCCATTACCCACTGGTCCTATCTCTCAGGAACAGTTTGAGAGGTTGGAATGCCTCATTATGTTGCAGACTGCACAAATAGAGGCACAGAGGAAATTCAACGAAGATTTCCAAAGAGAAAATGTTCGTCTGGGAAGACAACAGACTGATAGATCACAGGACACATTTAATGTACAGAAAGCTGCATCAATGGTTCCTAAGTTTTTTGAAAGTGACTTAGACACCTATTTTGATGTGTTTGAGAACCAGGCACGTGCTATGAACTGGCCACGTAAGCACTGGGCAACACTGTTGCACACAGCTTTGACAGGAGGAGCTCAAACTTGTACTGCTACCTTACCATTTGCCAAGTACATTAGTTATGACGCTGTCAAACAAACAATTCTAGAGACGTATAACTTGTTACATGTAAGTTATCAAAGAGCATTTCGTACGTTACAACGACGACAAGATCAAACTTGTGTAGAGTTTGCTCTTGAGAAAAAAGTTGCATTTGAGAGATGGTCTAGAGCTGCCAAGTGTAACAACTACGACAGCCTTGTTCAGTTGTTACTACATGAAGAGTTTAACAACTGTATGTCTGCTGACATACAAGAATATCTGATCGATCATACTACCTCGGATATTCTGGAAACTGCAGCATTAGCAGACAATTACGAGATTTCTCACAAACTTGTACGTACTAAAACACAAAGAACTAAAAATTGTAACTAAAAATTGTCCTAGAAGTTGGCAACCTAAATCAGCTGCTCATTGCCGGCCTGATGTACCTGCTACTGTAACTTCTCGTACCTTTACCAGGAAAACTCACAATCCTGAACCTGTCTCTGTGGCTAGACAGAAATCTGATATCGAGAAGAAGAAATTAATATGTACATATTGTAACAGAAAAGGACATGCTAGAGAGTATTGCTATAAGTTAGAAAGAGATGCGAGAGACAGTCGTGCGGCTGGCGCCCCCACTCAAGTCTTCCGAGCAACAAAGGCACCAAAATCCTAGTAATACCTCTGATCCTACTGTTTTAGATAATATTACTCAGGACAGATGACTAGCGTCAGAAAGTGCATCTGACGAAAAGATTCGTTCAGCCATGGGTCCTTACTTTTCGAGAGGTAAAGTAGGATTTGACGAATCACATCTAACTGAAATAGTTACTTTCAGAGACACTGGCAGTTATCTCACGTTATTAAGAGAAGATGTACTGACCATAACTGACGATACCTATACCAAGATAGATGTATTGTTAGAAGCCTATGGAGGGGCTGTTATAAAAGTGCCTCTGCTCAAAGTTTATATTCAAACAAGCTATTATACTGGTTATCTTTCAGTGGGTATATCCAGTGGTGTATTTCCCATCAGGTCAGTGGACTTGTTGATAAGGAACGATATCCTTCATGCTGGTATATGTAAAGAACCACTTGTGATTGATAATAACACTGATGACAATTATGCCATTGAAGCTTGTAGAGAGAAGCCTATTTTATTTCCTCTCAGCACAATTACTAGAGCTATGTCAAAGATACAACAACCATCCTTGTCTCCTGTTGAGTTAGTGGATGACAATGATTTGGGGTTGAATATGTTGTTTAGTGACGCTCTGCGCCCAGGATTATTAACACTGACTCCCCCCGGTCATCAACCTAGTCAAGACACAACTGACGTTAAATTTCTTACTCATGATGATTTAATTAAGGATCAGTTTGTTGATCAGTCACTGGAAAGACTGAGAGATATAGCAGTTACTGAGAGTGAAGCAAAGGATCTCGATAATTGTTACTATTATAGTAACGGTGTACTGATGGAGAAAAATACATGCAAGTTGTCAGCTGATAGTGTTTCCACCACAGTCAAGCATCTCTTAGTGTTACCAGTTACATTTCGTGAACAAGACATTGATTTTGCTCACAATAGTCCCATAGGAGGACATTTGGGTGTCAAGAAGACACTCGGTAAACTGGCAAAACATTTTACTTGGCCAAAGATGAAGGAAACAGTTGCTGATCATGTGCGATGTTGCCACGTGTGTCAAGTGACAGGCAAGCCAGCGCACACACCTCCACCTGCGCCTCTCATTCCTATCACCGTGGATGGTGAACCATTCTCACGTCTTATTATTGATTGTGTTGGTCCTTTGCCTAGAACCAAACTAGGAAACCAATGCTTATTTACTATTATGGACGCTGCAACATGCTATCCCGAAGCTATTCCTATGAGAAAAATTAATGCTCGTTCTATTGTGAGAGCGCTGATGAAATTTTTCTCCCAGGTTGGATTGCCACGAGAGATACAATTACTAGACGATTTTCTTAGTAATCTTGGGATTGATAAAGCTGGTGATATTAAAAACATGATTTTGCATTTACCTGAATTGTTCGGTGATGTTCCTAAACGTTGTACTCTGGGTGTACATGACGTTGATGTACAGGGAGCATCACCCATTAAGCAATCACCATATAGAATGAGTCCAACGAAGCATAAAGCATTGAGAGAAGAGGTTGATTTTCTGTTATCTCACGGACTTATTGAACGCAGTAAAAGTCCATGGGCATCTCCCTGTATTTTAGTGCCTAAACCTGACGGTAGTTTCAGGATGTGCACTGATTACAGGAAAGTGAACTCTGTCACCTTGCCTGATGGTTATCCTCTACCTCGCATTGACGACCTTATTGACCGTGTGTCAGGAGCCCAGTTTGTCAGCCGTTTAGATCTCTTACGAGGCTATTATCAAGTCCCGCTTATTGAACGTGCTCAAGAAATATCTGCCTTTACTGTTCAAGATGGATTGTTTAACTACCTCGTCACCCCCTTCGGCCTATGTAACGCGGCTTCTTCATTCCAACGTATAATGAACGAGTTGACCCACAACTTGGAAGGAGTAGAAGCCTACCTTGACGACTTAGTGGTGTACAGTGACGAGTGGGAACAGCACTTGATGCGTCTCAGAGCATTGTTTGAGACTGGCTCACTACAACTTCACTGTCAACTTAGCCAAATGTAGTTTTGGTCAAGCCAAAATTACCTATCTAGGCTTTTGTATCGGCCAAGGTGAGGTTGCTCCTATTGAGGCTAAGGTTCATGCAATTTCTGAATTTCCAGTGCCACAGGATAGGAAAGGAGTACAGAGATTCCTGGGTATGGCAGGATATTATCGCAGGTTCTGTCCAAACTTTTCTCAGATTGCAGCTCCTCTTACTGAGCTTACTAGTAGCAAAGTTCAGTTCACCTGGACTAGAGATTGTTCAGACTCGTTCAAAAGGTTGAAACGTTTGCTCTCCTCTGCTCCTGTGTTGAAAAGTCCTAATTTTAATCTTCCCTTCTTTTTACATATAGATGCTAGTGGTTATGTAGTGGGCGCTGTGCTGCTCCAACAGTCAACATCCACTGACATTCTCCATCCTATATGTTACTATTCATCTAAACTTAAACGACACCAGAAAAATTATGCCACTATTGAGAAAGAGGCTCTAGCTCTTGTGGTGTCCTTTGAACATTTTGACGTGTATTTGGGCACTTCCCCATTTAAAAATTAACGTAATTTTATGCCCAAATACCTTTTGTTACTTGCCATGTCAAATTCAGTAAAGTAACTTAATCCCTCCAGCCCATATTAACTATGTATACTCATGTCTAATTATTATATTTATATATTCACAGTATTGTTGTGTATGAGGAGGAGACAAGCTGAGTGTTGAGTGGGTAGTGTGGTGTGGGTGATGTACTGCGTGACGCAACACTGTCTTGTCGCAGACCCCCCCCTCACTACACACCTGCTTAAGCTGTTTCATACTCAGATGTTCGTACTGCCTCGCATTCCACAACCACTACTAAAGAGTGGAATGCAGTCTCCTCTATTATGATCGAGCCTCATCGTGCCCAGCTCATCTACGCTATCCTGTCTCTACACTGATGTACATAACCTCGAGTATGCAGAGATACGATACTGTGCACTGCCCTAGTACTAGGGGCATATCCTAGTGACGGACGCTGTGAAATTGTAGAAGTGCTTGGCACTAGAGTGATAAATTTTTATATTAAATTGTATTGATATGAGTAATCAGTAATAATGTGAAAGACATTAATGCAACTCCTAGTGCGACCGTCTGTCGTGTTGGGGGGGGGGGTGTTGCAACCTCTGAATGGGTTACAATGATTATGTATATATATATAATTATTACTTTTTCATTTAATTTTATATTGCTTATATTTGCGATAATAGCTAAATCGTAAATGTATTGCTTTATATTGTTATTTGACTTGTTAGGTATGATGTAACATATTATGTGCTCAGTTCAAGTCTTGATTGTCTAACTATTGTAATTATCACTCTTTGCTTATTTCCCTGCCGGCTTCTTGTTGGGCAGCGACAGCAACGCACGGAGCTATCACGTGATCGAGGGGGGGGTGTCCTCACCTCGCCTAAAGTATTCAGTCTGCTCTAGACTCGCTTGGTGGTTGGACAGATTGTCTGTCTCATTATTCTTGTTAGTTCTGTAGAACTCTGTTCACAGAACCTTGTATAGACTTAGTGATTTTTGACGTGGTACTGAGGTTGTGTGTCTCATAGACACTGAGTATCTCAGGTCCTTAGCTATAGCTTATGACCTAATTTGTACTGGTATCTGTGTATAATCACAGTCAGGGTTTTTCCTATGCTGAACTTAGATTCAGTTGTATGGGAGTTTTGTAACTTTTGTGGAGGATCTGCTGATGGTCCCTGCTTAGTGTCGTTATATTATCTCCTTGTTCCTGATTCTGTGTCACAGTTGCTTGTTATATTGTTGTTCGGCTTATCAGTCGTTTTGTTGTTCAAGCAGACTGTTCTGGTTGCCAGTCGGTCAAGAAGTTAGTTTATTTAAGGACTTTGTCAGTCACTTGTTTAAGTCTAGTCGAGTCGTGAGACATAACAAACTACTTAAAGCACTTACACGCATACACAGACTTGTACATATTTGTAATATCTTATTAAATGTTAATGTACCAGACGGTACTTAAGAATTATAAATGTGATATGTGCTTTCAGCACAATAATATTGAACTCGAGAGATTGATTTTATTTTGATTACTGTGATTAATTTAATTTAATTTAATTTGATAATATACCTCTAGACAACTTAATTAATGATTAATAAATTTATTAAATTTTAATTTCTCTAGTTAGTAGCCTACCAGTTGTAATCCTGAAGCACTATTGAATAATACTGAATTTTAATGGATAATTGGACAAGGATACTGACTACTTGTTACGAAAACCCAGTAACAGGCTGGATGCTAGAAGGGCAGTCCTCTCTAGTATTCACTGGAGATCTCTAAGCTTTTAGAATCGCGTTTTTTGTAACACCCCGCATATTATAATGTTATGAAATTTTTCATGGTATATCTTTAATAATTTTGATGTGAAATAAGATTTGCCACTATTCGAATAACCGGCAATGATAATCCTTGATGGATAACGAAATATATCAACGTCAGCAGATGTGTATGTTGTCAAGTTCATTGTACTGTCGAGAGATTATGTTTACCATAGAGAGGTGACTTGTACACTGTAAGTGTTAATGGGTTTTCAAGGTATATAACAGCTAAGTTAATGTGGAGTAACCTCCTGTTGCGGAGCGGGACTGCCTCACCAAAATTAGTTACTTTAGGGTATCGATTGACACGGATGTTCGGTAAGGAGATACGTAATGGCCGTGTGATTTTCTACATTGGATGTGAACCGCATTTCATGGCGTCTGTCTGACCTGAGTTGATGCAGGTGTTCGATAAGGAGATGACTATGTGATTTTCTACCTTGCATGTGAACCGCATTTCATGGCGTCTGTCTGACCTGAGTTGACGCAGGTGTTCGATAAGGAGATGACTATGTGATTTTCTACCTTGGATGTGAACCGCATTTCATGGCGTCTGTCTGACCTGAGTTGACGCAGGTGTTCGGTAAGGAGATGACTATCTTAAATCTACCTTGGATGTGAACCGCATTTCATGGTGTCGTCGGAGGGGGGAAGGGGTGTACAAAAATCATGACGCAATACTTTGGGGTGACCCATATAAGGTCAAGGAGTCTCTCAGAGCTAGGATTGTGTTTCCATCCGTCAAGCTTAGCAGACCTCATCTTCCAATGCTGAACCACACATCATGGAGAAAGGTAAGTTGTACTTAGAAAATCTTGATATGTGGTGAAACAGATATTATTTAACATGTTTAATGATATAATATGGAAAAAAAATGTTTTTGGTTAATTTTTGTTGTTGGAGCATACGAGTGAAATTTTTATAGGGTTAGTACGTTAATAAGTAAAATTCTTAACAGAGGATAAGAAAAGAATATACGCGAATTACTTGGAAGCATTAGTGAAGAGGAGACTGTCGATTAGAAGGCGACGATCGTTGGAAATCAAGAGAGGTGGTGTACATCGCAATGAGAGGTTGTTAGAATTAAAGAATGAGTGGGAACGCTTAGATGTATTATGGAAGAAGGCTGTAGAAACAGGTATGTATCCAATTGTGATCTTTTTACTTTTGTTGTGAAAAATATTTATCGTAAAAATGAGTTAGTCACTCGAGAAAGATTTTTTTGTTCCATTCATTAAAATCTTAAATCGTAATATGTAAAAACTGAGAAGGGTGAAAGATTTTGTTCTATTCATTGAAATCTTAATATATAAAAATATTTTGGGTTGTGAATTGGATATACTTTTTTCCTCTGCAGGAAATACACTTGGTCCTGTTGTGAATCAAACTGAGAGTAATGTCGCACAGCATGGAGGTGTGCCGGGGAATGAAGATGAGAGTGCAGGTAGATCTGCTAGTGTTGGTACCTCACAATGCGGAGGTGCGGCAGGTGTGGATACTTCTGTCCCCATTAATGAAGATGATGAGAGAGCAACTACCTCACATGACGTGTCTGACAGTAATTCGTACACAATAGTGGAGGTGAAGATGAGAGACCAGAAATTATTACATTCATCCAGAATTTTAGAGGCAGGCATACAGTGAGGAAATATAGTGTTCCTTCAACTTACAACAGGGAGTTAAGAATGTATTTACATGCTTATAGGGATTATTTTATAGATCAGATACGAGATATGTATGATAGATCACCTCTAGCAATGTCGCTCAGAATCCACCCAATTATAGTTATAAGGACATTACGTCAAAACATATTGGGTGATGAACAAAATGGACAATTTGTGATTAATTTAGCGTTTGAGTTAGTAAGTGAAGATGAAATCTCTGAAGTATTTGATCGATGGGTGGGAACGATATTAGAAAGATACGAGACAGAGTTGCAAGATCAGGAAGGATCTGGTTGGATCATAGAACAAATCGAATCTTTCAGTATCGAATACGTTAAAGTAGAATTCAGAGTACAAGTAGGATCAAATGTGGCATATCCCAAGAAACTGCGAGGGAACCAATATGTATTTAATCCAGTGATTAATGATGGGTTGTGTGTACTACGTGCTTTTGCTGCCTATCAATGTCATAAAAAGAATGTCATGGAAACATATTCGCAAAGCAGTTAATACTAAGAAAGGATGTCTTAATCATGCAAAATCTTCTGTAGATGATTTTCCCATTGCACATGATAAGTTAGGTATATTAGAGAAGGAAAATAAAGTGTCATTATATGTTTATCAATTAAGAAAGGATCAAGGTGGGACATTTGTGGCTATGTGTCGTAAGGGGAATAAGAAATATAAGGACATCATGTGCGCGTTATTGTTGAATGAAAGTCATTTGGTGTTAATCAAAGATTTTGACGGGTATGTTAGAACGATAATGAAGGATCATGATGTAAAGAAGCACTGTCATAGTTGTTTGATGAAGTTGAATACACAGGAAGAGTTAGATATCCACGAAGATGGATGTAAAATCAAACAGATTCTCGTATTCCTTCCGGAAGGAACAACAGTACACTTTAAAAATTTTAGTCATACACATTCCAGCGAATATATCGGTGTATTTGATTTCGAATGTGCATTAGACACCACTCTCCCGGCAGGTAAAATTGAGTCTCGTCATAAAGCCATTGCCTATTGTTATATTATATTTGATCGCAAAGGAGAAATAGTGTGTATGAAGAGTTATAAGGGGGAGGATGCTGTTAATCATTTCATTTTAAATGTTAGTGGTGAATGGACTAAGATAAAGTATAGAAGAGAGTATCATGTAATCCATATGACAGAGGAGGATAAGATGAGACATGATTCTCAGATCACTTGTGAATTATGTAGTAACACCTTCAAAAATGCCCAAGACAAACGTAAAGATCATGACCATACTTTAAAATTCAATAATTATATTGGCGCCTATTGTGGGCGTTGTAATTTGCAGTGTAAAGATAAGAATGAGAAATTATTACTTTTTTGTCATAACATGTCGTATGATTTAGGAATAATTTTAAAGGAATTGCAGGTTGATAAATATGAAATTAAACTTCATTCGAAACAAGGGTTCAAATTCTTGAAAGTAGACATAGGTAAGGTTAGGTTTCAAGATTCTCTGTCTTTATTGAATGGATCTCTTTCCACTTTAGCAGATCAACATATCAAGGCAGGTAAATCAGTGAAATATACAGAGGATATTCTGAAAGATGTGCCTCAGGATGTCTTACCTTTATTATGTAAAGGAAAACAAGTTTTGTGTTATGATTATATTGATAGTTTAAAGAAACTCGATGAAACAAAATTACCGAGTAAAGAACATTTTTTTAATTCTTTGAAAAATAGTGCTATTAGCCAGGAAGATTATGAACATGCATTGAAAGTGTTTGACTTGGGTAAATGTAATACTTTAGGAGATTATTTGATGTTATATCTCAAGACAGATGTTGGATTGTTAGCCGATGTCTTCATGGAGTGGCGTAAAACACTCAAAGATATTTATAAGCTAGATGTTAGTAATTATATAAGTTTACCTTCATTCAGTTGGGATGCATTCCTCTTGAAAACTAATGTAAAATTAGATATGTTACATTCCCATGAATTATATGACTTGATTAAAAGGAATCTCAGAGGAGGGTTTACGTGCGCAATTAATCAGTATTCTAAAGCAGATAATCCCTTAATTAACCCCAATTTTGATGATGAGAGTGGAATGGGCACTCATATTTTTTATCTAGATTTTAATTCTTTGTATGCTAGTGCGATGGTTGAAGCTCTTCCACAGAATGGTATCAGAAAATTATCGAATGAGGAGAAGAATGCTTTCTTCGATGTGGGATTAAGTAATGTTTCGTGTGAAGGTCAAAAGGGATATTGGATAGAATGTGATACCAAGCCCATGTCCCCTGAGGTAGCTAGACGCACTGATAAACTTCCTTTGATATTATCACACATGAATATATCAGAAGAGATGTTATCTCCTTATTGTGAATCTATATTGAAAAATGAAGCTAGAAAGATCCCCAAATCTAATGCGAAATTAGTGGCCAGTCATTTACCTCAGAAAAATTATTTGATCAGTCTAGATTTGTTACAGTTATTACTGGAACTTGGGTTAGAGGTGGAAAAGGTTCATACCGTATATGAATATACTCAGTCAAAATTTTTAGAACCTTTCATATCAACTAATATTGCACAGAGAACAGCCACACGATGTCCTATCAAGTCAAAAGCTTTCAAATTAACTAATAACGCCATATATGGGAAATCATTGTTGAATATTACAAAGTATGCTGAATATTATAGTTATATCAATAATGAGAAAGCATTTGATAGAGCGAGTAAAGATCCTTTCTTAAAAAATATCACACATTTGAATCAAGACATAGTGATTTGTACATTCAACAAAGAGAAATTAGAAGTTAAACAACCACTTTATCTCGGTTTTCAAATTCTTGAGACAGCTAAAAAGAAATTGTATCATTTTTGGTAAAAAGTTTTAAAACAACATTATGGTGATGATGTAAGACTTCTGTATACCGATACCGACTCGTATATTTTTAGCTTAAAATGTAAAGATTTGTACACCGAGTTAAAAAGTGAACGTTTGTTAGGATATATGGATTTTTCAAATTTCAGTCCTGATCATCCCTTATATGATAATAGTAGAAAAGGTGAGCTGGGGTTATTGAAATCTGAAATGTGTGATAAACATATTAGTGAGTTGATAGCACTGAAAGCTAAAATGTATTCTGTAAAGATTGCTGGAAGATCAACTACTGTCAGCAGAGCCAAGGGTATCCCTTCGCATTTTATGCCATTAATAACTCATGCAAGATATAAGAATGTTTTAACAAATGTAGATAGAGAATTATTCACGTGTAAGTCTATAAGTAACGTAAAAGGTGAAATATGTACAGTAAGAATTAACAAGAGAGGCTTGTCAGCCTTTGATGATAAAAGGTATCATTTGAATACTAATGAATCCTTGGCTTATGGACATCCTGATATTCCACCATCTAAACGTAGGAGAATAGAGTGATTCCCATGTTGTATTACCAGAAATGTATATGAAATGTAATGGTTGTATAATAAATAAATAATGAAAATATTGTGTATTAGTGTTATCCTGAAATGTAATGGTTGTATAATAAATAAATAATGAAAATATTGTGTATTAGTGTTATCCTGAAATGTGAAATCATTTGGGTTATCCTGGGTTAAGAGTGAAGATGTTTTCCCTATGTTGTATATGAAATGTGTAGGGGGGAAGTCGACAAGATTCAGCCTGTGTGCGGGGTCATCACGTGACGTCATTGACATAGGGGGAGGTCGACAAGATTCAGCTTGTATGTGTGAGGTCATCACGTGACGTCACTGTCCGCCGAGTAAACACAGGTGGGGTGACATCACACTTGTTTAGACCTGTAGTAAGAGAAAGTACCATGCCTCATAAGAGGAGTTCATTTGAATGCTTACCCCCAGAAAGGGGAATCCAAAAAAAAACTTGATCCGAGGAGATGGAGGAGAAAACCTTGATCCAAGGAGATCATAAGAATTTCGAAACCCCATAGGGGGGAATCCAAAAGCTTGATCCGAGGAATTGGAGTCTTTGTATTATCGAGAAAAACTTGATCCAAGGAGATGGAGACTTTGATTTCGAGAAAAACTTGATCCGAGGAATTGGAGTCTTTGTATTATCGAGAAAACTTGATCCAAGGAGATGGAGACTTTGATTTCGAGAAAAATTTGATCCGAGGAATTGGAGTCTTTGATATCGAAAAAAACTTGATCCGAGGAGATGGAGACTTTGTATTATCGAGAAAAAAAAAATTTGAAAAAATTTGGGGTGGAGGTGAAAGTGGGAGGGGCAATCCAAAAACTTGATCCAAGGAGATGGAGTCTTTGTATTATCGAGAAAAAAAAATTGGGGATGGGGGTGAAAGTGGGAGGGGGAACCTCAAAAATTTGATCCGAGGAAGTAGAGTCTTTGTACTATCGAGAGAAAAAAAATTGGGGTGAAAGTGGGAGTCCATTTTGAATGCTTATACCCAGAGAGGGGAATCCAAAAAACTTGATCCGAGGAGATGGAGGAGAAATACTTGGACATAGAGGGTAGAAGTGGATGGTGGGGGAAATCTTTGTATTATTGATTCCGAGAAAAACTTGATCCGAGGAGATGGAGACTTTGATTTCGAGAAAAAAAAATCGAAAAAATTTGGGGTGTGGGTGAAAGTGGGGGAGAGGGGGAACCTCAAAAATTTGATCCAAGGAGAGCACAAGAAAATTAAAAAAAATTGAAAAAAATCGGAAAAAAATTCGGGGAGCGAGGGCGATCCGGACGACGCTGCAGAAGGCGCAGCAGAAGGCGTGGGCAGGCGCCATGGGCGGGCATGAGAGGCGCGTGCAGGTGCGAGGGCATGGCGGGCGGGTCGGCGCGAGGGCGGGGGCGGGTGGGGGGCGCGGGTGGGGGGGCGCGGGTGGGGGGGCGCGGGGGCGCGGGTGGGGGTCGTGGGTGGGAGGTTGAGGGTGAGGTGGTCTCGAGAGATGAGGTGGTCTCGAGGGCGAGGTCAAGGTCATTAGCATATAGGTGCGAAAAGGAGACCCCTCAGGAAAGGAGACCGCTCAGGAAAAGGAAGCCACTCTGCCGCAGGGACCGCTGAGCCGCAGAGACCGCTCAGGAAAAGGAAGCCACTCTGCTGCAGGGACCGCTGAGCCGCCTTCATCACTACTCATGCTCAGTATCATTAATCAAGCTATGCTTATGGAGATGGCTTCTTATAATCTCAGCTATAATTGACTCTACTAATTAGCCTACAATTGAGGTCAGGCTTATTGGGCGGTAATTTGACAGTAACAACTTGTCCCCTGTTTTAAAAATAGGAATTACATTAGCCATCTTCCACATATCAGACACTACACCTGTTTGAAGAGATAAATTAAAAATTTTAGTTAATGGTTCACAGAGTTCCATTTTGCATTCCTTAAGAACCCTTGAAAAAACCTCATCAAGACCCGGCGACTTATTTTGCTTCAGTCTGTCTATCTGCTTCACAACCATTTCACTAGTGACTGTGATGTTACATAATTTATCTTCTTCTGGCCCACTATAAAAATTAATTACTGGAATATTGTTAGTGTCTTCCTGTGTAAAAACTGAGAGAAAATAATTATTAAAAATCGAGCACATTTCATTATCTTTGTCAGTAAGGTGCCCATAGGTATTTTTAAGCGGACCTATCTTATCTCTAACTTTTGTTCTATAGACCTGGAAAAAACTTTTTGGGTTAGTTTTAGAATCCCTAACAACTTTAATTTCATAGTCCCTTTTAGCTTTCCTTATCCCCTTTTTAATGTCCCTCTTAATGTCAATATACTGATTCATAAGATGACCCTCACCTCTTTTGATACGCCTATAAATTCCTTTCTTATGCCCTAGTAGATATTTGAGCCTATTATTCATCCATTTTGGGTCATTTCTATTTGATCTAATTTCTTTATATGGGATAAACGTTCTTTGAGCAGCATGTATAGTGTTCAGAAAACTGTCATATTGATAGCTCACTTCGTTACCCCAGTAAACAGATGAAAGTGTTCTCTAAGCTCATCGTAATCTGCTAAGCGAAAATCTGGGACTGTTACTGAGTTATCGCTACTATCGTACTTCCATTCAATGCTAAATGTAATTGATTTGTGGTCGCTAGCACCCAGTTCCTCTGAAATTTCTAAATTATTAACAAGGGATTCATTGTTTGCCATAACTAAGTCAAGCAGGTTATTTCCTCTTGTAGGTTCTGTCACAAACTGCTTCAAAAAACAATCCTGAACTACTTCTAAGAAGTCGTATGATTCTAAATTCCCAGTCAAGAAATTCCAATCAATATGACTAAAGTTAAAGTCTCCTAGAATTACTACATTATCGTGCCTTGTGGCCTTAACAATTTCCTCCCATAGTAGTCTCCATTGGTCCCTATCTAAGTTTGGGGGACGGTATATCACTCCTAAATATACTAGGGAGCGGCAGCGGCAGCAACGGTATCCTACCAGCTCTTCTTTCTCAAAAAAACATCGCCCATCAAAACTTGTGATGGCCTAAGGTGAAAGTTCAACTACATGAACCCACGTAGACCACAACATGACCCAAGAATACTAAGAATGTAACCCAAATCTTGACAAAATTAGAAGATCTAAGGAAGACAGCCCTGCTAACCCAAACACTGCCTCCGCTGCCAGACAACCACTTAACCCACGCTCCAAGAAAACAAGCCTTCTCCTCCATTGCTACACAGTATCTACTTCAGTGATACTATGAAAGGATATCGCAGAAGAAACAACACCAGTAATAAAAGAATAACAGCAAGGACCCTAGAACTCAACTTGTCTACCCAGCAGGACGCCAGTGTATCATCAACCCCCCTCACCGCCGCCACCCAGGGAACAACAACAACAACAACAAACATGGCTGACTCCCCCTCCAACTCCACTCCCTTCAAAGGATTCATCCATGATAACTCAGGTATGATTATTCCTGACAATATCAAGGACTACATCGTTGCTCTAGAAAATGAAATCAAAGATATCAAAGCAGCACTCGAGCGACGAGATTCCAAGATAACCAACCTCGAGAATAAGATCCAAAACCTTGAAGAGAAGATTACATCGGGAAGTGTTGACACAGAAAATACTCTAAAAGCAGCTATAGCCAGACACACTGAGCAAATAACAACAATAAATATGAAGGTTGAAGAAGCAATCAAGGACTGGAATCAGAACATGCACACTCGACTAAATGAATACCTTGATTTCCAAGACGACAAAACTGAACAAGATAAGTTGTCTGATGCAGTTATAATAAACAGTCCACACATTCCTAGTGACATAACACAAGCACAGTGCAAAGAAACTGCTGTCAGGATAATACAGAACCACGTACAAGTCATCGTGCAAAACAATGAAATCAAAGAAACACGTTTGCTAGGAAAACCAGGAAGTAAACACAGTATAATGATCAGACTTCATTCATACGATAAAAGAAAGGACCTAATTAAATCAGCAATTACAATGAAAAATGGAGTGTACATAAATGAGTGTCTAACAAAAAAACGTCAAAACCTTCTGTTCAGGCTAAGAAAACTTAAACAGGAAAACAAAATACATCAGTGTTTCACGCGAGATGGGAAAATACTAGTAAGGAAAACATCAACAGGACAACAATATACCATCTCAAACGAACATGATTTCTCTACCTTCCTTAGAAAAGCTGACATTTCTGTAACAGATTAGATAAGTGCCCTTAATACATATATACGTGTGGTGCATATAGTGTACGTTACTATTATATTGTACATTATTATTTTTATTATTTTTCATCACTAGCTAATGCCAACTACCTCCAATACTCTATACTTCTTTCTTACTGCTATTAATTGCTCATAATTTTAAATTACAAGTCAAATCTTACTCCAAATTAATAATATTCATTTTTCTTACCTGTCCATTTAATTTTGTTTATCACTACTTGTTTTTTAGTCACTTTTCATTGTGTATGCAATTAGTGTATATTCCAATTACTTTTTTGCAAGTACTAAAACTATCTTTTGCTAGCTAGTACCAACTACCTCATTTTTTTTTTACTTTTATTGTGCAATAAACTGCTCAATTTATCTAATATTACAAATCAGATCTTACTCCTAAACCAATATTATTTCATAGTGACCATCTGTCCATTCAACTTTGTTTACCATTACTTAATTTTAGTCCCTTATATATTTTCTCCTTTATTTTAGCTTTATATAACTACCCTAGTTTATACATTCACAATTGTTAAAATAATCAAGGTGCTATTCTCAGGTGCTAAAGTAGAACAAGTTCACAATTTTGCCATTATATTCCAAAACTCATTTATTTTATAGTACTACCTACTATCATATTCCCAAGCTCCATTATTTGATCATCACTTTATTTGTACTAGTCCCTTTTATATTGTCTCCTTTATTTTAGCTTAAAAAAAAAACTACCTTAGCTCATTATTTTACATTTGTTAAATAATTCAGGTGCTATTTTTTTTAGCTTAAGACTATTTACTCTGTTTTATACTTAATTCTACCTATAGATTCACTACAAATCTTATGATTACAAGCATTGATCCTGATACCAACCTCTTATTTAATGACTTAAATGAATCAAACAGTTACTGTAATTACTACACTGCAGAACAATCAAAGGCACTTCTCAGTGCCAACAACAACATAACTATCTTTAACTACAATATCAGATCTTTAAGCAAGCATTACGATGACCTCATAGCATTACTAAATTCCTTACATGCCAATATGTCCATCATTACACTAACTGAAACCTGGCTAAAGCCTGATAGTACAGATGTCTATGCCATTCCTGGTTACACAGCCATACACAACTGTAGGCCAGACCAACAAGGGGGTGGCACAGCCATATACTACTCAGACCAACTAGAATGTATCACTAATACTTGCACAAGAGATGAACATGGGGAATATATAATAGCCAAATTCAAATCCAAATACCTACAAAAACCTCTCACATTGATAAACATCTACAGAGTTCCACAGTCAAACATTAGCCAATTTAGTCAAAACCTAGGAAGTATGATAACTGATGCACGCATGAACAAAGATCACTTACTACTCTCAGGTGACTTCAATATAAATCTCCTGCAAGACCAGGACCCACACGTTACTGAATTCACAAACACAATGAGTAACTGTATGTTGCTACCAACAGTAACAAAACCTACAAGAGTTACAGAGACTAGTGTTTCCCTACTTGACCACATCTGGACCAACACCATATCCCCTTTAAAATCAGGCATAATTACAGATAATACCACAGACCACTACCCTACTTTCCTAATAACAACTCTTGGTAAATTACCCCAAGACACTACTAAAGTCACCTTCAGACTTCACAATGAGGCAGCCATTAATAACTTCACAACAGCAGTAGCAAACATTGACTGGCACACTGAGCTAGAAATCAATACAGATATTGACGAATGTATTAATAATTTTCTAAAAAAGACCCAATACCTCTATAACAAGCACTGCCCTAAAAAAACTAAGCAGATGACAGCTAAGAGACTGAACAGTCCCTGGCTAACACCCAGCATTCTCAAATCCATAAATACAAAACACCAATATGAAAAACAGTACAGAATGGGTCACATAACCAGAGACCAAACAAAACGTTACTCGTCAATCCTAACCAGCCTGATAAGAAGGGCAAAAAAATTGTATTATGAGAACAGATTATCCAACTTACGAGGTGATATAAAAAAGACCTGGAAAACCCTATCAGAAATTCTGGGAACAAAAAAGATATCACGAAATAGCGAAATAAAATTAGCAAAATCAGATGAACCCCAACTCCCACCAACAGAGACAGCAAACAGACTCAATGATTTCTTCTCCACTATAGGACAAAACCTTGCCAATAAAATCCCAAGCTCAGATACCCCACCAAATGACTACCCGAACACACTGTTCCTAGCTCCGACTAACCCATACGAAGTCTCCCTTATTATCAACGCACTAAAAAACAAGGCAGGAGATTTAAATACCTTACCACCCTTTATATACAAAAAAGTGTCACAAGTGCTATCACCAATCATTGCAACACTCTTTAACAAATCCATTGAATCCTCCACCTTCCCTACAGTACTCAAAATAGCAAGGGTCACCCCGATCCACAAAGGAGGAGACCAAACAGAGTTGAATAACTATAGGCCAATATCCAACTTACACCCTCTCTCAAAAATCTTCGAAAAATTAATTCATAAACGAATCTACTCCTACCTTATCTCCCAAAACATACTCAAGCCCTGCCAATTTGGATTCAGGCCTAATAAAAATACTAATGATGCTATTATACACATGCTAGAACATATATACACTGCAATAGAGAAAAAAGAAGTCCCACTGGGGATCTTCATTGACTTACGTAAAGCTTTTGATACAGTTGACCATGACTTGCTCCACGTAAAATTGTCACACTATGGTATAAGAGGGCACTCCCTCAACTACCTCAAGTCATACCTCAGCAACAGAAGCCAATATGTGTACGCAAATGGGGCAAACTCTTCTGCACAACCAATTACAGTTGGTGTCCCACAGGGAAGTGTCCTTGGCCCTCTTCTCTTTCTCCTATACATAAATGACCTACCAAATGCTTCGCAATTACTCAAACCCACACTATTTGCTGATGACACAACATTCGTCTTCTCCCACCCGAGCCCAGTCACGCTAGCCAATACTGTAAATACCGAATTACAGAAAATATCTACCTGGATGAGTACTAACAAACTTACACTAAACATTGACAAAACCTACTTCATTCAGTTTGGTAACAGAGCTACAGATGTCCCTCTTAACATAATGATAAACGGATCACCTATCACAAAGCTAACAGAGGGAAAATTCTTAGGAATCCACCTTGATAATAGACTCAAATTTCATACACATATACAACAAATTTCTAAGAAAATTTCCAAGACTGTAGGCATACTATCGAAGATACGGTACTATGCTCCACAGTCAGCCCTCCTGGCCCTATATCACTCTCTTATTTACCCCTATCTCACCTATGGAATTTGTGCATGGGGCTCAACAACAAGTAACCATCTCAGACCACTAATTACCCAACAAAAGGCTGCAGTTAGAATGATAACAAATTCTCACTACAGGCAGCACACTCCACCAATATTCAATACACTCAACCTACTCACCATACAAAACATCCATACTTATTACTGCACCTATTACATACATAGAACACTCAACTCTGATATTAACCCTCCCCTCAAACATCTCCTTGCCAACCTCAACAGAACACATGACCATAACACAAGGCACAGATCACTCTTTGATATTCCTCGTGTCCATCTCACGCTATGCAAAAACTCAATGCACATAAAAGGCCCTAAAATCTGGAATTCATTACCTGTAAATATAAAAGAAACACTACCTGTTTATAAATTCAAGTCTCTTCTCAAAGATCACTTACTCACCCAAAACCAAATAAATACTGAATAACTGAACCTTATAAATTGTATATCTTAAATGTTTCTCACAATTATATCACATAAATGTTAAACCTAAAACCCAATCTAACTTTATTATTTTTTAAATACACTACCTAACAGAATACTCCATTCTACTGAATTTACAACAATGCATGCAACCATATGACCTGTCTTTGTAATACTCACTTGTGCTTTATAGTAATCTGTTTACATTAATGTTTTTCACTGATTTCATCATTGCTTAGTTAATCTTAAGTTAATTTTAAGCCAGCCCGTAATGCTATGCATAGTATAAGTGGCTTTGGCATGCTGCTCTTATCTGTATTTTTTTGTACCTCTGTATGTGTGCTCAAATTATAAATAAATAAATAAAATCAGTTTTTCATGCCCCTCTGAAAATTCTATCCAAAGAGACTCTGTATGTGTTACTTCAGACTTAATACCCGTTTTTATGCAACAGTTCAAGCGATCTCGGACATACAATGCCACCCCACCCCCCTTCCCGATACTTCTATCTACTTGGAACAATTTAAAACCCTGAATATGACATTCTGCAGGCAGGTCCCGACTTTTTGAATTAAACCACGTCTCAGTAATGGCAAATACATCTATGTTACCTGCACTAGCAACTAGTCTCAACTCGTCCATCTTATTCCTAGCACTACAGCAATTAGCATAATAAACATTGAAAGACTCTCCTTTCTCTTTACCCTTCCTGCTCATTTCTGTTTTTCTACTAAACCTATTACTGTCCTTATCACCCAAAGTCCCTGGCTTTTCAATATCTACCTCGTTCTGCTTATTACTAGTTCCCCTAGAACTCGTAATATTACTACACTGGGACTTCACTGTTTTCCTGCCAAAACCCATACCACTAACTATTCCTAGTTTAAAGTCCTAACTGCTCCCTCCACTGCAGTTGCCAGTGCTACCACCCCAGACCTAGATAAGTGAACCCCATCCCTGGCATACATGTCATCTCTGCCATAGAAGAGGTCCCAGTTGTCAATGAATGTTACCGCATTTTCCTTACAGTATTTGTCCAGCCAGCAATTGACACCAATTGCCCTGGACAACCATTCATTTCCAACTCCTCTCCTTGGCAAAATACCACATATGACAGGGTTCCCACCCTTACTCCTAATTATTTCTATTGCTGACCTATACCTGCTAATCAGGTCTTCACTCCTACGTCTGCCAACATTGTTGCCTCCAGCAATGAGACAGATAATAGGATTGCTCCCATTACCTCTCATGATGTCATCCAGACGGCTAACAATATCCTCCATCCCAGCCCCAGGAAAGCAAACTCTCTGTCTCCTACTCCTGTCCATCAAGCAGAACGCCCTATCCATATACCTAACTTGGCTATTCCCAACAACAACAATATTTTTACCTTCCTTGGTGTCGTTTGTCGTGATGTTCCCAGTAGTCGACTCACATTTGTCGGGTAGCACTGAGAATGTATTAGATGTTTCCACAACAGTTTCCACGGCAGTCTCTTTCTTCTTCATCGTTTCTACCTTTCCATTCGTCTTCTTGATCGTCAACTTCGTTCCCTGCTGTCCAGCCACTGACCAGTTTCCCATCTTGGCCTGAGGACTCAAAACAGGAGGACTACTACGAATCTTCTTGTTTTCCTCGGTCAGTCGCCGAATCTCCACCTTCGCCAACCTCAATTCTTCCTTAAGCTGTTAGTAAAGTTGCTCGATGGAGGGCATCTTGCTTCAATTCGTAGAGAGTGTGCAAACAGGTCTTCACAGAGCTAAGTACACCTCAACACTGCGCAAAAGCTAGCTCAATCAGGAGCTACTGCGCAGCACGTCTGCACGGCCCAATAGTGATGCAAACACTCCAACTTTATTGTTCACAATCTTATCACTAAAGAAGCTGATCACACTTCTCTTAAGTGTTTATTGTGTTTTATGAGACACTTTGTTCACACTAATGCACGGATCAGTGTTCTTTGTTGGTTATCCTGGCGTCAGTGTCACTCTCAGTAGAGTCAAAAGTAATCTGAAGACGCCACAATGCCCCACGCCATCACTGCCCCCAGCACAAAGGAAAAGCTGACCTAGTACTTTTTGCTTCCTTGCCACTTCCTCGATGAAGCAAAGCAGAATGTTTGATTCTTGCTGTCTTAAGCATAGACAACAATATACACTATCTTTACTATGATAATAAAGTGGGAGCAGGATTTTCCTTAATTGTCCTGCTAAGGTAAGAGATGGACTGTCTTTTATTAAACTTCACTTCACAACACTGGACCGCATGGAGCGGTGGTTGCTTGACCATATGTTGCATACTGGTACTGCATCTGGGATCAATTACTCGCTGTAGCAGTAAACAAGTATCTTGCCCCTTCTGAGAGGGCTGGGACCCTCAGGGCTGAAAGGGGCTGAAAGGGGCTGATACCCCCCTCCTGGAGAAAATTTCTCCACACTAGGGGGCGGCGGAGGTTTGCTGCAGGTGAACTATTCATCACTTATCATTAATTTGATTTTCTCACTCGCCACCACTGCTGCTTGTCTTTTCTGAGCATCTTTAGTCTGTGCGGTTTCTGGAGAATCACTAATTTTGTTTTCAACACTGTGTAATTCTAACAGCACTAGTTTATTTATTGTCCGCTTATTCACTACACCTTTGCTTAAAACATCAACTGTCCTGATGATTCCATTTGCATCAGGATATATGGTCACAATTTTTCCAAGTGGATATTGGGACCTCGGACCATCATTGTCAATAAACACTATGTCACCAGGTCTTAAGGACTTATGATTTTCAGGAACACCAGCTCCATAGAAGTGTTCTCTCAATGAGGTGAGATAGTCTTCTCGCCAAATTTTCTCCCAACGTTCAATCACTTTATTAAGGTGTTTGAATTTACATCTGAGTTGCTCAGGTTCGAAATAAGTAGGATCCTCTATGATTTCTTTATCATTCATGGGAAGAACAGGTTCGAGCCTTCTGCCATGGAGTAAATGAGATGGACTTAACACTTCTAAATTCTCTAGATCATCGGTAACATAAGTTAGAGGTCTGTTGTTGACTCTATTTTCTATTTCAGTCACAACTGTACGGAATTCTTCTAAGTCGATTCTTTGACGATGAAGAGTCTTCCTTAAACAACGTTTTACAATGCCGATCATTCTTTCATAAAATCCGCCGTGCCATGGAGATTTAGGAGGAATGTATCTCCAACGACAACTGCGTTGATTCAGCATCTGTTGTACTTCTGGTTGATCAAAGATATATATATGCAGCACCAGCAACAAAGTTCGCTGCATTATCTGAAATCATCAGTCTGGGACATGCCCTTCTGGCTGCAAACCTTCTGAATAATTTGATAAAGGTTTCAGCAGACATGTCAGTCGCTACTTCTAGATGTACTGCTCTAGTTGTAGCACAAGTGAACAAACAGATGTACACCTTGATAGGAAGTTTGTCAGCTGTTTTGGTTAAAATTATTGGTCCAGTGTAATCTACACCTGTCACCTCAAATGGAGTGATATGACAAACTCTTTCAGAGGGATATGGAGGTGGACCTGGATACTGACATACTCGCATATCGTAGTGACGACAAATAATACAGTCCTTTATTTGTTTTTTCACACTTTGTCGACCTTGATGTATCCAGTAGGATTGTCGTATATGACAAAGTGTGTCAGCTACCCCACCATGTAACACGTTACTGTGGGCGTTTTGCACAATCAGTTTTGTTAGCCAATGATTCTTGGGGATCAAAATTGGATGTATGGCTTCTTTAGGTAGTGAAAAATTTTGAATTCTTCCTCGACATCTTATAATCTTTTTTGAGTCGAGATAAAGTCCTAAAGAATTAATCATGACAGGTTTCTTTGGGGATTTATCTTGTGTTTCTAGAAATTTATATTCTGTAGAGAAAACATCTTTCTGTATTAGTTTCACCCAGTATTTAATGGGTTCAAGATATTCATAATCAGGTTTTATTCCTTTAATGAATTTAAAGACAAGAGCTGTAACTCTTAAGAGTTTACCCAAAGATGAGTATTTAGATCCATCAATGACTCTTTCTGTTGTGTCTGCAGTATTTACACAACTTATTTCTGCTGTGTTCAAGCAGACTGTTTCTTCTTGCATAATGTGAGCTTTTTGCTGAGGCCAGTTATTTTCATTAGTGAGCCAGTTCGGTCCGTGGAGCCATAATTTATTATCCACAAATTTCTTGAGTGGGACACCACGTGACAACAAGTCAGCTGGATTCTCTTGGGTAGAGACGTGGAGAAAGAGATAATCTCTCTGCATCTCTTTTATTTATGTTACTCTGTTCTGTACATAGACCAACTTACTCTTATTATTTCTTAACCACTAGAGAACTGCTTCATTATCACTCCAGATCACGGTTTTCTCAATAGTGAGATGATCAAGTACTTTGTTGAGATAGACAGCTAATTTTGTACCTACATAGAGTGCTGTCAGTTCCAGTTGTGGTACTGTTCTATCCTTGATGGGTGCTACCCTGGCCTTTGAAGTAATTAGTGTACTTCCTTCAGCATTACTTATGTAAGCTACAGCGCCATAACCTCTGGTTGACGCTTCACAGAACACATGTAATATGTAATTGTTTCCCTCTTGACCTATTTGCCTGGGAAATTTAATTTGATGAAGTTACTTAAACTCCCTGGATATTTCATCCCATGCTTGATTCCTTTCTAGAGGCAAGTTCTCATCCCATCCAATTTTGAGCTTCCATGCATCTTGCATAAGCATTTTACCCTTTATGGTAATTGGTGAGACGAGTCCTAGAGGATCAAAACATTGTGATACCTCTGACAGCAAACTACGTTTAGTGAGTGTATTGTATGATTTATTGTTTATCCTTCTGAGACTCAAAGTATCTTCCTGTGTGTTCCAATTAAGTCCCAGCATATTGTTGCAATCAGGAATTTCCGCTTCAGGGAAATCTTCTTTGATAAGTTCCCTGAATTGCTTTGAATTTGTATTCCACATCCTTAGAGGCATATTTGCTTCTTTCATCTCCTTGTTAGCTTCTCTGTGTAAGGATTTCAAATCCTCCTCTTTATTCACACTACCTTGAAGATTGTCCACATAGAAACTTTTCTTTAAGATTTCTTTGAAGGGACTTTCAGATTTCTTCAAATGTGTATTTAGAGTAGCTTCTAGTAAGAATGGAGAGGATGTTGCACCAAATAATACTGATTTGAAACGATAAGTTTTCACAGGACTTTGAGGATCATGTGGATTTTCAGGCCACAAGAATTGAGTATAATCTCTATCTATTTCTTGTAGTCCTACTCTTAAGAAAGCTTTGGAAATATCAGCCGTGTAGGCATATGGGTTTGTGCGAAATTTCATAAGCACGTCTCCAAGCTTCTCAGTTATTGAGGGCCCGGTCATCAGACAGTCATTAAGACTTGCTACATCTTTATTTGCACGTGCGCTGCAATTATAGACACCACGTAGTGGAGTGGTTTCAGAATCTTTTCTGACTCCATGGTGCGGGAGAAAATGAGCGTCTGTCTTCAACTTGTCTTCGACTGTTTCCTCAATGAATTTATTGTCCAACTGTTCTTGTATGATATTATCATAGACAGTCAGTAGCTCTGGATTCTTCCTGAGCTCATGTATTTGTGCTTTCATCTGTCCGAAAGCCATGCGATAATTGCTAGGCAGATGTGGTGGATTTAATTTCCATGGTAACCTAACCCAATACTGTCCATCTTTATATTTGACAGTGTCTAAGTATTGGTTATAAGTCTGAGACTCTTGTGGGCTTGGTTTATTTACATCAATACCTGTCGCATCTAAATCCCACAACTTATCAACTGGTTCATTCATTTCTTCCAGTAATGATAATTTTTGCTGTGGTACATGATCAGCGGTTATTCTCGTAACTAGTACATTTTCCAGTGAATCAATATCAGCTTCTTTCCCACTTTGAGAGGGAATGGTACCACATATCATGTGGCCTCCTGCTGTTTTCAGCAAGTGAACATCATGTTTACTTACTATATTTTGCACAAAACAGTGATAATAATCACTTCCAATGATTAAATCAATTGGACTAATAGTGTCCGTCTGTATGTCAGGACAGGCTAACTTGACCTTAGCTGCTTTCAGTGCTGCGACTGTTTCTTTTAATCCCTGGATCTGCACAGTCTTAGGCAAATCATCTACTACCTCAGCTTCTACTGTCTTTTTCCTGTTTCCTAGACCAACAGTGATTCTGGCTAGGTCATATGTCTGTTTACCAGAATTGTGGAAAAAAACAGTTATATCTAACTGTACTTGGGCATAGGTTTTGTGTAATTTATTAGATAACTCAACTCGAGCTATCGGGAGAGCAGTTGCTTTAAACTTATCTCTCACATTTAATGTTGTTGCTTGTTGACTTCCTGATTCTGTGGAAGTCTTCTGCTGTTCAGCAAAAGTATTTGGGCATAATGCTGTATGATGCATACCCTTGCATTTAAAACACTTCTTCAGTGAGCATTTTCCTCCCTTGTGTTCACCTGAACACTTGATGCACCTTTTCAGCTGATGAACACTTTGTTTACGTGCCTCCATTGATGTGTATTGACTACAATACTGTGCCCAATGTGTTCCATCACAAAGTACACATTTTGGAGTACGTTTATGTGTGACTGTTTACTGTCTGTTGTACTCACAGCTTTATAAATGCCTATATGGGATTTCCCATTCTGTGGTTTAGTGGGAGTAGGTATACTCTTTTTATACTGAGTTGAAGGTTTGTTTTCCACTAGATTTGTGGATTTTTCATCTTGTCTCGTTGCTTGCATGCATGAAACTATTGTTTGTAAAACATTGCTAATTTCTTCACAAGTGAAATAGCGTTTATTGAACATAATATTTAATCGTTCAATAGTTTGTGGTGACAACTTATCTTGTACAATACCACTGATAAACCAATCACATTGTCTTAGGTCATATTTAGCACCTAGAGATCTGAGGCTATTGTCTAATGTGATTCTAAATGCCTGTAAGTCTGAAACACAATGTTTGGGTGGCTTGGAAATATAAACACATATGCAGTATAATGTGATCCTTTATTGACTACGTTTCGCCCACACAGTGGGCTTTTTCAAGTCACAAACAGAACTACCTGGGGTGGAAGGAACGCGAGTATTTATAGTCAGGTTCAGAATGCTGAGGTCAGGTGGAGAATGCTGCATCTGATGATGTACTGAGTGGGGTTATAGAGTCTAAAATCTTGGGTAGCTTGGAAAGGAGATTGGACAAGTTTGTGAGCAGACCTTCTACAGTGTTCTTATGTGGGATAGCGATGAAGAAGCTTCTTGGCAAGTGGTTCAGCTATGTTATAGAAGCCACTATTCTGGTTGAAGTTGTCGGATATAGAAATAAGTGATGATTCCAGGATTCTTCGGTATTGAGTGTTGTCTTCTGTGGCGATAAGTCTTGAGTTTCCGTTTGGGTGGCTTCAAGCTTGATATTAAGACTGCATGTCTAACTCTGGCCTTGTCAGCATCAAAGTAATTGTCTGCTAAGACACGTAAGGCTATTTGATAATTGGCTTAAACCACCGGAAATGACTTAATTAGTTCATAGGGTTCTCCCTTCACAAGACATTTAAGATAATTGAACTTAGCAATCTCATCTATGTCAGTTCGTGAATATACTATGGATTGAAAACCACTAATGAATTCTTCATAATTATGACCTTGGAAAATAGGTAATGACAAGGTAGGTAAACTTGGTAATGGTACACTTGTTGTTACAGGTGTAACAGGTGTTTGACCACTAGTTACAGTAGGTCTCTGTGAGAGAGTTTAGCGGCAAATTGCCTGTACTCCTGTCCACCTTAATTGTTGAATACTAAAAGTATCCAAAACATTTTTAATTTCATCCTTAGATGGATCTGATTCAAGAAATTTATTTTCATAATGTGTATAGTCTGAATTAATTATTTCCAGACGTTGTGTAAGTAATTCAAATTTGACCTCAAGATCATCAAAATCTATGTTTGTATCTTAAGTTAATCCTATACAGACTTAAATTAAATTTTCTAATTGTGTAATCTTAGTCTGTAAAGACTGAAACTGAGTTTTCAAACAAGCCATTTTAATGGTATACTGAAAATTCTAGCACCACACTTAGAATGTTTAAAAACACTGTACTGCTATAAACAGCTGAGGTTTTGTTATGCTTAAGTCAGCAATAATCGAGTCAGATACTACTGACCTAATAAGCTTAACCTCAGGGTCAATGACCATGAAGGGTAAAGAGTACATATGGCTGGTGTTTATGGCTTGAGTTTGCTGTGTCAGCCTGACAACGATGATTAATCGTAAATAACGATGTTATACACTTCATTCACTATACACTATAAATGTCACTGCATAACTGTAAATCACATGTGAGTATTACTTACACATATATAAATGTCACTGTTAATATGTATTTGAAAGCTTACACTTCATATATAAGTTCCTTTAATATAACAGGTATATCTATAAGAAACAAACTTTAACACAATCTTGTCTCTTAATTTCTGTTTATAAACATTATAAACACTATGTGTATATACACTCAGACAAACCGAGCATCAGTTGGGTTGTTGTTGTCGTAGTCAGCGATTTTCGAGATTGGAGCAGTGGATGCAGGGTGCCATCCCCCATTTTCTTGTTGGGTGAGTCACCCAGCTCCCGTTTTCTTTGGGTGAACGCTGGGTGAGCTCCCGTTTTCTTTTGGCTGCCCATTCTCTGTGATTGATTCTGGAGGGACTCATTTATACTGATTTATATTGTAAAACACTTGTTTTACAGCTTTTTTCGAAGGACCTTGGCTCGTAGGTTATTTGTACACTGTAGTACAACATATTTGGACCACAGTGTGGCCTTTATCCGGTTCGAGCACGACCAAAATGTTGAGAAATGGGATTACCAGCTAAGCTTATACATTTTGTATAGGGAAACTTAACTTAGAAAGACAGCTCATCGCCTGCACAGCCGTCCCTGCAGACGAAGTCTTGAGAAGCTGTCAAAGTTATTCCTCAATGGGCTGAAATGAGTTATAATTTCTAAGATTATAAATTACCCCTAGGGGGTGTTATGTCAGCATATTTCATTCACTGATTGCTGACAAATTACATACTTGTTTGGACTCAAAAGTCCGCACCTTACTGCCGACTATAGGTTGATCACAAACTCCTTGTGACTCAAGAACTGCACAGTCCCCCGTACTACAAGAAATTTGTAACCTACCTTGCTCTTGTAGCATGAGCTATGGTGTTCTTCACAGCTTCGACAGATATCGGTGACTTGACAGAAGCTGAAGTGTCCTTGGATGTCCATGTCTTCCATAGTCTAGGAATACGCACACTGGTACACTATGTTCCACAAGATTTGTCTTTATTGTTCACAATCTTATCACTAAAGAAGCTGATCACACTTCTCTTAAGTGTTTATTGTGTTTTATGAGACACTTTGTTCACACTAACACACGGATCAGTTTTCTTTGTTGGTTATCCTGGCATCAGTGTCACTCTCAGTAGAGTCAAAAGTAATCTGAAGACGCCACAATGCCCCACGCCATCACTGCCCCCAGCACAAAGGAAAAGCTGACCTAGTACTTTTTGCTTCCTTGCCACTTCCTCGATGAAGCAAAGCAGAATGTTTGATTCTTGCTGTCTTAAGCATAAACAACAATATACACTATCTTTACTATGATAATAAAGTGGGAGCAGGATTTTCCATAATTGTCCTGCTAAGATAAGAGATGGACTGTCTTTTATTAAACTACACTTTGCAACACTGGACCGCACGGATCGGCGGTCGCTTGACCATACGTTGCATACTGGTACTGCATCTGGGATCAATTACTCGCTGTAGCAGTAAACAAGATCCTTGCCCCTTCTGAGAAGGCTGGGCCCCTCAGGGCTGAAAGGGGCTGAAACGGGCTGATACCCCCTCCTGGAGAAAATTTCTCCACAGCAACAACCTGGTTGACCAGGCAAGCACCAGACGAGCCTGGCCATTGGCCGGGCTCCGAGAGTAGTGAGACTCTCGAGACTCATCAAAGGCGTATCAAAGGTAAGGTAGGTTGGGGAAGGGCATCGCTGTCCATTCCATTTTGTTGAGGTCCTATAATAATAATAATAATAATAATAATAATAATAATAATAATAATAATAATAATAATAATAATAATAATAATAATAATAATAATTATAATAATAATAATAATATCTTTATTTCTACAAGTACATGTACAAGGTATACAGGCCTAGCTGACGTCACTGACGCTTGTAAGACAGCGCATTTCGGGCAAATTACGTTTTGTCCCAGGATGCGACCCACACCAGTCCACTAACACCCAGGTACCCATTTTACTAATGGGTGAACATAGACAACCGGTGTAAGGAAAGACGCTCAATGTTTCCACTCTGTCGCCGGGAATCGAACCCGAACTCTCACCAAGTGAAGCGAGAGTTTTTGCCGTGGGTGCAGCAGACTGTGGCGATGAGGGGGTGAAGGGAATGGAGTAACGACAATGACAGTCTGAGTCAGGTGGTGTGGTGGTGCTCAGTAGTCAGCGCTCGACACTAGTTCCCATCAGCATGTTGTGGTGTCAGCTGGCATGTGTGGCTGGGCTGGTGGTCGCCGCTCACAGCGTCTCTCAGCTGTGGCGGAGAGTCATTTACAACATCGCAGACTATAATCCAACACGAGAGATGAAGGTACAACTTGAAAGTCATATATTCTGTGCTGCTGCTTGCAACTATAATAACTGGTGCCGTTTTTGGTGTCACGTCCAGCCTAATGACTGTCGTCTTACTGACCAGACAGTATCGCCCGAGTACTCTACCTCGTCTACCTCGACTCTTACCTGCTACACCAACCGACCCAATAACTTTGCCGTTGGGATCACAATCTACGCCCCACCGGGCAACCCAAACCATCCTGAAAGGGTGGCAACTAACCTCGTCAATGGATTCTACAACTCAGTGAAAATCTGTGCTCAGGCAGAGTACCAAGCTCAATCCTGGTACCTTCTTGATTTGGGGAAAGTCGTACTCGTGCAGGAAGTGATCTTCTACGTTCAGAACAACTCGTGGGTAACTTCAGACCTGGGTGGAAACTTGCAGGTTCGCGGGGGTATGACACAGATGTCAGGGAACTTCACCTCTTATACCCTCATCGGAACATTTCCTGGAGTGCCCACTCCCGGCCAGGTACTCTTCTTCCCCCTCAACACATCCACATTATTCCGCTATATTTCAGTACAGAAGATGGTACCTGGTTACATGTTGTTGTGTTTGGTTGAGGTTTTCTCCCAGTGACGTTGTAAATGTATCTGTAGTGACGCCATTGTGATGTTGGTAATTACTAACCTGAAGAAGTAGTGATATAGTCGCACCTTACAACACTCTACAATACTGCTTTCAGTCTCCAGATTTATTTTCTGTGTGTGTGTGTGTTTATATATATATATATATATATATATATATATATATATATATATATATATATATATATATATATATATATATATATATATATATATATATATATATACATATATATATATATATATATATATATATATATATATATATATATATATATATATATATATATATATATATATATATATATATATATATATATATATATAACAGTACAAGCAACTGATTTTCTTACTCACGTGAAAAGCCCTGAATTTGTTCACTGAGTGACCACAAGTCAAGGTAGTGAATGAGAAATCCATAACATTTGTTCCAGTGTTACAACATTTTAGCATCACTGCTTCCCACTTACTGAACAACTATCAAAGGCAACACGAATCAACCATTACAAAAATGGAGTTAAAATGAACATAAATTGTATTGGATAAAATATCAAAATAATCCTAATAGACAAAAATATTTGTAAAGCCTACAAAGTTGCCACTTGGTAGCTGAGGTGTTAGAAAGTTGCCACTTGGTAGTTGAGGTGTTAGAAAGTTGCCACTTGGTAGTTGACGTGTTAGAAAGTTTCCAATTGGTAGCTGAGGTGTTAGAAAGTTGCCACTTAGTAGATGAGGTGTTAGAAAGTTGCCACTTGATAGTTGAGGTGTTAGAAAGTTGCCACTTGGTAGCTGAGATGTTAGAAAGTTGCCACTTGGTAGCTGAGGTGTTAGAAAGTTTTCAGTTGGTAGCTGAGGTGTTAGAAAGTTGCCACTTGGTAGCTGAGGTGTTATAAAGTTGCCACTTGGTAGCTGAGGTGTTAGAAAGTTGCCACTTGGTAGCTGAGGTGTTAGAAAGTTGCCACTTGGTAACTGAGGTGTTAGAAAGTTGACACTTGGTAGCTGAGGTGTTAGAAAGTTTCCAATTGGTAGCTGAGGTGTTAGAAAGTTGCCACTTGGTAGCTGAGGTGTTAGAAAGTTGCCACTTGGTAGCTGAGATGTTAGAAAGCTGCCACTTGGTAGCTGAGGTGTTAGAAAGTTGCCATTTGGTAGCTGAGGTGTTAGAAAGTTGCCACTTGGTAACTGAGGAATTAGTAAGTTGCCACTTGGTAGCTGATGTGTTAGAAAGTTGCCACTTGGTAGCTGATGTGTTAGAAAGTTGCCACTTGGTAGCTGAGGTGTTAGAAAGTTTCCACCTGGTAGCTGAGGTGTTAGAAAGTTGCCACTTGGTAGCTGAGGTGTTAGAAAGTTGCCACTTGGTAGCTGAGGAATTAGTAAGTTGCCACTTGGTAGCTGAGGTGTTAGAAAGTTGCCACTTGGTAGCTGAGGTGTTAGAAAGTTGCCCCTTGGTAGCTGAGGTGTTAGAAAGTTGCCACTTGGTAGCTGAGATGTTAGAAAGTTGCCACTTGGTAGCTGAGGTGTTAGAAAGCTGCCACTTGGTAGCTGAGGTGTTAGAAAGTTGCCACTTGGTAGCTGAGGTGTTAGAGAGTTGCCACTTGGCAGCTGAGGTGTTAGAAAGTTTCCACTTGGTAGCTGAGGTGTTAGAAAGTTGCCACTTGGCAGCTGAGGTGTTAGAAAGTTTCCTCTTGGTAGCTGAGGTGTTAGAAAGTTGCCACTTGGTAGCTGAGGTGTTAGAAAGTTGCCACTTGGTAGCTGAGGAATTAGTAACTTGCCACTTGGTAGCTGAGGTGTTAGAAAGTTGCCACTTGGTAGCTGAGGTGTTAGAAAGTTGCCCCTTGGTAGCTGAGGTGTTAGAAAGTTGCCACTTGGTAGCTGAGATGTTAGAAAGTTGCCACTTGGTAGCTGAGGTGTTAGAAAGTTGCCACTTGGTAGCTGAGGTGTTAGAAAATTTCCACTTGGTAGCTGAGGTGTTAGAAAGTTGCCACTTGGTAGCTGAGGTGTTAGAAAGTTGCCACTTGGTAGCTGAGGTGTTAGAAAGTTGCCACTTGGTAGCTGAGGAATTAGTAAGTTGCCACTTGGTAGCTGAGGTGTTAGAAAGTTGCCACTTGGTAGCTGAGGGGTTAGAAAGTTGCCCCTTGGTAGCTGAGGTGTTAGAAAGTTGCCACTTGGTAGCTGAGATGTTAGAAAGTTGCCACTTGGTAGCTGAGGTGTTAGAAAGCTGCCACTTGGTAGCTGAGGTGTTAGAAAGTTGCCACTTGGTAGCTGAGGTGTTAGAAAGTTGCCACTTGGTAGCTGAGATGTTAGAAAGTTGCCACTTGGTAGCTGAGATGTTAGAAAGCTGCCACTTGGTAGCTGAGATGTTAGAAAGTTGCCACTTGGTAGCTGATGTGTTAGAAAGTTGCCACTTGGTAGTTGAGATGTTAGAAAGTTGCCACTTGGTAGCTGAGGTGCTAGAAAGCTGCCACTTGGTAGCTGAGGTGTTAGAAAGTTGCCACTTGGTAGCTGAGATGTTAGAAAGTTGCCACTTAGTAGCTGAGGTGTTAGAAAGCTGCAACTTGGTAGTTGAGATGTTAGAAAGTTGCCACTTGGTAGCTGAGATGTTAGAAAGTTGCCACTTGGTAGCTGAGGTGTTAGAAAGCTGCCACTTGGTAGCTGAGATGTTAGAAAGCTGCCACTTGGTTGCTGAGATGTTAGAAAGTTGCCACTTGGTAGCTGAGATGTTAGAAAGTTGCCACTTGGTAGCTGAGATGTTAGAAAGTTGCCACTTGGTAGCTGAGATGTTAGAAAGTTGCCACTTGGTAGCTGAGGTGTTAGAAAGTTGCCACTTGGTAGCTGAGGTGTTAGAGAGTTGCCACTTGGCAGCTGAGGTGTTAGAAAGTTGCCACTTGGCAGCTGAGGTGTTAGAAAGTTGCCACTTGGTAGCTGAGGTGTTAGAAAGTTGCCACTTGGTAGCTGAGGTGTTAGAAAGTTGCCACTTGGCAGCTGAGGTGTTAGAAAGTTGCCACTTGGCAGCTGAGATGTTAGAAAGTTGCCACTTGGTAGCTGTGGTGTTAGAAAGTTGCCACTTGGCAGCTGAGGTGTTAGAAAGTTGCCACTTGGCAGCTGAGGTGTTAAAAAGTTGCCACTTGGCAGCTGAGGTGTTAGAAAGTTGCCACTTGGTAGCTGTGGTGTTAGAAAACAATAATGAATTCTGTTGTTTTTTCAGACTCATTGTCAGTTTCATACATTTTAAATTAATTTATTAAAGACTGCTTAGATACCAAGGAATGTGTCGAGCAACATTGCTGAGGCCACATGAACGATACTAGTAATATACTAGTAATATATCATAGAAGTTCACTTAGAGAGGTGTGTTAGGGAAATAATTCTGCACTACAGTATATATACATACATACATATATATATATATATATATATATATATATATATATATATATATATATATATATATATATATATATATATATATATATATATATATGTATATATATATACTGTAGTGCCGAATAGGTGAAACTTGCGATTTTGGCTTAAATAGCAACGCTCATCTTGTCGAATATGACAAGCGAGAATTTGTGTATGCAGTTATTTAGCAAAAATTTTTCTGAACCCAACACAAAAAAAAAATATTTCATTGTCTTTGTTTTTAAATTACTGTAAACTTATCTTAAAGATTAGGCTAAATTAAATTGAGTTGTTTTAATTAGGTTAAGTAAGTTTTCTAATGTTCATTTTGTACAAAATATATCATTAAATGTATAAGAGAAAATTTTAGAAACAAGTCAAACTTGTTTACGTGTGAGTTTCTTGAAAAATGTACGACATGTTTTTTTTATCTTACCTCTTCAGTCAATATTGTACCATAATATAACATATTGTAACATAATATAACATATTGTAACATAATATAACATATTGTACCATAATATAACATATTGTACCATAATATAACATATTGTACCATAATATAACATATTGTACCATAATATAACATATTGATGCCCAAATAGTTGACCTGTCAAAGTTGTATCTCATAATATTGTCATAATCCTCGTCTTTGTAATGATTTAATAATTTCTTCTGAAAATATTTTAATTGACTGTATGTTAAGATATATTTAATAAATATCTGCTGGATTATTTAATTATTTAGACTGAATTGTTATAATTTTTTTTATTTAAAAAATTTCGCGATTTATTTCAAATCTTATTATGTACAAACTTATAACTTTCAATATCCATGAGCACAAGTAGTCCATTATCACCACCATTGTTTTATGAAGCGGCATGTTTACCTAACCATAATGTTTCCCCTCGTCCCTTCCCAGCTCTTGGACACCTTAATAGCCACAATGTTTCCCCTCGTCCCTTCCCAGCTCTTGGACACCTTAATAGCCATAATGTTTCCCCTCGTCCCTTCCCAGCTCTTGGACACCTTAATAGCCATAATGTTTCCCCTCGTCCCTTCCCAGCTCTTGGACACCTTAATAGCCATAATGTTTCCCCTCGTCCCTTCCCAGCTCTTGGACACCTTAATAGCCATAATGTTTCCCCTCGTCCCTTCCCAGCTCTTGGACGCCTTAATAGCCATAATGTTTCCCAGCTCTTGGACACATTAATAGCCATAACGTTTCCCCTCGTCCCTTCCCAGTTCTTGGTCACCTTAATAGCCATAATGTTTCCCCTCGTCCATTCCCAGCTCTTGGACACCTTAATAACCATAATGTTTCCCCTCGTCCCTTCCCAGCTCTTGGACGCCTTAATATCCATAATGTTTCCCCTCGTCCCTTCCCAGCTCTTGGACGCCTTAATAGCCATAATGTTTCCCCTCGTCCCTTCCCAGCTCTTGGACACCTTAATAGCCATAATGTTTCCCCTCGTCCCTTCCCAGCTCTTGGACACCTTAATAGCCATAATGTTTCCCCTCGTCCCTTCCCAGCTCTTGGACACCTTAATAGCCATAATGTTTCCCCTCGTCCCTTCCCAGCTCTTGGACACCTTAATAGCCATAATGTTTCCCCTCGTCCCTTCCCAGCTCTTGGACGCCTTAATAGCCATAATGTTTCCCAGCTCTTGGACACATTAATAGCCATAATGTTTCCCCTCGTCCCTTTCCAGTTCTTGGACACCTTAATAGCCATAACGTTTCCCCTCGTCCCTTCCCAGTTCTTGGTCACCTTAATAGCCATAATGTTTCCCCTCGTCCATTCCCAGCTCTTGGACACCTTAATAACCATAATGTTTCCCCTCGTCCCTTCCCAGCTCTTGGACGCCTTAATAGCCATAATGTTTCCCCTCGTCCCTTCCCAGCTCTTGGACGCCTTAATAGCCATAATGTTTCCCCTCGTCCCTTCCCAGCTCTTGGACACCTTAATAGCCATAATGTTTCCCCTCGTCCCTTCCCAGCTCTTGGACACCTTAATAGCCATAATGTTTCCCATCGTCCCTTCCCAGCTCTTGGACGCCTCACCGCCACTGTGTTGACAACAATCAATTTAGCCTATGACTTTCAATGAATTTTGATGTGCTTTGTTCTGCCATTGATGTAATTTCTTTACTTACTGTGTGACTGTGATAGTGGAAACATAACAGTATTGATGATAACAAATTGTTAGATTATTTGAAGACTGCTAATGATGGCAACAAACTGTTAATGATGACAACAAACTGCTAATGTTGGCAAACTGATATTGATGGCAACAAACTGTTAATGATGACAATAAACTGCTAATGTTGGCAAACTGATATTGATGGCAACAAACTGATATTGATGGCAACAAACTGATGTTGATGGCAACAAACTGATATTGATGGCAACAAACTGATATTGATGGCAACAAACTGATGTTGATGGCAACAAACTGATATTGATGGCAACAAACTGTTAATGATGACAACAAACTGCTAATGTTGGCAGCAAACTAATATTGATGGCAACAAACTGCTAATGATGACAACAAACTGCTAATGTTGGCAACAAACTAATATTGATGGCAACAAACTGTTAATGATGACAACAAACTGCTAATGTTGGCAACAAACTAATATTGATGGCAACAAACTGTTAATGATGACAACAAACTGCTAATGTTGGCAACAAACTAATATTGATGGCAACAAACTGCTAATGATGGCAACACATTGATATTAATAATATTAATTTTGAATGTTTTAAGTGTTGAATAAGCAAACAGTTCTAGTTCATTGTACGTCAAACAACATAACTCAACATTGTAGTCTCTCTGTCAGATATATTACGTCCATTAAAATGAGTCACTATAAACCACTATGATTTTCATTATGCCTATTACAAGAAGAGTTGGAAATAAAATGATGAATATATTACGTTCCCAAGTAAAGTTTTTTTTTTTTTTTAAATGGCCGCGAATTTCCCCAACCAAATATGAATTATATCAGAAATTTGCTTCTAAATAGAAATAGGTTGTACATGAATGGTATACAATACCGGCAAGATGAAAATATGGACGGGGGTAACAGAAACAGCTATCAATATTGACGGGGGTAACAGAAACAGCTATCAATATTGACGGGGGTAACAGAAACAGCTATCAATATTGACGGGGGTAACAGAAACAGCTATCAATATTGACGGGGGTAACAGAAACAGCAATCAATATGGACGGGTGTAACAGAAACAGCTATCAATATGGACGGGGGTAACAGAAACAGCTATCAATATGGACGGGGGTAACAGAAACAGTTATCAATATGGACGAGGGTAACAGAAACAGTTATCAATATGGACGGGTGTAACAGAAACAGCTATCAATATAGACGGGGGTAACAGAAACAGCTATCAATATTGACGAGGGTAACAGAAACAGTTATCAATATGGACGGGGGTAACAGAAACATCTATCAATATGGACGGGGGTAACAGAAACAGCTATCAATATGGACGGGGGTAACAGAAACAGCTATCAGTATGACAACCTATCAATATGAGCTATCAATATGACAAGAACATTTATTCCGTATAAAGAAATTACATAGATAATAAATGACCTGAAATGAATGACTAATAGGCTCAAATATCTTTAGGGCAGAATAAAGGAATTTATAGGCCCATCAGAAGAGATGAGGGTCACCTTATGAATCATTATATTGACATTAAGAGGGACGTTAGAAACGGGTAAGAAAAGCTAAACGGGAATACGAAATTAAAGTTGCTAGGGATTCGAAAACTAACCCAAAAGGTTTTACTCTGGTTTATAGGACAAAAGTTAGAGATAAGATAGGTCCCCTTAATGAATAAAGAAACTGTGAATACTGGTAATTTAATATTGTATTTAGATGCTTTAGGGAATAGATACGATTCAAACAAATTATATTACAACAAATATGAAGGAGATTTTTTAGTAAACTGTGTAGATGAGACTGAAGTAGATCTTATGATTAATCAGTATTATGAATTAGAAGAAAAGATTCTTTCTTGTAAAAGTCAGGCCTTGAATAAATTAAAATGTGTGAACCAGGCAGTTAATCAGTCTGCTCCAACAAATAAGATGTCTTTACCAAAACTCCCAGAATTATGTTTACCTGTATTTAATCCAGGAGAAAATTGGGAAGAGTTTTGGCCAATTTTTAAAGCAGTTGTGCATGATAGGAGTGATCTAGCCTGTGTAACTAAATTATTTTACCTCAAAGGACAGATAAGATGAGATGCTCACATACTCATACAAGCCTTTCTTAATGTAGATGACTCATACAAGGAAGCAGTTGACGTGTTGAAGGTCACTATGGTAATATAGAACAAAGTAAGTTGGATCTAGTGAATATCATTGTTAATTTAAAATCTCCAGATCACACTTACAAAGGTTTACAGCAGTTTAGAGTTAAACTGGAGAGCACTCCCAAAACTTTAAGTAATAAATATAATCTGAAGGAATCAGACTGGTTATTGAGTGCCATGGTACAGAATAAATTAAGCTATAAAACACTTGAATGACTCTCGAACAAATATCACAAGGGTTATTTTGGACTGAAGCAAATAAGACTAGGTCTACAAGAATTAATTGTGCAGTTGCAGACCAGCTAACTAACTCATTTTAAAGATGCAACACATAATAACTCTGAGGTATCTGTCAAGTTTCACAAAGGGAAAAATTATCCCAATGGTAATAATCAAAATTCATTTCCTAAAAATAGTTGCATAGGCACATATCGAGTAGCAGGAATCAGAAATAATGATTCTCCACAAGGTAAGAAAAATAAGTGCCCTCCTAAGAGTAGCCCAGTTAATAAGAAACCAGTCAAAGAAAAGAGAGATTGTCTTTTCTGCAAGGGTACTCATTTTTCTAAGAATTGCAGTGCATACAATTCATGGAATGATAAGGTTGAAAGATTGAAAGAACTTGACAGATGTATCAGGTGTTTAGGTAATCACAAGGATTGTCATGCCAAATTAAACAACTGTTATCAATGTCACAAAGGAAGACACCATATAGTCATGTGTACGGGTCTATATGATAATGTTGATAATAATGATAATGTTGACAATCCTGACACAACAGTAGCTAATGTAAATATTGCTGCTAATGTTAATAATGATGGTTTTGCTGAAGTAGCCTTACCTGTGTTACAGGTAAAAATTGATGATAAAAGGCATAAATAAAAAATGTAACTGCATTATTGGACCAGGGATCCCAGCGTACTTTCATAAAACGTAAATGTCTTGATGGTATGAAAGTACAGATGGGAGATCTCACAACTTTAAAATTATCTGGTTTTCTCTCAGATAAAAGGGCTCAATTGTATGGCACTGTTTATGTAACTGTCAGTTTGGGCAATGAGAAAAAACGTGTTAATGCAGTAATTTTAGATAGACTTCCAGAGAAAATGTCTATTGTAGGGCTTAGTAAAGCTACAGAAAGACTCTCACATAATGTAAATTTAGCACCTTCTGGTGTAAGTGAAAATTCTGTAGGCCTAATAAATATTTTGATAGGTAGTGACTATTATGCTTCCTTTGTAAAGAAATGTGGTATCACCCTTTTAGGAAGGACAGAAGGAAGGGAGGAAGGAAGGAAGGAAGGACGTAAGGAATGAAGGAAGAAAGGAAGGAAGGAAGTAAGGAATGAAGGAAGGACGGAAGGTATGAAGGACAGAAGGAAGGACAGAAAGAGGGGAGGAAGGAAGGAAGGACGAAAGGAAGGAAGGACGAAAGGAAGAACAGAAGGAAGGAAGGAAAGAAGGAAGGAAGGAAGGGAGGAAGAACGGAAGGAAGGACGGAAGGAAGGACGGAAGGAAGGGAGGAAGGAAGGAAAGAAGTTAGGACGGAAGGAAGGAATGAAGGAAGCAAGGAAGGAAAGACAGAAGGCAGGAAGGATGTAAGGAAGGACAAAAGGAAGGGAGGAAAGAGCGATGGAAGGAAAGACGGAAGTAAGGACGGAGGGAAGGAAGGAAGGAAGGAAGGAAGGACGGAAGGAAGGAAGGACTGACAAAAGGACGGAATAAAAGAAGGAAGGAAGGACGGAAGGAAGCAGGGACGGAAGGAAGGACGGAAGGAAGGGAGGAAGGAAAGAAGGAAGGAAGGACGGAAGAAAGGACGGAAGGAAGGAAGGATGGAAGGAAGGAAGGAAGGATGGAAGGAAGGAAGAACTGAAGGAAGGAAGGACAGAACGAAGGACTGAAGGAAGGATGGAAGGAAGGGAGGAATGAAGGAAGGAAGGAAAGAAGGATGGAAGGAAGGACGGAAAGAAGGAAGGAAGGAAGGATGGAGGGAAGGACTGAAGAAAGGAAGGACAGTAGGAAAGACAGAAAGAAGGAAGGGAGGAATGAAGGAAGGAAGAACGGAAGGTAAGAAGGAAGGAAGATCGGAAAAAAGGAAGGAAGGATGGAGGGAAGGATGGACGGAAGGGAGTACGGTATGAAATGAGGGAGAAAGGAAGGATGGACGGAAGTAAGGAAGGAAGGAAGGAAAGAAGGAAGGAAGGAAGAAATGAATGAAGGAAGGACGGAAAGAAAGGATGGATGGAAGGAAGGAAGGAAGGACGGAAGGAAGAAAGGAACGAAGAAAGGAAGGAAGGAGGGACGGAAGTAAGGACGGGAGAAAGAAATGAAGGAAGGAAAGAGGGTAGGACGGAGAGATGGAAGGATAAAAGGAAGGAAGGAAGGAAGGAAGGAAGGAAGGAAGGAAAGAAGGAAGAAAGGAAAGACGAAAGGAAGGACATAAGGAAGGATGGAAGGAAGGAAGGAAGGAAGGGAGGAAGGAAGGAATATTGTACAAGTGTCTTATATTGTACAAGTGACTCATTTTGTACAAGTGTCTTATATTGTACAAGTGACATCATATTGTACAAGTAACTCATATTGTAAAATGACATCATATTGTACAAGTGACATCATATTGTACAAGTGACATCATATTGTGCAAGTGACATCATATTGTACAAGTGACATCATATTGTGCAAGTGACATCATATTGTACAAGTGACATCATATTGTGCAAGTGACATCATATTGTACAAGTGACATCATATTGTACAAGTGACATCATATTGATCAAGTGTCTCATATTGTACAAGTGATATTTTAACGTTGTTTACTTATTAATACATAAGAATTCTGAACATCATTAATCTTTTGACTTCTGCCTCAGCTACGTAACACCTGTGTGCCCACAACACTGTAACACCTGTGTGCCCACAACACTGTGTAACACCTGTGTGCCCACAACACTGTGTAACACCTGTTTGCCCACAGCACTGTGTAACACCTGTGTGCCAACAACACTGTGTAACACCTGTGTGCCCACAACACTGTGTAACACATGTGTGCCCACAACACTGTGTAACACCTGTGTGCCCACAACAGTGTGTAACACCTGTGTGCCCACAACACTGTGTAACACCTGTGTGCCCACAACACTGTGTAACACCTGTGTACCTTTAACACTGTGTAACACCAGTGTGCCCACAACACTGTGTAACACCTGTGTGCCCACAACACTGTGTAACACCTGTGTGCCCACAACACTGTGTAACACCTGTTTGCCCACAACACTGTGTAACACCTGTGTGCCCACAACACTGTGTAACACCTGTTTGCCCACAGCACTGTATAACACCTGTGTGCCAACAACACTGTGTAACACCTGTGTGCCCACAACACTGTGTAACACATGTGTGCCCACAACACTGTGTAACACCTGTGTGCCCACAACAGTGTGTAACACCTGTGTGCCCACAACACCGTGTATCACCTGTGTGCCCACAACACTGTAACACCTGTGTGCCCACAACACTGTGTAACACCTGTGTGCCCACAACACTGTGTAACACCTGTGTGCCCACAACACTGTGTAACACCTGTGTACCCTCAACACTGTGTAACACCTGTGTGCCCACAACACTGTGTAATACCTGTGTGCCCACAACACTGTGTAACACATGTGTGCCCACAACACTGTGTAACACCTGTGTGCCCACAACAGTGTGTAACACCTGTGTGCCCACAACACCGTGTATCACCTGTGTGCCCACAACACTGTAACACCTGTGTGCCCACAACACTGTGTAACACCTGTGTGCCCACAACACTGTGTAACACCTGTGTGCCCACAACACTGTGTAACACCTGTGTACCCTCAACACTGTGTAACACCTGTGTGCCCACAACACTGTGTAATACCTGTGTGCCCACAACACTGTGTAACACATGTGTGCCCACAACACTGTGTAACACCTGTGTGCCCACAACACTGTGTAACACCTGAGTGCCCACAACACTGTGTAACACCTGTGTGCCAACAACACTGTGTAACACCTGTGTGCCCACAACACTGTGTAACACCTGTGTGCCCACAACACTGTGTAACACCTGTGTGCCCACAACACTGTGTAACACCTGTGTGCCCACAACGCTGTGTAACACTTAAGTGCCCACAACACTGTGTAACACCTGTGTGCCTGTTGCAACCCCTGAATGGGTTACAATGATTATTATGTATATATATATATAATGTATATTATCTTTTCATATAATTTTATATTGCTTATATTTGCGATAATAGCTAAATCGTAAATATATTGCTTTATATTCTTATTTGACTTATGTTAGGATGTACATAATATGTGCTCAGTTCAAGTCTTGATTGTCAAACTACTGTAATTATCGCTTGTCGCTCGTTATACTGCCGGCGTCTGAGCTGTGCTGTCCACGAGGCTATCACGTGATCGAGGGGGGGTGTCCTCACTTTTCGTGAAGTATTCAGTCTGCTCTAGACTCGCTTGGTGGTTGGACAGATTGTCTGTCTCATTATTCTTGTTAGTTCTGTAGAACTCTGTTCACAGAACATTGTATAGACTTCGTGATTTTCGACGTTGTACTGAGGTTGTGTGTCGCTTAGACACTCTGAACATCTCAGGTCCTTAGCTATAGCTTCTGACCTAATTTTGTACTGGTTTCTGTGTATTGTCACAGTCAGGGTTTTTCCTATGCTGAAGGTCCCTACTTAGTGTCGTTATATTATCTCCTTGATCCTGATTGTGTCGCAGTCGCTTGTTATATGGCTATTGGGATTAGCATTCTTTCGTTGTTCAAGCAGACTGTTCTGGTTGCCAGTGGGTCAAGAAGTTAGTTTGTGAGGACTTTGTCAGTCACTTGTTTAAGTCTAGTCGAGTCGTGAGACATAGTGAACTACTTAGAGCACTTACACGCATACACAAACTTACTTGTACATATTTGTAATATCTTATTAAATGTTAATGTACCAGACGGTACTTAAGAATTATAAATGTGATATGTGCTTTCAGCACAATAATATTGAACTCGAGAGATTGATTTTATTTTGATTGCTGTGATTAATTTAATTTGATAATATACCTCTAGACTTAATATATTTATTAAATTTTAATTTCTCTAGTTAGTAGCCTACCAGTTGTAATCCTGAAGCACTATTGAATATTACTGATTTCTAATGGATAATTGGACAAGGATACTGACTACTTGTTTCTATAACCCAGTAACAGGCTGAATGCTAGAAGGGCAGTCCTTTTTAGTATTCACTGGAGATCTCTAAGCTTTTAGAATCGCGTTTTTTGTAACAAATGGGGGCCTGTCCGGGAGGCTCTTGATCCAAGGTGTTGGAGAAATTGTCCAGTTTGACATACTAGTACTTCTATGATCAAACACTTTGAGTACTTTCCTAATCTGAAGACTTTGAGTTTAGTCTTGTACAACATACCAGGTGGATGTATGTACTTGACTGAGTCTCTTGATCCAAGGAGATGGAAATACTGTTTATGAGTTCTAACTCTAAGACAACTAACACTAAAATTCCTATTAGGATTATAGTTTCCCATAATCACTCTCTCGTAGTACAATTATTTTCGTGATGTATGCCAAAATGAAACAGTTAATTGATACTCTGACTTTGTCTGAGTTAAGTACATTAAAACTTCAGACATGTTGGCAAGTAGCCAAGTATCTCGGTGTGACTTATAACAGGAATTACACAGCTGAAACTGTCAGAGCGTTAATTAAAGATATATTGTTTCCTGCTCATACAGAGATGTCTGATTATGATTCAGATTCAGAAAGCCTAGTGTCACAATTAGGAAGCATGACTCAATTTGATTACTTAGAAGAAAGAGCAACTAGAGCAGAAGTGAGCCTAGTGTCTGAGAATAGTGTAGATCAGTTCTCGTTGGCTCCTTCCTTCACTGACACTATAGTACAGAGTATAGCTGGTAGTATGACACAGCCTAATACTAGTACAGTGTATGATACACCTGTATCTTATCCTAGACCAGATCTAGACTCTCTAGAGACGGCTGGACGAGGTGTCCGACCTAAGGACCGTCCAGTCCATGTTAATTTCCCTACTCCTCCATTACCCACTGGTCCTATCTCTCAGGAACAGTTTGAGAGGTTTGAACGCCTCCTTATGTTGCAGACTGCACAAATAGAGGCACAGAGGAAATTGAACGAAGAAGATTTCCAAAGAGAAAATGTTCGTCTGATAAGACAACAGACTGATAGATCACAGGACACATTTAATGTGCAGAAAGCTGCATCCATGGTTCCTAAGTTTTTTGAAAGTGACTTTGACACCTATTTTGATGTGTTTGAGAACCAGGCACGTGCTATGAATTGGCCACGTAAGCACTGGGCAACATTGTTGCATACTGCTTTGATGGGAAGAGCTCAAACCTGTACTGCAGCTTTGCCATTTACCAAGTACATTAGTTATGGCACTGTCAAACAAACAATTCTAGAGACGTATAACTTGTTACCTGTAAGTTATCAAAGAGCATTTCGTACGTTACAACGACGACAAGATCAAACTTGTGTAGAGTTTGCTCGTGAGAAAAAAGTTGCATTTCAGAGGTGGTGTAGGTCTGCCAAGTGTAACAACTACGACAGTCTTGTTCAGTTATTACTACACGAAGAGTTTAACAACTGTATGTCTGCTGACATACAAGAATATCTGATCGATCATACTACCTCGGATATTCTGGAATTTGCAGCATTAGCAGACAATTACGAGATTTCTCACAAACTTGTACGTACTAAAACACAAAGAAACAAGGTAACTAAAGATTGTCCTAGAAGTTGGCAACCTAAATCAGCTGCTCATTGCCAGCCTGATGTATCTGCTACTGTAACTTCTCGTACCTTTACCAGGAAAACTCACAATCCTGAATCTGTCTCTGTGGCTAGACAGAAATCTGATATCGAGAAGAAGAAAGTAAAATGTACCTATTGTAACAGAAAAGGACATGTTAGAGAGTATTGCTATAAATTAGAAAGAGATGCGAGAGACAGTCGTGCGGCTGGCGCCACCACTCAAGTCGTATCCTCTTCCGAGCAACAAAGACACCAAAATCCTAGCAATACCTCTGAGCCTACTGTTTTAGATAATGTTACTCAGGATAGATGACTAGCGTCAGAAAGTGTATCTGACGAAAAGATTCGTTCAGCGATGAGTCCTTACTTTTCAAGAGGCAGAATAGGATTTGACGAATCACATCTAACTGAAATAGTTACTTTCAGAGACACTGGCAGTTATCTCACGTTATTAAGAGAAGATGTACTGACCATAACTGACGATACCTATACCAAGATAGATGTATTGTTAGAAGCCTATGGAGGGGCTGTTATAAAAGTGCCTCTGCACAAAGTTTATATTGAAACAAGTTATTATACTGGTTTTATTTCAGTGGGTATATCCAGTGGTGTATTTCCCATCATGTCAGTGGACTTGTTGATAGGGAACGATATCCTTCATGCTGGTATATGTAAAGAACCACTTGTGATTGATAATAACACTGATGATAATTATGCCATTGAAGCTTGTAGAGAGAAACCTATTTTATTTCCTCTCAGCACAATTACTAGAGCTGTCAAAGATTGAACAACCATCCTTGTCTCCTGTTGAGTTAGTGGATGACAATGATTTGGGGTTGAATATGTTGTTTAGTGACGCTCTGCGCCCAGGATCATTAACACTGACTCCCCCCGGTCATCAACCTAGTCAAGACACAACTGACGTTAAATTTCTAACTCATGATGATTTAATCAAGGATCAGTTTGTTGATCAGTCACTGGAAAGACTAAGAGATATAGCAGTTGCTGAGAGTGAAGCAAAGGATCTCGATAATTGTTACTATTATAGTAATGGTGTACTGATGGAGAAAAATACATGTAAGTTGTCAGCTGATAGTGTTTCCACCACAGTCAAGCATTTCGTAGTGTTACCAGTTACATTTCGTGAACAAGCCATTGATTTTGCTCACAATAGTCCCATAGGAGGACATTTGGGTGTCAAGAAGACACTCGGTAAACTGGCAAAACATTTTACTTGGCCAAAGATGAAGGAAACAGTAGCTGATCATGTGCGACGTTGCCACGTGTGTCAAGTGACAGGCAAGCCAGCGCACACACCTCCACCTGCGCCTCTCATTCCTATCACCGTGCATGGTGAACCATTCTCACGTCTTATTATTGATTGTGTTGGTCCTTTGCCTAGAACCAAACTAGGAAACCAATACTTATTTACTATTATGGACGCTGCAACACGCTATCCCGAAGCTATTCCTATGAGAAAAATTAATGCTCGTGCTATTGTGAGAGCGCTGATGAAATTTTTCTCCCAGGTTGGATTGCCACGAGAAATACAATCAGATCAGGGATCTAATTTCACTTCTAAGATCTTTCGAGAAGCATTATCCCACCTAGGAATAAAGTCTGTATTTTCAACCAGTTATCATCCACAGTCACAAGGGGCTCTAGAGAGATTTCATCAGACACTGAAGTCTATGATGAGAGCTTATTGTGAGCATTTTTCTAGAGACTGGGATGAGGGTATACCTTTTCTTCTGTTCGCTATGAGAGAAAGTGAGCAAGAAAGTCTCGGGTTTAGTCCTTTTGAATTAATATTCGGACACCAAGTGCGTGGTCCTCTCGCAGTGTTGAAAGACGTGTGGACAGGAAAATCAAATCCATCATTGAGTACTTCACCTTCATTAATGCAGCAACATTTGACAGCCGCTAGAGAGCTAGCTTCGAAAAACCTAGTTTCAGCCCAAGCTAGAATGAAGCAACATTATGACAAGCGTGCTGTCTCTCGTTCTTTTAAAGCAGGAGATAAGGTGATGGCTCGGAAATTAGTACCAGGTCATGCTCTACAAGCCAGGTATGATGGTCCCCTGGAAGTAGTGAAAAAGCTTAGCGACGTAAATTATTTGGTACGTACGCCTGGGAAAAAGAAATCCAATCATGTGTACCATGTTAACCAGCTTAAGGCATACTACGCTAGTCCTCTACCTACTACTTCTATTCTTCCTAGGACAGAGGAAGAAAACGTCAGTCTACCTGACATCTCTAGAGGTATAGAGGTTCGTTTAGAAAATTCAGTGACTCTACAATCACAAGACGATTTTCTTAGTAACCATGGAATTGATAAAGCTGGTGATATTAAAAACATGATTTTGCATTTCCCTGAATTGTTCGGTGATGTTCCTAAACGTTGTACTCTGGGTGTACATGACGTTGATGTACAGGGAGCATCACCCATTAAGCAATCACCATATAGGATGAGTCCAACAAAGCATAAAGCATTGAGAGAAGAGGTTGATTTTCTGTTATCTCACGGACTTATTGAGCGCAGTAAAAGTCCATGGGCATCTCCCTGTATTTTAGTGCCTAAACCTGACGGTAGTTTCAGGATGTGCACTGATTACAGGAAAGTGAACTCTGTCACCTTGCCTGATGGTTATCCTCTACCTCGCATTGACGACCTTATTGATCGTGTATCAGGAGCCCAGTTTGTCAGCCGTTTAGATCTCTTACGAGGCTATTATCAAGTCCCGCTTACTGAACGTGCTCAAGAAATATCTGCTTTTACTGTTTAACTATCTCGTCACCCCCTTCGGCCTACGTAACGCGGCTTCTTCATTCCAACGTACAATGAACGAGTTGACCCACAACTTAGAAGGAGTAGAAGCCTACCTTGAAGCCTACCTTGGTGTACAGTGACGAGTGGGAACAGCACTTGACGCGTCTCAGAGCATTGTTTGAGAGACTCGCGCACTACAACTTCACTGTTAACTTAGCTAAATGTAGTTTTGGTCAAGCCAAGATTACCTATCTAGGCTTTTGTATCGGCCAAGGTGAGGTTGCTCCTATTGAGGCTAAGGTTCGTGCAATTTCTGAATTTCCAGTGCCACAGGATAGGAAAGGAGTACAGAGATTCCTGGGTATGGCAGGATATTATCGCAGGTTCTGTCCAAACTTTTCTCAGATTGTAGCTCCTCTCACTGAGCTTACTAGTAGCAAAGTTCAGTTCACCTGGACTAGAGATTGTTCAGACTCGTTCAAAAGGTTGAAGCGCTTGTTATCCTCTGCTCCTGTGTTGAAGAGTCCTAATTTCAATCTTCCCTTCTTTTTACATATAGATGCGAGTGGTTATGCAGTGGGCGCTGTGCTGCTCCAACAGTCAACATCCACTGATATTCTCCATCCTATATGTTACTATTCATCTAAGCTGACGCTCTGTCTCGTCCTTAATAATTATCAGTTACATTAAATTAACGTAATTTTATGCCCAAATACCTTTTGTTACTTGCTATGTCAAATTCAGTAAAGTAACTTAATCCCTCCAGCCCATATTAACTATATATACTCATGTCATGTCTAATTATTATATTTATGTATTCACAGTATTGTTGTGTGAGGAGGAGACAAGCTGAGTGTTGAGTGGGTAGTGTGGTGCGGGTGATGTACTGCGTGACGCAACATTGTCCTGCCGCAGACCTCCCCCTCACTACACACCTTAAGCTATTTCATACTCAGATGTTCATACTGCCTCGCATTCCACAACCACTACTTAAGAGTGGAATGCAGTCTCCTCTACTATGATCGAGCCTCAACGTGCCCTCCTTGTCAGCGCTATCCTGTCTCTACACTGATGTACATAACCACGAGTATGCAGAGATACGATACTGTGTACTGCCCTAGTACTAGGGGCATATCCTAATGACGGACGCTGTGAAATTGTAGCGGTGCTTGGCACAAGAGAGACTTTGATTAATATTTATATTAAATTGTATTGATATGAGTAATCAGTAATAATGTGAAAGACATTAATGCAACTAATAGTGCGACCGTCTGTCGTGTTGGGGGGGTGTTGCAACCCCTGAATGGGTTACAATGATTATTATGTATATATATATAATGTATATTATCTTTTCATATAATTATATATTGCTTATATTTGCGATAATAGCTAAATCGTAAATATATTGCTTTATATTCTTATTTGACTTATGTTAGGATGTACATAATATGTGCTCAGATCAAGTCTTGATTGTCAAACTACTGTAATTATCGCTTGTCGCTCGTTATACTGCCGGCTTCTGAGCTGTGCTGTCCACGGGGCTATCACGTGATCGAGGGGGGGTGTCCTCACCTCTCGTGAAGCATTCAGTCTGCTCTAGACTCGCTTGGTGGTTGGACAGATTGTCTGTCTCATTATTCTTGTTAGTTCTGTAGAACTCTGTTCACAGAACATTGTATAGACTTCGTGATTTTCGACGTTGTACTGAGGTTGTGTGTCGCTTAGACACTCTGAACATCTCAGGTCCTTAGCTATAGCTTCTGACCTAATTTTGTACTGGTCTCTGTGTATTGTCACAGTCAGGGTTTTTCCTATGCTGAACTTAGATTCAGTAGTATGGGAGTTTTGTAACTTTTGTGGAGGATCTGCTGATGGTCCCTACTTAGTGTCGTTATATTATCTCCTTGATCCTGATTGTGCCGCAGTCGCTTGTTATATGGCTATTGGGCTTAGCATTCTTTTCATTGTTCAAGCAGACTGTTCTGGTTGCCAGTCGGTCAAGAAGTTAGTTTGTGAGGACTTTGTCAGTCACTTGTTTAAGTCTAGTCGAGTCGTGAGACATAGTGAACTACTTAGAGCACTTACACGCATACACAAACTTGTACATATTTGTAATATCTTATTAAATGTTAATGTACCAGACGGTACTTAAGAATTATAAATGTGATATGTGCTTTCAGCACAATAATATTGAACTCGAGAGATTGATTTTATTTTGATTGTTGTGATTAATTTAATTTGATAATATACCTCTAGACTTAATACACTGTGTAACACCTGTGTACCCTCAACACTGTGTAACACCTGTGTGCTCACAACACTGCGTAACACCTGTGTGCCCACAACACTGTGTAACACCTGTGTGCCCACAACACTGTGTAACACCTGTGTGCCCACAACACTGTGTAACACCTGTGTGCCCACAACACTGTGTAACACCTGTGTGCCCACAACGCTGTGTAACACCTGTGTGCCCACAACACTGTGTAACACCTGTGTGCCCACAACACTGTCTAACACCTGTGTGCCCACAACGCTGTGTAACACCTGTGTGCCCACAACGCTGTGTAACACCTGTGTGCCCTCAACACTCTATAACACCTGTGTGCCCACAACACTGTGTAACACGTGTGTGCCCACAACACTGTGTAACACCTGTGTGCCCACAACGCTGTTTAACACCTGTGTGCCCACAACACTATGTAACACCTGTGTTCCCACAACACTGTGTAGCACCTGTGTACCCTCAACACTGTGTAACACCTGTATGCCCACAACACTGTGTAACACTGATGTGCCCACAACACTGTGTAACACCTGTGTGCCCACAGCATTGTGTAACACCTGTGTACCCTCAACACTGTGTACCACCTGTGTGCCGACAACACTGTGTAACACCTGTGTGCCCACAACACTGTGTAACACCTGTGTGCCCACAACACTGTGTAACACATGTGTGCCCACAACACTGTGTAACAGCTGTGTACCCACAATACTGAGTAACACGTGTGTGCCCACAAAACTGTGTAACACCTGTGTGACAACAACACTGTGTAACACCTTTGTGCCCACAACACTGTGTAACACCTGTGTGCCCACAACACTGTGTAACACCTGTGTGCCCACAACACTGTGTAACACATGTGTGCCCACAACACTGTGTAACAGCTGTGTTCCCACAATACTGAGTAACACCTGTGTGCCCACAAAACTGTGTAATACCTGTGTGACAACAACACTGTGTAACACCTTTGTGCCCACAACACTGTGTAACACCTGTGTGCCCACAACACTGTGTAACACCTGTGTGCCCACAACACTGTGTAACACATGTGTGCCCACAACACTGTGTAACAGCTGTGTACCCACAATACTGAGTAACACCTGTGTGCCCACAAAACTGTGTAACACCTGTGTGACAACAACACTGTGTAACACCTTTGTGCCCACAACACTGTGTAACACCTGTGTGCCCACAACACTGTGTAACACCTGTGTGACAACAACACTGTGTAACACCTGTGTGACCACAACACTGTGTAACACCTGTGTGACAACAACACTGTGTAACACCTGTGTGCCCACAACGCTGTGTAACACCTGTGTGCCCACAACACTGTGTAACACCTGTGTGCCCACAACACTGTAACACCTGTTTGACCACAACACTATGTAACACCTGTGTGACCACAACACTATGTAACACCTGTGTGCCTACAACACTACGTAACACCTGTCTGACCACAACACTATGAAACACCTGTGTGCCCACAACACTATGTAATACCTGTGTGACCATAACACTGTGTAACACCTGTGTTTCCTCGACTCTATGTAACAACTGTGTTCCCATGTAACACCTGTTTGAGCACAACACTATGTTATGCCTTTGTTCCCACAACATTACCTAACACCTGTTTTCGTACAACACTATGTAACACGTGTTTTCCCACAACACTGTGAAACACCTGAGAGATTAAAACACTATGTAACACATGTGCGACCAAAATACTATGTAACACCTGTGTGCTCACAACACTATGTAGCACATGTGTGCCCACAACAATGTGTAACACCTACGTGCCCACAACACTATGTAACAACTGTGTGACCACAACACTATTTAACACCTGTATGACCACAACACTGTGTAACACCTGTGTGCCCACAACACTGTGTAACACCTGTGTGCCCACAACACTATGTAACACCTGTCTGCCCACAACGCTGTTTAGCACCTGTGTGCCCACAACACTATGTAACACCTGTGTTCCCACAACACTGTGTAACACCTGTGTACCCTCAACACTGTGTAACACCTGTATGCCCACAACACTGTGTAACACTGGTGTGCCCACAACACTGTGTAACACCTGTGTGCCCACAGCACTGTGTAACACCTGTGTACCCTCAACACTGTGTAACACCTGTGTGCCGACAACACTGTGTAACACCTGTGTGCCCACAACATTGTGTAACACCTGTGTGCCCACAACACTGTGCAACACCTGTGTGCCCACAACACTGTGTAACAGCTGTGTACCCACAATACTGAGTAACACCTGTGTGCCCACAAAACTGTGTAACACCTGTGTGACAACAAAACTGTGTAACACCTGTGTGCCCACATCACTGTGTAATACCTGTGTGCCCACAACACTGTGTAACACCTGTGTGACAACAACACTGTTTAACACCTGTGTGACCACAACACTGTGTAACACCTGTGTGACAACAACACTGTGTAACACCTGTGTGCCTACAACGCTGTGTAACACCTGTGTGCCCACAACACTGTGTAACACCTGTGTGACAACAACACTGTGTAACACCTGGGTGACAACAACACTGTGTAACACCTGTGTTACCACAACACTGTGTAACACCTGTGTGCCCACAACACTGTAACACCTGTTTGACCACAACACTATGTAACACCTGTGTGACCACAACACTATGTAACACCTGTGTGCCTACAACACTACGTAACACCTGTCTGACCACAACACTATGAAACACCTGTGTGCCCACAACACTATGTAATACCTGTGTGACCATAACACTATGTAACACCTGTGTTTCCTCGACTCTATGTAACAACTGTGTTCCCATGTAACACTTGTTTGAGCACAACACTATGTTATGCCTTTGTTCCCACAACATTACCTAACACCTGTTTTCGTACAACACTATGTAAGACGTGTTTTCCCACAACACTGTGAAACACCTGAGAGATTAAAACACTAAGTAACACATGTGCGACCAAAATACTATGTAACACCTGTGTGCTCACAACACTATGTAGCACATGTGTGCCCACAACAATATGTAACACCTACGTGCCCACAACACTGTGTAACAACTGTGTGACCACAACACTATTTAACACCTGTGTGACCACAACACTATGTAACACCTGTGTGACCACAACACCTCGTAACACCTGCGTTCCTATAACACTATGTAGCACCTGTGTGCCCACAGCAGTATATAACACCTGTGTACCTATAACACTGTGTAACACCTGTGTGCCCACAACACCATGAAACACATGTGTTCCCACAACACTATGTAACAACTGTTTGCCCACAACACAATGTAACACCTGTATGCCCCCACCACTATGTAACACATGTGTTCTAACAACACCATGTAACACCTACATGACCACAGCACTATGTAACACCTGTATGCCACATTGCTATGTAAGACCTGTGTCCCCACAAAAAAATGTAACATCTGTATTCCTACAAGACAATGTAACACCCGTGTGACCACAACACTATGTAAAACCTGTGTGATCAGAACATTGTAACATCTGAGTTACAACAATATTATGTAACACCTGTGTGACCACCACACTATGTAACACCTGCATGCCCACAACATTATGTAACATCTGTGTGCCAACAACACTATGTAACATTTGTGTGACTAAAACACTATGTAACACCTGATTAACAATAACACTGGAAGACCTGTGTGACCACAACGCTGTGTAACACCTCTGAGATCACAACACTGTGTAACACCTGTGTGACCGCAATACTATGTAACACCTGTGTGGTCAAAACGCTATGGAACAAGTGCGTGCCCACAACTCTATGTAACACATATGTGACCACAACACTATGTAACACCTGTGTGCCAACAACACAATGTAACACCTGTGTTCCTACAACACTGTGTCACATCTGCATGACCACAACACTATGCAAGACATGTGTGCACGTAACACTATGTAACACCTGTGTGCCCGTAACACTATGTAACAGATTTGTGCCTATAACACTGCGTAACACCTGTGTGCCCACAACACTATGTATCTCCTGTATGCCCACAACACTACGTAACACCTGTGTGACTACAACACCACGTAATACCTGTGTTTCTATATCACTATGTAGCACCTGTGTGCCCACAACACTGTGAAACACTTGTGTTCTAAAAACACCACATAACACCTACATGACCACAACACTATGTAACACCTGTATGCCCACATTACTATGTAACACCTATGTTCCCACAACAATATGTAACATGTGTGTTCCTACAAGACTATGTAACACCCGTGTGACCACAACACTATGTAACACCTGCATGCCAACAATACTATGTAACATCTGTGTTCCCACAAAAATATGCAACATCTGTGTTCCTACAAGACTAGGTAACACCCGTGTGACCACAACACTATGTATAACCTGTGTGATCACAACATTGTAACATCTGTGTTACAACAACATTATGAAACACCTGTGTGACCACAACACTATGTAACACCTGTGTTCCTATAGAACTATGTAGCACCTGTATGACCACAACACTATGCAAGGCCTGTTTGCCCGTAACACTATGTAACACCTGTTTGCCTGTAACACAGTGTAACACCTGTGGGCCCACAACACTGTGTGACACCTGTGTTCCCCCACAACTATGTAACACTTGCGTTCTCACAACATTATGTAACACCTACATGACCACAACACTATGTAACAACTGTATTTCGACAACACTATGTAACACCTGTGTTCCCACAAAAATGTGTAACATCTGTGTTCCTACAAGACTATGTAACACCTGTGTGGCCACAATACTATCTAACACTTGTTTGACGACAACAGAATGTAACACCTGTGTACCCACAAGACTATGTAACACATGTGTGCCCACAAGACTGTAAATCCTGTTTGCCCACAACATCATGTAACACCTGTGTGCTAACAACACTTTGTAACACTTTGTGCCCACAAAACTAAGTAATACCTGTCTGACCACAACACTATGTAACACCTGTGTTCCTACAACACTATGTCGCACCTGCATGACCACAACACTATGCAAGACCTGTGTGCACGTAGCACTATGTAACACCTGTGTGCCTATAACACTATGTAACACCTGTGCGCCTTAACACTATGTAACACCTGTGTGCTTATAACACTGTGTAACACCTGTGTGCCCACAACACTATGTAACACCCGTGCACCCACAACACTATGTAACACCTGTGTGCCCACTACACTATATAACACCATTGTGCCCACAAGAATGTGTAACATCTGTGTGTTTACAACACTATGTTGCTCCTGTATTACGTAGGAACTTTGTAACAACTGTGTGCCCACAACACAATGTAACATCTGTGTGACCACAACACTATGTAACATCTGTGTGACCAAATCACCACGTAACACCTGTGTTCCTATAACACTATGCAGCACCTGTGTGCCCACAACACTATATAACACCTGTGTGTCTATAACACCGTGTAACACCTGTGTGCCCGCAACACTATGAAACTCCTGTGTTCCCACAACACTACATAACAACTGTGTGCCCACAACACAATGTAACACTTGTGTGCCCCCACCACTATGTAACACCTGTGTTCTAGCAACATCATGTAACACCTACATGACCACAACACTTTGTAACACCTGTATGCCCATATTACTATGTAACACCTGTGTTCCTACAAAAATATGTAACATCTGTGTTCCTAAAAGACTATGTAACACCCATGTGACCACAACACTATGTAATACCTGTCTGACCACAACACTATGTAAAATCTGTGTGACCACAACATAGTAGCATCTGTGTTACAACATTATGTAACACCTGTGTTCCTATAGCAGTATATAGCACCTGTATGGCCACAACACTATGCAAGACCTGTTTGCCCGTAACACTATGTAACACCTACGTGCCTATAACACTGTGTAACACCTGTGTGCCCACAACACTATATAACACCTGTGTGCCCCCACAACTATGCAACACTTGTATTCTCAAAACATTATGTAACATCTACATGACCACAACACTATGTAACAACTGTATGCCCACAATACTATGTAACACCTGTGTTTCCACAAAAATATGTAACATCTGTGTTCCTACAAGACTATGCAACAATTGTGTGACTGCAATACTATGTAACACCTGTGTGGCCGCAATACTATCTAACACTTGCTTGACCACAACACAATGTAACACCTGTGTGCCCACAAGACTGTAAATCCTGTTTGCCCACAACATCATGCAACACCTGTGTGCTAACAACACTATGTAACACTTTGTGCCCACAACACTAAGTAATACCTGTCTGACCACAACACTATGTAACACCTATGCGCCCACAACCCTATGTAACACCTGCGTGCCCAGAACACTATGTAAAACCAGTGTGCCCACAACACAATGTAACACCTGTATGCCCAAAATATTATGTAACGTCTGTGTGCCCAGAACACTATGTAACACCTGTCTTATCACAACACTATGTATCACCTGTATGCCCACAACATTATGTAACATATGTGTGCCCACAACATTATGTAACATCTGTGTGACTAAACACTATGTAACACCTGATTATCAATAACACTGGAACACCTGTGTGACCACAACACTGTGTAACACCTATGAGATCACAACACTATTTAACACCTGTTGGACCACAACACTATGTAACACCTGATTAACAGTAACACCGGAACACCTATGAGACCACAACTCTATGTAACACCTGTGAGATCGCAAGACTATGTAACACCTGTGTGACCACAATGCTATGTAACACCTGTGTGGTCACAATATGTAACCAGTGCGTGCACACAACTCTATGTAACACATGAGTGCCCACAACACTATGTAACAAATGTGTGCCATCTACACAATATAACACCTATGTGCCCACAACACTATGTAACACATGTGTGAGCACAACACTATACAACACTTGTGTGACCACAACACTATGTAACACCTGTGTTCCTTCAACTCTATGTCGCACCTGCATTACCACAACACTATGTAAGGCCTGTGTGCACGAAAAACTATGTAACACCTGTGTACCTATAACACTATGTATCACCTATGTGCCTATAACACTATGTAACACCTGTGTGCCTATAACACTATGTAACAACTGAGTGACCACAACACTATGTAACACCTCAATGACCACAGCACTATGTAACACCATTGTGACCACAACACCATGTAACACCTGTGTTCCCATAAAACTGTGTAACACCTGTGTGCCCACAACACTGTGAAACACCTGTTTTCCCACAACATTGTGTAACAACTGTGTGCCCACAACACAATGTAACACCTGTTTGCCCCCTCCACTATATAACACATGTGTTCTAAGAACACCATGTAACACCTACATGACCACAACACTATGTAACACCTGTATGCCCACATTACTATGCAACACCTGTGTGACCACAACGCTAGGTAAAACTTGTGTTACCACAACACTATGTAACACCTGTGTTCCTACAACACTATGCAGCACCTGTGTGCCCACAACACTATGTAACACCTGTGTGACCACACCACTATGTAACACCTGTCTGACCACAACACTTTGTAACACTTGTGTGAGTACAACACTATGTAACATCTGAGTGCCCACAACACTATGAAACAACTGCGTGCCCACAACACTATGTAACACCTGTGTGCCCACAGCATTATGTAACACATGTGTTCTAACAACACTATGTAACACCTGTGTTACCTCAACACTTTGTAAGACCTGTGTGAAGAAAACACTATGAAACACTTGTGTGATGACAACACTATGTAACACCTGTGTGCCAACAACACAATATAAGACCTGTGTGCTCACAACACTATGAAACAAGTGCGTGCACACAACACTATGTAACACCTTTGTGCCCACAACACTATGTAACACCTGTGTGGCTACAACACCACGTAACACCTGTGTTCCTATAACACTATGTAGCACCTGTGTGCCCACAACACTATATAACACCTGTGTGTCTATAGCACTGTGTAACACCTGTGTGCCCAAAACACTATGAAACAGTTGTGTTCTAACAACACCATATAACACCTACATGACCACAACACTATGTAACACCTGTATGCCCACATTACTATGTGACACCTGTGTTCTCACAAAAATATGCAACATCTGTGTTCCTACAAGACTAGGTATCACTCGTGTGACCACAACACTATGTAAAACCTGTGTGATCACAACATTGTAACATCTGTGTTACAACAACATTATGAAACACCTGTGTGACCACAACACTATGTAACACCTGTGTTCCTATAGCATATGTATGACCAAAACACTATGCAAGACCTGTTTGCCCGTAACACTATGTAACACCTGTGTGCCTATAACACTGTGTAACACCTGTGTGCCCCTTCAACTATGTAACACTTGTGTTCTCACAACATTATGTAACATCTACATGACCACAACACTATGTAACGACTGAATTCCCACAACACTATGTAACACCGGTGTTTCCACAAAAATGTGTAACATCTGTGTTCCTACAAGACTATGTAACACCTGTGTGGCCACAGTACTATCTAACACTTGTTTGAAGACAACACAATGTAATACCTGTGTACCCACAAGACTATGTAACACCTGTGTGCCCACAAGACTGTAAATCCTGTTTGCCCACAACATCATGTAACACCTGTGTGCTAACAACACTATGTAACACTTTGTGCCCACAACACTAAGTAATACCTGTCTGACCACGACACTATGCAACAACTCTATGCACACAACACTATGTACCACCTTCGTGACCACAACACTATGCAACACTTGTGTGGCCACAACTCTATGTAACACCTGTGTTCCTACAACACTATGTCGCACCTGCATGACCATAACACTATGCAAGACCTGTGTGCACGTAACACTATGTAACACCTGTGCGCCCGTAACACTATGTAACACCTGTGTGCTTATAACACTGTGTAACACCTGTGTGCCCACAACACTATGTAACACCCGTGCACCCACAACACTATGTAACACCTGTGTGCCCACAACACTATATAACACCATTGTGCCCACAAGAATGTGTAACATCTGTGTGTTCACAGCACTATGTTGCTCCTGTATTACGTAGGAACTTTGTAACAACTGTGTGCCCACAACACCACGTAACACCAGTGTTCCTATAACACTATGTAGCACCAGTGTGCCAACAACACCATATAACACCTGTGTGTCTATAACATCGTGTAACACCTGTGTGCCCACAACACTATGAAACACCTGCATGACCACAACACTATGCAAGACCTGTGCGCCCGTAACACTATGTAACACCTGTGTGCCTATAACACTATGTAACACCTGTGTGCCCCCACAACTATGTAACACTTGTGTTCTCACAACATTATGTAACATCTACATGACCACAACATTATGTAAGAACTGTATTCCGACAACACTATGTAACACCTGTGTTCCCACAAAAATATGTAACATCTGTGTTTCTACAAGACTATGTAACATCTGTGTGACTACAACACTATGTAACACCTGTGTGGCCACAATACTATCTAACACTTGTTTGCCCACAACATCATGTAACACCTGTGTGCTAACAACACTATGTAACACTTTGTGCCCACAACACTAAGTAATACCTGTTTGACCACAACACTGTGTAACAACTCTATGCCAACAACACTATGTAACACCTATGTGCCCACAACACTATGTAACGCCTGTGTGCCCAGAACACTATAAAAAACCAGTGTGCCCACAACACGATGTAACACCTGTATGCCCAAAACATTATGTAACGTCTGTGTGCCCAGAACACTATGTAACACCTCTCTTATCGCAACACTATGTAACACCTGTATGCCCACAACATTATGTAACATATGTGTGCCCACAACACTATGTAACATCTGTGTGACTACAACACTATGTAACACCTCTGAGATCACAACACTATGTAACACCTCTGATATCACAACACTGTGTAACACCTGTGTGACCACAATACTTTGTAACACCTCTGTGGTCACAACACTATGTAACAAGTGCGTGCCCACAACTCTATGTAACACATGTGTGCCCACAACACTATGTAACATCTCTGTGCCAACAACAAAATGTAACACCTGTGTGTCCACAACACTATTTAACACCTGTGTGGCCACAACGCTGTGCAACACTTGTGTGGCCACAACACTATGTAACACCTGCGATCCTACAACACTATGTCGCACCTGCATGACCACAACACTATGCAAGACCTGTGTGCACGTAAAACTATCTAAATCCTGTGTGCCTATAACACTATGTAACACCTGTGTGCCGTAACACTATGTAACACCTGGGTGCCTATAACACTGTGTAACACCTGTGTGATCACAACACTATGTAACACCTGTGCACCCACAGCACTATGTAAAACCTGTGTGCCCACAACACCAAATAACACTTTTGTGCCCACAAGACTGTGTAACATCTGTGTGTTCACAACTCTATGTTACTCCTGTGTTACGTCAGCACTTTGTAACAACTGTGTGCCCACAACACTATGTAACAGCTTTATGCCCCCACCACTATGTAACACATGTGTTCTCTCAACCATTTGTAACACCAACATGAGCACAACGTTAAGTAATACATGTATGCCCAAAATACTATGTAACACCTCTGTTCCCACAAAAATATGTAAAGTCTGTGTTATTACAAGATTATGTAACACGTGTGAGACCACAACACTATGTAACACCTGTGAGACCACAACACTATGTAACACCTGTGTGACTACAACGCTAGGTAACACCTGGGTAACCACAACACTATGCAGCACCTGTGTGCCCACAACACTATGTAACACTTGTGTGACCACACCACTATGTAACACCTGTTTGACCTCAACAATATGTAACACTTGTGTGGGTACAACACAGTGTAACACTTGTGTGGGTACAACACAATGTAACACTTGTGTGGGTACAACACAATGTAACACTTGTGTGGGTACAACACAATGTAACATCTGTGTGCCCACAACACTATGTAACAACTGCGTGCACACAACACTATGCAACACCTGTGTGCCCACAGCATTATGTAACACATGTGTTCTAACAACACTATGTAACACCTGTGTGCCCAAACACTATGTAACACCTGTGTTACCTCAACACTTTGTAAGACCTGTGTGAAGAAAACACTATGTAACACTTGTGTGACAACAACACTATATAAGACCTTTGTGCTCACAACACTATGTAACACATGTGTGCCCGCAACGCTATGTGACACCTGTGTGCCAACAATACTATGTATCACCTGTGTGCCCACAACACTATGTAACACCTCTGTGACCAAAAAGCTATGTAACACCTGTGTGACCACAACACTATGTAACTCCTGTGTGACTACAACACTATGTAACACCTGTGTTCTCACAAACATATGTAGCACCTACATGAGCACAACACTATGTTATACCTGTATGCCCAAAATACTATGCAACACCTCTGTTCCCACAAAAATATGTAACATCTGTGTTCCTACAAGACTATGTAACACCTGTGTGACCGCAACACTATGTAACACCTGTGTGACCACAACAATATGCAGCACCTGTGTGCCCACAACACTATATAACACCTGTGTGCCCACAACACTTTGTACAACCTCTATGCCCACAGCACTATGTAAAATCTGTGTTCCCACAACAATATGTAACACCTGTCTGACCACAACATTGTAGCACCTGTGTGACCACAACACTATGTAACACCTGTGTGACCACAACACTATGTAACACCTGTGTGACTACAACACTATGTAACACCTGAGTGCCCACAACACTATGTTACACCTGTGTGCCCGCAACACTATGTAACACCTGTGTGCCCACAGCTTTATGTAACGCATGTGTTCCAACAACACCGAGTAACACCTGTGTGCCCAAGCATTATGTAACACCTGTGTTACCTCAACACTTTGTAAGACCTGTGTGCCCACAACACTATGTAACATCTGTTTGAGCACAACACTATGTTACACCTGTATTCTCACAACATTATCAAACACCTGTTTTCCCACAACACTATGTAACACCTGTTTTCCCACAACACTATGTAACACTTGTTTTCCCACAACATTATGTAACACCTGAGAGATCACAACTCTATGTAACACCTTTGTGACCAAAATACTTTGTAACACTTGTGTGCTCAAAACACTATGTAACAGTGCGTGCCCACAACACTATGTAACACCTGTGTGCCAACAACACTGTTTAACACCTCTGTGCCCACAACACTATGTAACACTTGTGTCACCACAACACTATGTAACACTTGTGAGCCAACAACACTGTGTAATAACTGTGTGCCCACAACACTGTAACACCTGTGTGACCGCAACACTATGTAACACCTGTGTGACCACAACACTATGTAACACTTGTGTGCCCACAACACTATATAACACCTGTGTGGCCGTAACACTATGTAACACCTGTGTCACCATAACACTGTGTAATACCTATATGCCCACAACAGTACATAAGACCTTTGTGCCCACAACACTTTGTAACACTTGTGGGCCTCCACCACTATGTAACACCTGTGTTCTCACAACACTATGTAACACCTACATGACCTCAACACTATGTAACACCTGTATGCCCACAATACTAAGTAAGACATGTGTTCCCACAAAAATATGAAATATTTGTGTTCCTTCAAGACTATGTAACACCTGTGTGACCACAACACTATGTAACACACGAGTGTCCACAACACTATGTAACACCTCTGCGCCCACAACACTATGTAACACGTGTGTGCCCACAGCATTATGTAACACATGTGTTCCAACAATACCATGTAACACCTGTGTGCCAAAACGCTATATAACACCTGTGTTACCTCAACACTTTGTAAAACCTGAGTGACCAAAACACTATGTAACACTTGTGTGGTCACAACACTATGTAACAAGTGCGTGCCCAAAACACTATGTAACACCTGTGTGCCCACAACACTATATAACACCGTTGTGCCCACAACACTATGTAACACTTGTGATGCCTCAACACTTTGTAAGACGTGTGTGACTACAACACTATGTAACACTTGTGTGACCACAACACTATGTAACACCCGTGTGCCAATAACACTATGTAACACCTGTGTTCCCAAGACTCTATGTAACACATGCTTGAGCACAACACTCTGTAACACCTATGTTCTCACAACATTATCTAACACCTGTTTTCCCACAACACTATGTAACACCTGTTTTCCCACAACACTATGTAACACCGGTTTTCCTACAACATTATGTAACAACTGTGTGACCACAACACTATGTAACACATGTGTGACCACAACACTATGTAACACCTGTGTGACCACAACACTATGTAACACATGTGTGACCACACAACTATGCAAGAACTGCGTGTCCACAAGACTATATAACACCTGTGTGACCACACAACTATGAAACAACTGCGTGCCCACAACACTGCAACAAACTATTTAAATACTTTATCACACAAACGTTACTTAAACCTCAAATGCAGGTCCGTTTTACATATAGCAAAGTTTGTATTGATTTGTTTATAGCAAAGTTTGTATTGTTTTACTTATAGTAAAGTTTGTATTGTTTTACTTATAGCAAAGTTTGTATTGTTTTACTTATAGCAAAGTTTGTATTGTTTTACTTATAGTAAAGTTTGTATTGTTTTACTTATAGCAAAGTTTGTATTGTTTTACTTATAGTAAAGTTTGTATTGTTTTACTTATAGCAAAGTTTGTATTGTTTTACTTATAGCAAAGTTTGTATTGTTTTACTTATAGCAAAGTTTGTATTGTTTTACTTATAGCAAAGTTTGTATTGTTTTACTTATAGTAAAGTTTGTATTGTTTTACTTATAGCAAAGTTTGTATTGTTTTACTTATAGTAAAGTTTGTATTGTTTTACTTATAGCAAAGTTTGTATTGTTTTACTTATAGTAAAGTTTGTATTGTTTTACTTATAGCAAAGTTTGTATTGTTTTACTTATAGCAAAGTTTGTATTCATTTACATATAGCAAAGTTTGTATTGATTTGTTTATAGCAAAGTTTGTATTGTTTTACTTATAGTAAAGTTTGTATTGTTTTACTTATAGCAAAGTTTGTATTGTTTTACTTATAGCAAAGTTTGTATTGTTTTACTTATAGTAAAGTTTGTATTGTTTTACTTATAGCAAAGTTTGTATTGTTTTACTTATAGTAAAGTTTGTATTGTTTTACTTATAGCAAAGTTTGTATTGTTTTACTTATAGCAAAGTTTGTATTGTTTTACTTATAGCAAAGTTTGTATTGTTTTACTTATAGCAAAGTTTGTATTGTTTTACTTATAGTAAAGTTTGTATTGTTTTACTTATAGCAAAGTTTGTATTGTTTTACTTATAGCAAAGTTTGTATTGTTATACTTATAGTAAAGTTTGTATTGTTTTACTTATAGCAAAGTTTGTATTGTTTTACTTATAGTAAAGTTTGTATTGTTTTACTTATAGCAAAGTTTGTATTGTTTTACTTATAGCAAAGTTTGTATTGTTTTACTTATAGCAAAGTTTGTATTGTTTTACTTATAGCAAAGTTTGTATTGATTTACTTATAGTAAAGTTTGTATTGTTTTACTTATAGCAAAGTTTGTATTGTTTTACTTATAGCAAAGTTTGTATTGTTTTACTTATAGTAAAGTTTGTATTGTTTTACTTATAGCAAAGTTTGTATTGTTTTACTTATAGTAAAGTTTGTATTGTTTTACTTATAGCAAAGTTTGTATTGTTTTACTTATAGTAAAGTTTGTATTGTTTTACTTATAGCAAAGTTTGTATTGTTTTACTTATAGCAAAGTTTGTATTGATTTACTTATAGCAAAGTTTGTATTGTTTTACTTATAGCAAAGTTTGTATTGTTTTACTTATAGTAAAGTTTGTATTGTTTTACTTATAGCAAAGTTTGTATTGTTTTACTTATAGCAAAGTTTGTATTCATTTACATATAGCAAAGTTTGTATTGTTTTACTTATAGTAAAGTTTGTATTGTTTTACTTATAGCAAAGTTTGTATTGTTTTACTTATAGCAAAGTTTGTATTCATTTACATATAGCAAAGTTTGTATTCATTTACATATAGCAAAGTTTGCATTGATTTACATATAGCAAAGTTTGTATTCATTTACATATAGCAAAGTTTGCATTGATTTACATATAGCAAAGTTTGTATTCATTTACATATAGCAAAGTTTGTATTGATTTACATATAGCAAAGTTTGTATTGATTTACATATAGCAAAGTTTGTATTGATTTACAGTTTGTTTGTAAGTCCAGGTTTCCCATTTATGGTAAACACTGAGAATATTAAAAAAATTATTTTCTTCCAATTGAATTTATCATTCAGCTGTATTAAGTTGGTAATGCAATTTGTAAGCGGCTTTAAAGTTAATGTTTTGGTGTATTTTATCATACTGGTCTCTCTGCTTGACTTTTAAAGGTTGATCGCTATCACACTCAGGTCACACGCTAACCTCCGCGGTTCAGTTCTCCTCCGGTATGGCTGAAAGACTTTAGGGACGTGTTTCCATAAGACACCTGCTGCCCCTGTCCCTGTTCACCCATCAATTCAAAATGGGTACCTGGGTGGTAGTCGGCTGGTGTGGGTCGCATCCTGGGACAAAACTTATCTAATTTGCGGGAAATGCTCAGCATAACAAGGGGCTTTTTATATAGTAGTATGTCATTGATGTCAGATAGGCCTGTGTACCTTGCACATACAGTAAATAACAATGAAATCACGAAAGAAGTGATTTTAAATCATTTACCAAACTGCGGCTGGCCAGGACTCGACCCTACGAACCTGTTGCGTAGTGGTGAGGTGATGCGTGCATTGTTCTGTCTCTGGAAGCAGTACAAGGTTCGTAGGGTCGAGTCCTGGCCTGCCGCAGTTTGGTAAATGATATAGTAAATAAGGATATTATATTATTATTAATTTTCACTTTTACTGAAGACATTGGGTATTATTGTCAATGTGATGTCTTGTGAATATATCTCCCGCTTGGAGTGTACCTGGCTGGTGTTCTGAGACCTGATGGATCAGAGCTTGATCAACCAGGCTACTGCTCCTGGCCACACGCAGGCCAAACTACAGGCTGGAACTCTAAGAACCTATCCAATTTCCTCTTGAAGACAGCCCGGGGTCTCATGGTAATCCCATTTATGTATGACGGGAGGCTGTTGAATAGCTTCGGGCCCCTTAAAATTATTGTGTTGTTTCTCAGCGTACTCAAGACACCTGCTTTTCAGCGAGGCTATATTGCACTGTCTTCCATGTCTTGTGCTGTCTTAGTGAGTGATTTGTGTGTAAATAAGTGACTAATCCCTCTAGGAATATTCAAATATAAATTATGATATATCTTTCTTGATTGCATTCCAAGGAGTTCAAGTCGAAGGACTTCAACGATCCAAGTAATTAAGATAATTGACTAAGCTTATAAGAGTAGGGGATATTTTTCTATGCATTCTCTAGATCTGTAATTTGTCATGTCTTAGAAGAGACTTTTTTGTTTAGCAGTATTTAAGGGTAAAGAGAAAATGTGTATAACTGATCTATCTTTTATTTCCTCAAGTTTTTATAAAAAGGGTAAGTGAAATTTGTGGTCATTGGGCATCATATTGTTCTCTGTGTCCCACTGGAAGACTTGGTTTATGTCTGCTTGCAGATTTGCACTGTTCTGAATGGGCGTCCCTCTCATACAAACTGTAGTATCACCTGCAAATGATATGCTGCCTTGATATACGTCTCTGTCTATGTTAGAAATCGGGATTAGTAAAAGGATGAAAGCGGCTGCTCTGCCTTGGGGAACACATCTTTACCCTGTGGCATCACCTGAGTTAACTCTTTGTGTTCTGTTTGTTAGAAAGTTCAAGTCCATCTTCCCAACTCGCCAGTTTTTCCTATTGCATGTATTTGGTGATGTATTACACCGTGATTGTAATTCTAGAATGTTTTAACAACCTACAGCAACTACATCTGCATTCTGTTTGCCTTCCAGTGAATCCAAGAGCATGTTATAGTCTTCATTAGTTGTGAGAGGCAGGAGGGACCAACTGTAAACCAATGCTGTCCTTTCAAAGATTTTTATAACGTAGGACGTTAGTGCTATCGGTCTATGATTCTTTGCTGCCACCTTAGTAGAGTGGGGTATATATCTGTTGTTTTTAGCGACTGTGGGTCGACCCATGTCCAGGTGCCCTCTCAACAGCTTACTTACGGCAGTTCTTGATGAACATGCAGATCCATGAGTCTGGGCCTGAGCCTGAACTACAAATCTCCACCGTTAATATTTAACTAAATTTGAAAATTATTTCTCACTTTGCACTATTCCTTTCACATGTAATGGCGTACAAAGAGCTGCGGTTATGCAATACCTCTTGGGATCTCACAGTGACCAATATGAATATACTTATTATTATTATTACGATTCCTTTTATAAAAATAATTATTACTAGGAAAGCACTAATCCTGATGGAATCATACGTTACATGGTAACCAAATCGATCCAGAAAATGTTAAAATAGGTGTACTATTTTGGATCAAGGACCCCACTTTGAAATGTAAGTGTTCACAATAGTAATGGAGGAGGTGAATGTATTCAGATACTCGGGAGTAAACGTGTCAGCAGATGAGTCTATGAAAGATGAAGTGAATCCTAGAAATGACGAGGGGAAAAAGGTGAATGGTGCACTGAGAAGTCTGTGGAAACAAATAGCTTTATCCATGAAAGCAAAGAGGGGAATGTATGAGAGTATAGTTATACCAACGCTCTTCTATGGGTGTGAAGCATTGTTGATGAAAGTTGTAACAAGGAGAAGGCTGGAGGCAGTGGAGATGTCATGTCTGAGAGAAATGTGTGGTGTGAATATAAGGCAGAGAATCCGTAGTTTGGGGAGCAGGAGGAGGTGCTGGATCACCAAAAGTGTTATCCAGAGAGCTGATAAAGGGTTGTTGAGGTGGTTCAGACATGTAGAGAGGGTGGAACAAAACAGAATAATTTTGAGAGTGTATAAATCTGTAGTGGAAGGAAGGCAGGGTAGGGGTCGGTCTAGGAAAGGTTGGAGGAAGGGGCTTGAACTTCCAGCAAGCATGCGTGAGCGTGTCATGAGCGAATGGAGGCAAATCGTTTTCAGGACTTGACGTGCTGTTGGAGTTTATAGAAGGTAACATTTATGAAGAGAATCAGGGGAATTGGCATGCCGGACTTCAGTCCTGGAGATGGGAAGTACAGTGTCTGCACTCTGAACGAGGGAGTTAATGCTGTAGATTTATAACTGCAGTGTAAGCATGGATCTAGCAAGACAGTGTTGTAGAGAATGTTGATGACAGTTTTCGTTTCTCAGGCCACCCTACCTTGGTGGCCACCCTACCTTGGTGGCCACCCTACCTTTGTGGCCACCCTACCTTGGTGGCCACCCTGCCATGTGGGCCACCCTGCCATGGTGGCCACCCTGCCATGGTGGCCACCCTGCCATGGTGGCCACCCTGCCATGGCCACCCTGCCATGATGGCCACCCAGCCATGGTGGCCACCCTGTCATGGTGGCCACCCTGCCATGTTGGCTACCCTCCCATAGTGGTCATCCTGTCATGGTGTCCACCCTGCCATGGTGGCCACTGTGCCATGGTGGCCACCGTGCCAATGGCCACCCAGCCATGGTGGCCACCCTGTCATGGTGGCCACCCTGCCATGTTGGGTACCCTGCCATGGTGGTCATCCTGCCATGGAGTCCACCCTGCCATGGTGACCACACTGCCATGGTGGCCACCCTGCCATGGTGGCCACCCTGCCATGTTGACCACCCTGCCATGTGGGCCACCCTGCCATGGTGGACACCCTGCCATGGCCACCCTGCCATGGTGGCCACCCTGCCATGCTGGCCACCCTGCCATGGCCACCCTGCCATGATGGCCACCCTGCCATGTTGGCTACCCTACCATGGTGGTCATCCTGCCATGGCGTCCACCCTGCCATGGTGGCCATTGTGCCATGGTGGCCACCGTGCCATGGTGGCCACCCTGCCATGATAGCCACCCTGACATGGTGGTCTCCCTGCCATGGCCACCCTGCCATGTTGACCACCCTGCCATGATGGCCACCCTGCCATGGTGGACACCCTGTCATAGCCATCTTGCCATGGTAGCCACCCTACCAAAATGGCTACCCTGCCGTGTTGGCCACCCTTCCATGGTGGCCACCCTGCCATGGCCACCCTGCAATGGTAGCCACCCTGCCATGTTGGCCACCCTGCCATTTTGGCCACCCTGCCATAGTGGCCACCCTGTCATGTTGGTCACCATGCCATGGTGGCCATCCTGCTATTGTGGCCACCCTGCCATGGTGGCCAACCTGCCATGGCCACCCTGCCATGTTGGCCACCCTGCCATGGTGGCCACCCTGCCATGGTGGCCACATTTCCATGGTGGCCACCCTGCCATGGCCACCCTGCCATGGTGGCCACCCTGCCATGTTGGCCACCCTGCCATTTAGGCCACCCTGTTATAGTGGCCACCCTGCCATGGTGGCCACCCTGCCATGATGGCCACCCTGCCATGGTGGCCACCCTGCAATGTTGGCCACCCTGCCATTTTGGCCACCCTGCCATGATGGCCACCCTGCCATGGTGGCCACCCTGCCATGTTGGCCACCCTGCCATGGTGGCCATCCTGCCATTGTGGCAACCCTGCCATGGTGGCTACCCTGGCATGGCCACCCTGCCATGGTAGCCACCCTGCCATGGTAGCCACCCTGCCATGGTAGCCACCCTGCCATGGTAGCCACCCTGCCATGGTAGCCACCCTGCCATGGTAGCCACCCTGCCATGGTAGCCACCCTGCCATGGTAGCCACCCTGCCATGGTAGCCACCCTGTTTTTGTGGCCACCCTACCATGTTGGCCACCCTGCCATGATGGCCACCATGCCATGGTGGCCACCCTGCATTGGTAGCCACCCTGCCATGGTGGCCACCCTGCCATGATAGCCACCCTGCCATGGTGGCCGCCCTGCCATGTTGATCACCCTGCCATGGTGGCCACCCTGTCTTTGTGGCCACCCTGCCATAGTGGCCACCCTGCCATGGTGGCCACCCTGCCATGGTGGCCACCCTGCCATGGTGGTCACCCTGTCATGGCCACCCTGCCATGGTTACCACCCTGCCGTGGCCACCCTGCCATGGTGGCCACCCTGCTATGTTGGCCACCCTGCCATGCTGCCCACCCTGCCATGGTAGCCACCCTGCCATGGCCACCCTGAAATGGTGGCCACCCTACCATGGCCACCCTACCATGGCCACCCTGAAATGGTGGCACCCTACCATGGTGGCCACCCTGCCATGGTGGCCACCCTGCCATGGCCACCCTCCCATGGTGGCCATCCTCCCATGGTGGCCACCCTGCCATTGTGGCCACCCTGCCATGTCGGCCACCCTGCCATGCCACCCTGCCGTGTTGGCCACCCTGCCATGTTGGCCACCCATCCATGGTGGCCACCCTGCCATGGTGGCCACCCTGCCATGTCGGCCACCCTGTCATGGTGGCCACCCTGCCATGGCCACCCTGCCAGGGTGGCCACCCTGCCATTTTGACTACCCTGCCTTGGTGGCCACCCTGCCATGGTGGTCACCCTGCCATGATGGCCACCCTGCCATGGTGGCCACCCTGCCATGGTGGTCACCCAGCCATGATGGCCACCCTGCCATGGTGGCCACCCTGCTATGGTGGCCACGCTGCCATGGTGGCCACCCTGCCATGGTGGCCACCCTGCCATGGTGGCCACTCTGCCATGGTGTTAATAATAATATATTACGACAATAACAATAAGAGTTCAGACACTCTGGATTTTCTTTGGTTGAGGAAGGATGCCTTGTGGGCAACGATGGGCTCTTAATCCAAGGAAATTGAGGTACCTTCTACATTTCTTGGATCAAACTTGATTACCATCCATGTATAACCTCCCTCTGGGTTATACGCTGAGCTGCTTTGGGGATTCCTGAGCTGCTTTGGGGATTCCTGAGCTGCTTTGGGGATTAGTGTGGACGGTTACAAAGCATGGCTTGCTTCTGCAGTGTTTTAAAAATTGAGGTTGGAGAGTTGAAGGAGGAGGTCTTGCTTCTCCAGGAGGAGATTAGGAGGCTGAAGGTCCACCTCAATGGGTCTGGGAGAGAGTGTGAGGTGGCTGGAGTTGTGGGGAATGAGGCTTCAAGTGAGGTGCAGTCTGTCTCTCGCTGTGAGGAGGCTGTAGTTGGGGAGGTAGCAACGGCTACCAGCAGTGAGGTGCAGTCCAGCACCTGCTACAAGTGGCGAGTGGTTCACAGTAATGGAAGGCGCATCAGAGTAAGGAAAGTTAAGAGTGAAGATCTGAAGGTAGGAAATCGCTTCTCTGTTCTTCAGGATGAATGTACTTCAGTGGCCAGTGAAGGTAAGGGTACTACTGCCCCTGCTAATGGAGGTAAGCGCATTCTTGTGGTTGGTGACTCTCAGGTAAGATATATTGACCGTGCTTTTTGTAATAGGAATAAGAAGATGAGAGATAAAGTGTGCTTCCCTGGAGCTGGTGTTGGGGACATTGTCAACAGGCTGGATAATATCATGTCAGGTAATGGGAACAAGCCCATTATCTGTCTCAGTGCTGGTGGAAATGATATTGGGAAGGGTAGGAGAGAAGAGCTGCTAGATAAGTACAGGTCAGCTATAGATTTCATTAAGTCTAAGGGAGGGATCCCAATCATATGTAGCATCTTGCCTAGAAGGGGAGTAGGAAATGAATGGTTGTCTAGGGCAATTGGTGTAAATTGCTGGCTAGACAGATACTGCAAGGAACTTGCAATCCCATTCATTGACAACTGGAACAACTTTTATGGCAAACATGATATGTATGCAAGGGATGGGGTACATCTCTCTGGGGCTGGGGTGGTAGCACTTGCAGACTCGATTGAGAAGGCCATTGGTGAAATGCCTATGATTTTAAACTGATGGAAGATAGAGGTATGGGTGTGTGTGGGAAACAAGCAGGCTGCAACACTTGGGTTGGAAACAGTAAATGTATAAAAGGCATTCAGCATGAAGTTATAAATAAAGACAATAGATCAGGTCAGCAAACAAAGGGGGACAGCAGAGGGCAGCAAGGGACTAGCTCCCTTAAGGTTTACTATACTAATAGCAGGAGTGTAAGAAATAAGATAGATGAGCTAAGATTAATTGCAAGTGCAGGAAACATAGATATTATTGCTATAACAGAGACCTGGCTCAATCTGAAAGATAGAGAGATGCCCTCTGAATGTCACATACAAGGCTATAAATTATTCCACACTGACAGGGTCAACAGGAAAGGTGGTGGAGTAGCGATGTATGTCAGAGACAATTTAAATTGTTGTGTTAGACAAGATATTAAATTAGAAGCGTCAGCCACTGAATCTGTTTGGTTACAGCTTCTCGAGGGCCGAGAAAAACTAATTTTGGGTGTGATTTACAGGGCCCCAAATCTTGATAGGGAGTGCAGTAAACTTCTATGGGACGAAATTCGTAAGGCATCTACATACGAAAATGTTGTGCTAATGGGAGATTTCAACTATAGACAGATTGACTGGAGCAATTTGACAGGAAATTTAGAGTCAGGTGACTTTCTTGATACGATCCAGGATTGTTTTTTAAAACAGTTTGTGACAGAGCCAACTAGGGGAAATAACCTCCGTGACTTGGTTCTTGCCAGTAGGGAAACACTAATTAATAATCTTGAGGTTAATGATGAGCTTGGGGAAAGTGATCACAAATCACTCAGTTTTAATATATCATGGAATTCCCCTAATAATGGCAATCAAGTCTCCGTCCCTGACTTTCGCTTGGCTGATTTCATAGGACTGAAAAATTACTTAGGTGGGCTGAACTGGAATGACCTGACTAAGGGTCAGGTAGGTGGTGATGGTTGCCGATATGATGCTTTCCAGGGCATAGTTCTAGCTGCTCAGTCAAATTATGTTCCAAATAGGGAAATCAGATCAAACAAAAATGATCCTAAATGGATGAACAATAGATTAAAATATCTGATTGGTCAAAAGAGAGGCATCTATATGCAAATCAAAAGAGGAGAGGGGCAATTGAGAAATCGATATATTCAGTTAAAGAGAGAAATAAAAAAGGGAATTAGAAAAGCAAAAAGAGATTATGAGGTTAAAGTTGCAAGAGAATCGAAGACTAACCCAAAAGGATTCTTTCAGGTATACAGAAGTAAGATCAGGGACAAGATAGGCCCACTCAAAAGTTCCTCGGGTCAGCTCACTGACAGTGATAAGGAAATGTGTAGAATTTTTAACACGTACTTCCTCTCCGTTTTTACACAGGAGGATACCAGCGATATTCCAGTAATGATAAATTATGTAGAACAGGACGATAATAAACTGTGCACTATTAGGGTCACAAGTGACATGGTCCTTAGGCAAATAGATAAATTAAAACCTAACAAATCCCCAGGCCCTGATGAACTGTATGCAAGGGTTCTAAAGGAATGTAAAGAGGAGCTTAGCACACCTTTGGCTAATCTTTTCAACATATCACTACAAACTGGCATGGTGCCAGATAAGTGGAAAATGGCAAATGTGATACCTATTTTCAAAACAGGTGACAGGTCCTTAGCTTCGAACTATAGACCAATAAGCCTAACCTCCATAGTGGGAAAATTTATGGAATCAATAATTGCCGAGGCAGTTCGTAGCCACCTTGAAAAGCATAAATTAATCAACGAATCTCAGCATGGTTTTACAAAGGGGCGTTCCTGCCTTACGAATTTATTAACTTTTTTCACTAAGGTATTTGAGGAGGTAGATCATGGTAATGAATATGATATTGTGTATATGGACTTCAGTAAGGCTTTTGACAGGGTCCCACATCAGAGACTATTGAGGAAAATTAAAGCACATGGAATAGGAGGAGAAATTTTTTCCTGGGTAGAGGCATGGTTGACAAATAGGCAGCAGAGAGTTTGCATAAATGGGGAGAAATCAGAGTGGGGAAGTGTCACGAGCGGTGTTCCACAGGGGTCAGTGTTGGGCCCCCTGCTGTTCACAATCTACATAAACGACATAGATGAGGGCATAAAGAGCGACATCGGCAAGTTTGCCGATGACACCAAAATAGGCCGTCGAATTCATTCTGACGAGGACATTCGAGCACTCCAGGAAGATTTGAATAGACTGATGCAGTGGTCGGAGAAGTGGCAGATGCAGTTTAATATAGACAAATGCAAAGTTCTAAATGTTGGACAGGACAATAACCATGCCACATATAAACTAAATAATGTAGATCTTAATATTACGGATTGCGAAAAAGATTTAGGAGTTCTGGTTAGCAGTAATCTGAAACCAAGACAACAGTGCATAAGTGTTCGCAATAAAGCTAATAGAATCCTTGACTTCATATCAAGAAGCATAAATAATAGGAGTCCTCAGGTTGTTCTTCAACTCTATACATCCTTGGTTAAGCCTCATTTAGATTATGCTGCACAGTTTTGGTCACCGTATTACAGAATGGATATAAATTCTCTGGAAAATGTACAAAGGAGGATGACAAAGTTGATCCCATGTATCAGAAACCTTCCCTATGAGGATAGACTAAGGGCCCTGAAACTGCACTCTCTAGAAAGACGTAGAATTAGGGGGGATATGACTGAGGTGTATAAATGGAAGACAGGAATAAATAAAGGGGATGTAAATAGTGTGCTGAAAATATCTAGCCTAGACAGGACTCGCAGCAATGGTTTTAAGTTGGAAAAATTCAGATTCAGGATGGATATAGGAAAGTACTGGTTTGGTAATAGAGTTGTGGATGAGTGGAACAAACTCCCGAGTACAGTTATAGAGGCCAGAACGTTGTGTAGCTTTAAAAATAGGTGGGATAAATACATGAGTGGATGTGGGTGGGTGTGAGTTAGACCTGATAGCTTGTGCTACCAGGTCGGTTGCCGTGTTCCTCCCTTAAGTCAATGTGACCTGACCTGACTAGGTTGGGTGCATTGGCTTAAGCCGGTAGGAGACTTGGACCTGCCTCGCATGGGCCACTAGGCCTTCTGCAGTGTTCCTTCGTTCTTATGTTCTTATGTTCTTATGAATATATTAATTATCTACATATTTGCCATCCATGAGAACAAATCAATAGCAAGTGAACGGAGGATCGAGCCTTCACTTCTTGTGCTGAATGGCTCACATGGGTTTAATGATTCATAAAATTTAATTCAATACAGTATAAAGAAGCGAAGGTCAACTAACAAGTATGAAAAGTAATATTATTTATCTCGACTACTCCGACACACCATATTTCTTCTTGCAGTTTTATACCGAGGATTAAAGCTAGCTAGCGTGTGTAATCTCATGCTGAATGGACGGAGTATCGAGCCTAGACCACTGAATGACTTTTTGGAATGTTTAAGAGTACAATACGGCTTTGTGATGTTCAATGTTGATTCTTTGGGCTCAGTTCTGCAGTAAATATTGAATGTCGGGAGTCATGCAGCCAGTCCATTCAACCAGAGTCATGCAAGTGACTGTTGACGGTGCCTTGTGAGGGTGATAAAGAGTCGTGTGAGGGTGATAAAGAGTCGTTTGAGGGTGATAAAGAGTCGTTTGAGGGTGATAAAGAGTCGTTTGAGGGTGATAAAGAGTCGTTTGAGGGTGATAAAGAGTCGTTTGAGGGTGATAAAGAGTCGTTTGAGGGTGATAAAGAGTCGTTTGAGGGTGATAAAGAGTCGTTTGAGGGTGATAAAGAGTCGTGTGAGGGTGATAAAGAGTCGTTTGAGGGTGATAAAGAGTCGTGTGAGGGTGATAAAGAGTCGTTTGAGGGTGATAAAGAGTCGTTTGAGGGTGATAAAGAGTCGTGTGAGGGTGATAACTCATCTAGTCAAAAACACAAAAGCGATGATCATGTGTGTGAGCGTGTAAAATAATTTTTAAGGAAAGAGAGAAGCAGGAGAGTGAAAATAGAGGGAGAGAGGATGAAGATTAGTGAGGAAGAGGGGAAAAGGGAAGAATAGGGAGGGGGAATGGGAAGAATAGGGAGGGGGAAAGGGAAGAATAGGGAGGGGAAAAGGGAAGGATAGGGAGGGGGAAAAGAAGGGTAGGGAGGGGGAAAAGGAGGGAGAAGTGTGGGGATGGGTGGAAAGAGAGAGAATGGCTAGAGAAGGATGAAAGAAGACAGTGAAAAGAGAGACGAGAGAGACAGAGGAAGAGAGAGACAGAGAGAAGGAGAGACAGAGAGCGAGAGACAAAGGGAAAAAGAAGGATACGGGAAAAGAGGAATAAAGAGAGGTGAGGAATGGGAAGGAAGAGATAATGACTGTTGTCTGCTGATTCATTCCATCAGTAAACATTGTAAACACACAGCTGTCAAGACAACGTTTTTACCAATATTTTTTTCTCTCATTTAGAATTCTGGAAATAAATCTACCACCGTTCCTCTAATTACAAGTTTTTCAAAGTAAAATATTCCATCAACAGCCACATTCATGAGTAAAATATTCCATCAACAGCCACATTCATGAGTAAAATACATTAGAAGACGAACGCCACACGTCATTCTTCAAATAATAATAACAGTTGTCACTGAGGTTCACCAGACCATCAGCAACACTAATATTAAATTCTGATTTACACGAGAATATATAACCATATATTTCGACTTATAAAATAAATAACGTGATATTAACGTGATGACGACAACCACATGATGACGACAACAAAATGATGACGACAACAACATGATGACGACAACAACATGATGACGACAACCACACGATGACGACAACCACATAATGACGACAACCACATGATGACGACAACCACATGCTGACGACAACAACATGATGACGACAACAACATGATGACGACAACAACATGATGACGACAACCACACGATGACGACAACCACATAATGACGACAACCACATGATGACGACAACCACATGATGACGACAACAACATGATGACGACAACCACATGATGACAACCACATGATGACGACAACCACATGATGACGACAACCACATGATGACAACCACATGATGACGACAACCACATGATGACGACAACCACATGATGACAACCACATGATGACGACAACCACATGATGACGACAACAACATGATGACGACAACCACATGATGACGACATCCACGTGATGACGACAAACACATGATGACGACAACCACATGATGACGACAACAACATGATGACGACAACCACATGATGACGACAACCACATGATGACAACCACATGATGACGACAACCACATGATGACGACAACCACATGATGATGACAACAACATGATGACGACAACCACATGATGACGACAACCACATGATGACAACCACATGATGACGACAACCACATGATGACGACAACCACATAAAGACGACAACATGATGACGACAACCACATGATGGCGACAACCACATGATGACGACAACCACATGATGACGACAACCACATGATGACGACAACAATATGATGACGACAACCACATGATGACGACAACCACATGATGACGACAACCACATGATGACAACAACATGATGACGACAACCACATGATGGCGACAACCAAATGATGACGACAACCACATGATGACGACAACCACATGATGACGACAACCAAGTGACGACGACAACCACATGATGACGACAACCACATGATGACGACAACAACATGATGGCGACAACCACATGATGACGACAACCACAAGATGACGACAACCAACTGATGACGACAACCACATGATGACGACAACCACATGATGACGACAACCACAAGATGACGACAACCAAATGATGACGACAACCACATGATGACGACAACCACATGATGACGACAACCACAAGATGACGACAACCAACTGATGACGACAACATGATGGCGACAACCACATGATGACGACAACCACATGATGACGACAACCACATGATGACGACAACCACATGATGACGACAACAACATGATGGCGACAACCACATGATGACGACAACCACATGATGACTACAACCAAATGATGACGACAACCACATGATGACGACAACTACATGATGGCGACACCCAAATGATGACGACAACCACAAGATGACGACAACCACATGATGACGACAACAACATGATGGCGACAGCCACATGATGACGACAACCACATGACGACAACCAAATGATGACGACAGCCACATGATGACGACAACCACACGATGACGACAACCACAAGATGAAGACAACCACATGATGACGCAAACCACATGATGACGACAACCACTTGATGGCGACAACCACATGATGACGACAACCACATGATGACGACAACCACATGATGACGACAACCACATGATGAAGACAACCACATGATGACGACAACCACATGATGACGACAACCACATGATGACGACAACCAAATGATGACGACAACCACATGACGACAACCATATGATGACGACAACAACATGATGACGACAACCACATGATGACGCCAACCACATGATGACGACAACCTCATAATGACGACAACCACATGATGACGACAACCACATGATGACGACAACCACATGATGACGACAACCACATGATGACGACAACCACATTATGACGTCAACCAAATGATGACGACAACCACATGATGACGACAACCACATGATGACGACAACCACATGATGACGACAACCACATGATGAAGACAACCACATGATGACGACAACCACATGATGACGACAACCACATGATGACGACAACCACATGATGACGACAACCACATTATGACGTCAACCAAATGATGACGACAACCACATGATGACGACAACCACATGATGAAGACAACCACATGATGACGACAACCACATGATGACGACAACCACATTATGACGACAACCACATGATGACAACAACATGATGACGACAACCACATGATGGCGACAACCAAATGATGACGACAACCACATGATGACGACAACCACATGATGACGACAACCAAGTGACGACGACAACCACATGATGACGACAACCACATGATGACGACAACAACATGATGGCGACAACCACATGATGACGACAACCACAAGATGACGACAACCAACTGATGACGACAACCACATGATGACGACAACCACATGATGACGACAACCACAAGATGACGACAACCAAATGATGACGACAACCACATGATGACGACAACCACATGATGACGACAACCACAAGATGACGACAACCAACTGATGACGACAACATAATGGCGACAACCACATGATGACGACAACCACATGATGACGACAACCACATGATGACGACAACCACATGATGACGACAACAACATGATGGCGACAACCACATGATGACGACAACCACATGATGACTACAACCAAATGATGACGACAACCACATGATGACGACAACTACATGATGGCGACACCCAAATGATGACGACAACCACAAGATGACGACAACCACATGATGACGACAACAACATGATGGCGACAGCCACATGATGACGACAACCACATGACGACAACCAAATGATGACGACAGCCACATGATGACGACAACCACACGATGACGACAACCACAAGATGAAGACAACCACATGATGACGCAAACCACATGATGACGACAACCACTTGATGGCGACAACCACATGATGACGACAACCACATGATGACGACAACCACATGATGACGACAACCACATGATGAAGACAACCACATGATGACGACAACCACATGATGACGACAACCACATGATGACGACAACCAAATGATGACGACAACCACATGACGACAACCACATGATGACGACAACAACATGATGACGACAACCACATGATGACGCCAACCACATGATGACGACAACCACATAATGACGACAACCACATGATGACGACAACCACATGATGACGACAACCACATGATGACGACAACCACATGATGACGACAACCACATTATGACGTCAACCAAATGATGACGACAACCACATGATGACGACAACCACATGATGACGACAACCACATGATGACGACAACCACATGATGAAGACAACCACATGATGACGACAACCACATGATGACGACAACCACATGATGACGACAACCACATGATGACGACAACCACATGATGACGACAACCAAATGATGACGACAACCACATGACGACAACCACATGATGACGACAACCACATGATGATGACAACCACATGATGACGACAACCACATGATGACGACAACAACATGATGACGACAACCACATGATGACGACAACCACATGATGACGACAACAACATGATGGCGACAACCACATGATGACGACAACCACATGATGACTACAACCAAATGATGACGACAACCACATGATGACGACAACTACATGATGGCGACACCCAAATGATGACGACAACCACAAGATGACGACAACCACATGATGACGACAACAACATGATGGCGACAGCCACATGATGACGACAACCACATGACGACAACCAAATGATGACGACAGCCACATGATGACGACAACCACACGATGACGACAACCACAAGATGAAGACAACCACATGATGACGCAAACCACATGATGACGACAACCACTTGATGGCGACAACCACATGATGACGACAACCACATGATGACGACAACCACATGATGACGACAACCACATGATGAAGACAACCACATGATGACGACAACCACATGACGACAACCACATGATGACGACAACAACATGATGACGACAACCACATGATGACGCCAACCACATGACGACAACCACATGATGACGACAACAACATGATGACGACAACCACATGATGACGCCAACCACATGATGACGACAACCACATAATGACGACAACCACATGATGACGACAACCACATGATGACGACAACCACATGATGACGACAACCACATGATGACGAAAACCACATTATGACGTCAACCAAATGATGACGACAACCACATGATGACGACAACCACATGATGACGACAACCACATGATGACGACAACCACATGATGAAGACAACCACATGATGACGACAACCACATGATGACGACAACCACATGATGACGACAACCACATGATGACGACAACCAAATGATGACGACAACCACATGACGACAACCACATGATGACGACAACAACATGATGACGACAACCACATGATGACGCCAACCACATGATGACGACAACCACATAATGACGACAACCACATGATGACGACAACCACATGATGACGACAACCACATGATGACGACAACCACATGATGACGACAACCACATTATGACGTCAACCAAATGATGACGACAACCACATGATGACGACAACCACATGATGACGACAACCACATGATGACGACAACCACATGATGAAGACAACCACATGATGACGACAACCACATGATGACGACAACCACATGATGACGACAACCACATGATGACGACAACCACATGATGACGACAACCACATGATGACGACAACAACGTGATGACGACAACCACATGATGACGACAACCACATGATGATGACAACCACATGATGACGACAACCACATGATGACGACAACCACATGATGACGACAACCAAATGATGACGACAACCACATGACGACGACAACCACATGATGGCGACAACCAAATGATGACGACAACCACATGATGACGACAACCACATGATGACGACAACCACATGATGGCGACAACCACATGATGACGATAACCACATGATGACGACAACCACATGATGAAGACAACCACATGATGACGACAACCACATGATGACGACAACAACATGATGACGACAACCACATGATGACGACAACCACATGATGACGACAACCACATAATGACGACAACCACATGATGACGACAACCACATGATGACGACAACCACATGATGACGACAACCACATGATGACGACAACCACATGATGACGACAACCAAATGATGAAGACAACCACATGATGACGACAACCACATGATGACGACAACCACATGATGAAGACAACCACATGATGACGACAACCACATGATGACGATAACCACATGATGACGACAACCAAATGATGACGACAACCACATGACGACAACCACATGATGACGACAACAACATGATGACGACAACCACATGATGACGACAACCACATGATGACGACAACCACATAATGACGACAACCATATGATGACGACAACCACATGATGACGACAACCACATGATGACGACAACCACATGATGACAACAACCACATGATGACGACAACCAAATGATGACGACAACCACATGATGACGACAACCAAATGATGACGACAACCACATGATGACGATAACCACATGAGGAAGACAAACACATGAGGAAGTCAAACACATGAGGAAGACAACCACATGAGAAAGACAGCCACATGAGGAAGACAAACACATGAGGAAGTCAAACACATGAGGAAGACAACCACATGAGGAAGACAAACACATGAGGAAGACAAACACATGAGGAAGTCAAACACATGAGGAAGTAAAACACATGATGAAGTCAAACACATGAGGAAGTCAAACACATGAGGAAGACAAACACATGAGGAAGTCAAACACATGAGGAAGAGAAACACAAGAATAAATCAACCACATGATGAAGACAACCACATGAGGAAGACAAACACATGAGGAAGAAAACCACATGAGGAAGACAACCACATGAGGAAGACAACCACATGAGGAAGACAACCACATGAGGAAGACAAACACATGATGAAGACAAACACATGAGGAAGACAACCACATGATGACGACAACCACATGATGACGACAACCACATGATGACGACAACAACGTGATGACGACAACCACATGATGACGACAACCACATGATGACGACAACAACATGATGACGACAACCACATGATGACGACAACCACATGATGACAACCACATGATGACGACAACCACATGATGACGACAACCACATGATGATGACAACAACATGATGACGACAACCACATGATGACGACAACCACATGATGACAACCACATGATGACGACAACCACATGATGACGACAACCACATAAAGACGACAACATGATGACGACAACCACATGATGGCGACAACCACATGATGACGGCAACCACATGATGACGACAACCACATGATGACGATAACAATATGATGACGACAACCACATGATGACGACAACCACATGATGACGACAACCACATGATGACAACAACATGATGACGACAACCACATGATGGCGACAACCAAATGATGACGACAACCACATGATGACGACAACCACATGATGACGACAACCAAGTGACGACGACAACCACATGATGACGACAACCACATGATGACGACAACAACATGATGGCGACAACCACATGATGACGACAACCACATGATGACGACAACCAAATGATGACGACAACCACATGATGACGACAACCACATGATGACGACAACCACAAGATGACGACAACCAACTGATGACGACAACATGATGGCGACAACCACATGATGACGACAACCACATGATGACGACAACCACATGATGACGACAACCACATGATGACGACAACAACATGATGGCGACAACCACATGATGACGACAACCACATGATGACTACAACCAAATGATGACGACAACCACATGATGACGACAACTACATGATGGCTACACCCAAATGATGACGACAACCACAAGATGACGACAACCACATGATGACGACAACAACATGATGGCGACAGCCACATGATGACGACAACCACATGACGACAACCAAATGATGACGACAGCCACATGATGACGACAACCACACGATGACGACAACCACAAGATGAAGACAACCACATGATGATGCCAACCACATGATGACGACAACCACATGATGGCGACAACCACATGATGACGACAACCACATGATGACGACAACCACATGATGACGACAACCACATGATGAAGACAACCACATGATGACGACAACCACATGATGACGACAACCACATGATGACGACAACCAAATGATGACGACAACCACATGACGACAACCACATGATGACGACAACAACATGATGACGACAACCACATGATGACGCCAACCACATGATGACGACAACCACATAATGACGACTACCACATGATGACGAAAACCACATGATGACGACAACCACATGATGACGACAACCACATGATGACGACAACCACATTATGACGTCAACCAAATGATGACGACAACCACATGATGACGACAACCACATGATGACGACAACCACATGATGACGACAACCACATGATGAAGACAACCACATGATGACGACAACCACATGATGACGACAACCACATGATGACGACAACCACATGATGACGACAACCACATGATGACGACAACCACATGATGACGACAACAACGTGATGACGACAACCACATGATGACGACAACCACATGATGATGACAACCACATGATGACGACAACCACATGATGACGACAACCACATGATGACGACAACCAAATGATGACGACAACCACATGACGACGACAACCACATGATGGCGACAACCAAATGATGACGACAACCACATGATGACGACAACCACATGATGACGACAACCACATGATGGCGACAACCACATGATGACGACAACCACATGATGACGACAACCACATGATGAAGACAACCACATGATGACGACAACCACATGATGACGACAACAACATGATGACGACAACCACATGATGACGACAACCACATAATGACGACAACCACATGATGACGACAACCACATGATGACGACAACCACATGATGACGACAACCACATGATGACGACAACCACATGATGACGACAACCAAATGATGACGACAACCACATGATGACGACAACCACATGATGACGACAACCACATGATGAAGACAACCACATGATGACGACAACCACATGATGACGATAACCACATGATGACGTCAACCAAATGATGACGACAACCACATGACGACAACCACATGATGACGACAACAACATGATGACGACAACCACATGATGACGACAACCACATGATGACGACAACCACATAATGACGACAACCACATGATGACGACAACCACATGATGACGACAACCACATGATGACGACAACCACATGATGACAACAACCACATGATGACGACAACCAAATGATGACGACAACCACATGATGACGACAACCAAATGATGACGACAACCACATGATGACGATAACCACATGAGGAAGACAAACACATGAGGAAGTCAAACACATGAGGAAGACAACCACATGAGAAAGACAGCCACATGAGGAAGACAAACACATGAGGAAGTCAAACACATGAGGAAGACAACCACATGAGGAAGACAAACACATGAGGAAGACAAACACATGAGGAAGTCAAACACATGAGGAAGTAAAACACATGATGAAGTCAAACACATGAGGAAGTCAAACACATGAGGAAGACAAACACATGAGGAAGTCAAACACATGAGGAAGAGAAACACAAGAATAAATCAACCACATGATGAAGACAACCACATGAGGAAGACAAACACATGAGGAAGACAACCACATGAGGAAGACAACCACATGAGGAAGACAACCACATGAGGAAGACAACCACATGAGGAAGACAAACACATGATGAAGACAAACACATGAGGAAGACAACCACATGATGACGACAACCACATGATGACGACAACCACATGATGACGACAACAACGTGATGACGACAACCACATGATGACGACAACCACATGATGATGACAACCACATGATGACGACAACCACATGATGACGACAACCACATGATGACGACAACCAAATGATGACGACAACCACATGACGATGACAACCACATGATGGCGACAACCAAATGATGACGACAAGCAAATGATGACGACAACCACATGATGACGACAACCACATGATGGCGACAACCACATGATGACGACAACCACATGATGACGACAACCACATGATGAAGACAACCACATGATGACGACAACCACATGATGACGACAACCACATGATGACGACAACCAAATGATGACGACAACCACATGACGACAACCACATGATGACGACAACAACATAATGACGACAACCACATGATGACGACAACCACATGATGACGACAACCACATAATGACGACAACCACATGATGACGACAACCACATGATGACGACAACCACATGATGACGACAACCACATGATGACGACAACCACATGATGACGACAACCAAATGATGACGACAACCACATGATGACGACAACCAAATGATGACGACAACCACATGACGACAACCACATGATGACGACAACAACATGATGACGACAACCACATGATGACGACAACCACATGATGACGACAACCACATAATGACGACAACCACATGATGACGACAACCACATGATGACGCCAACCACATGATGACGACAACCACATGATGACGACAACCACATGATGACGACAACCAAATGATGACGACAACCACATGATGACGACAACCAAATGATGACGACAACCACATGATGACGATAACCACATGAGGAAGACAAACACATGAGGAAGTCAAACACATGAGGAAGACAACCACATGAGAAAGACAGCCACATGAGGAAGACAAACACATGAGGAAGACAACCACATGATGACGACAACCACATGATGACGACAACCACATGATGACGACAACCAAATGATGACGACAACCACATGACGACAACCACATGATGACGACAACAACATGATGACGACAACCACATGATGACGACAACCACATGATGACGACAACCACATAATGACGACAACCACATGATGACGACAACCACATGATGACGCCAACCACATGATGACGACAACCACATGATGACGACAACCACATGATGACGACAACCAAATGATGACGACAACCACATGATGACGACAACCAAATGATGACGACAACCACATGATGACGATAACCACATGAGGAAGACAAACACATGAGGAAGTCAAACACATGAGGAAGACAACCACATGAGAAAGACAGCCACATGAGGAAGACAAACACATGAGGAAGTCAAACACATGAGGAAGACAACCACATGAGGAAGACAAACACATGAGGAAGACAAACACATGAGGAAGTCAAACACATGAGGAAGTAAAACACATGATGAAGTCAAACACATGAGGAAGTCAAACACATGAGGAAGACAAACACATGAGGAAGTCAAACACATGAGGAAGAGAAACACGAGAATAAATCAACCACATGATGAAGACAACCACATGAGGAAGACAAACACATGAGGAAGACAACCACATGAGGAAGACAACCACATGAGGAAGACAACCACATGAGGAAGACAACCACATGAGGAAGACAAACACATGATGAAGACAAACACATGAGGAAGACAACCACATGAGGAAGACAACCACATGAGGAAGACAACCACATGAGGAAGACAAACACATGATGAAGACAAACACATGAGAAAGACAACCACATGAGGAAGCCAACCTCATGAGAAAGACAGCCACATGAGGAAGACAAACACATGAGGAAGTCAAACACATGAGTAAGACAACCTCATGATGAAGGCAAACACATTAGGAAGACAACCACATGAGGAAGACAACCACATGAGAAAGATAGCCACATGAGGAAGACAACCACATGAGGAAGACAACCACATGAGTAAGACAACCTCATGAAAACGACAACCATATGAGGAAGACAACCACATGAAGAAGACAAACACATGAAGAAGTCAACTACATGAGGAAGACAACCACATGAGAAAGACAACTACATGAAGAAGACAACCACATGAAGAAGACAACTACATAATGAAGACAAACACATGAAGAAGACAAACACATGAGGAAGACATCCACATGAGGTAGACAAACACATGAAGAAGACAACAACATAATGAAGGCAAACACATGAGGAAGACAAACATAAGGAAGACAACCACATGAATAAGACAAACACATGAGGAAGACAACCACATGAGGAAGACAAACACATGAGGAAGACAATCACGTAAGGATGAGAAGCACATGAGGAAGACAATCGCATAAGGAAGACAAACACCTGAGGAAGACGACAATATGAGGAAGACAATCACATGATTTAGACAGCCACATGAGGAAGACAAACCATGAGGAAGACAAACACATGATTAAGACAACCACATGAGGAAGACAAACCATGAGGAAGACAAACACATGTAGACCATCACACAGACACACGCAGACGCAGACGTGGGGTCACAAGGCTCCGAGAACCTTAGTGTTTTTAAGGACTGATCAGCTGCTAGCAGTAACCAGTGGTAGTGACAACGTCAGTGATAGAGTTATTAGTTAAAAAAAAGTCAAGAGGAAGCCTGAATCATTCAACAAAACTTCAAGGTGTCAAATTGTTAGGTTCCTAGTAGGTACCTGTTCCCACACAGTTACAAATATACAAAGGTAAAGTGAGTTTGAAAGTGGGTGTTCAAGAATTATGAGAGGTTGGTTAAAAAGTGAAATGCGGGGCAGCATACAGTGAGAGTGAAAAAGTCAGTAAGTAAAGGGAGAAAAAATATATATATATAACTAGGGAAGGTTACAGGAGTAGGCCTTCTTGAAGTGGTGACGTCATAACAGGTTGAGTGCCATTATATATATGAAGTGTAGCTCACTGAATGTGAAGTGTATTCTACCATAAGTGAAAAGTGTTTTCACTTATGGAACGCTGGACGTATGAGCATAAATGGCTATAACTATCACAAGTGAAGGATTTTCAAAATAGTGATACAAGGCCTATATGTATGACAACAACGACGTCAGCAACTGGCAACTTGTCACTGCCCCGCTGCCACACCGTAAGTCCTCACTTATTGTGGTTGCATGTTGTCAGATTCTGGTCTCTGCACACTGTTAGATACTGGTCACTCACTTCTGCAAGCTGTTACCAGAATTAGAGTAGAAAAAGCATAGATAAGGTGGAGATAGGTTTGATGAGGGCCTGAGGAGAGAGAAGTGGGTAGCTAGCGAGGGATAACCGTGAGACACACGCACACACACAAGCATAAACACTTGTAAAAGTTGAGAGAGGCTAAGTTTTAGAAACTAGTATTACTTATGGTATTTTATTAGTATTATTGATAAGTGTTAGAATTACTATTGGTATTTTTAGAATTACTGGTATTACTATTGTTATTTATTTGTAGTATGGATACTTAGAACTGAGGAGTATTATTTCTCTGCACACACATACACACACACACACACACAGATACATACATACACACACACACACACACACACACACACACAGCGGTGTAAACGGTCCCCTCACAACCATTCACCCCCAGCCTTACCCATCCACTAGACATCCTATCCCACACTCCATCCCTTTGTCCTCCCCACCATCTAACCATCTCTCCTCCCCTCATAACTCCCTCACACACAGAACACATGTATACACATACACAACACCTCCATAGAGTGAGCTTTGTCTCTCCCTCTCATCCTCACTGGCCATCCATCTTCCCTCTCTCTCTCTCTCTCTCATCCCCATCTTCCATCCACCTTCCTTCTCCCCAGTCTTTTCCCCTCCCCTCTCTCCTCCCTCCCTATACTCTCTTGTAACCCCTAAAGCTCTCCTTGATGCTGCTCTCCCCTTCCACCCCATATACCTCACAGAAACTTCGTTCTGTGGTACAAAGGGGCCAAAAATAAGGCCGAGAGCTGGGAAGGATGATTGGGAAGCAAAGCTCATAGTAGGGATAATTCAGTAATGGTCCCAGATTTTCGTTTAGCAAATTACAATGTGCTTAGAGAACACCTATCACCTGTGGACGGGAGTAACGAAGAGAGCAATAGGCGCAAATATCTTTTAGGGCAGAAGAAAGGAATTTATAGACATAGTAAAAGACGTGAGCGTCAACTTAAAAATCAATATATTGACATTAGGAGGACATTAAGAAGGGATATGAAAAGCTAAACGGACTTTGAAATTAAAGTTACTAGGGATTCGAAAACTAACTCAAAAGGTTTTCTACAGGTATATAGAACAAAAGTTAGGGAAAAGATAGACTCTCTTAAAATTAACTCTGGGCATCTTACTGACGAGTAAAATGAAATGTGCTCGATTTTAAATAATTATTTCCCCTTGGTTTTCACAAAAGAAGACACTAATAATATCCTAGTAATTATTTTTTGTAGTGGGCCTGAAGAAGATAAATTATGTAATATCACAGTCGCTAGGGATATGGTTATCAAACAGGTAGACAGACTGAAACATAATAAATTACTGAGCCCTGATGAACTAACGTTTTTAATATAGCTCTTCACACAGGTGTAGTTTCTGATATGTGGAAGATGGCTAATGTAATTAGTATTTTTAAAGCAGGAAACAAGTTGTTTCTGTCAGATTACCGCCCAAGAAGCCTGACCTCAATTGTAGGCAAATTACTAGAGTCAATTAAAGCTGATATTATGAGAAGTCATCTGGATAAACATAATTTGGTTAATGATACTCAGCATGGGTTCACGAGGGGCCGTTCCTTCCTATCTAATTTACTAACTTTCTTCAGTAAAGCTTTTGAGGCTGTTGATCACGATAAAAAATCAATATTGTTTATTTAGACTTTAGTAGGACTTATGGTAGAGTACCGCACCAGACACTGTTAAAGAAAGTGGCAGCTCATGTCTCTGGGGAAAAGTGCTGTCATGGATCGAGTCATGGCTAGCAAACAGGAATCAGTGTGCATAAATGGGGCAAAATGTGCCTGGGAATCTGTAACAAGTGGCGTTCCACAGGGATCTGTTTAAAGATCTAATTTGAATCCATTATTGCGGGTTCTCTCTTCGAGAGATATCCTCAAGACCTTATTTATTTCCCCTTGTTAATACCCAACTTCCACTTACACACTTCGATCATGTCTCCCCTCATTCTTCGTCAAACAAGTCGATGTAATTTAAGGGTCTTCAATATTTGTCCATGTGGAAAATTTTTGATGCTATGTTTTAATTTTGTCATTCTTCGATGAATATTTTCTAATAAATTTATATCCATTCTGTTACATGGAGACCAGAACTAAGCTGCATAATTTAGGCGAAGGTTTACTAATGATGTATAAAGCTGTAGTACAACTGCTGGACTTCCGTTGCTTACACTTCCTGATATAAATCCCAGTAATCTGTTTGCCTTAATATGAATGCTTAGGCACTGCTGTCTTGGTTTAAGGTTTTTGCTTACCATAACCCCCAAGTTCTTTTCGCATTTCCACATTGTTTGATTATGAACATTTCTGAGCTTCAGAACTTTGCATTTATCCACACTGAACAGCAGCGATCACTAGTGCACTCAGCTCACACGCTGAGGTCCGGAGTTCGAATCTTTGGTATGGCTGTAAAACATTAGGACGTGTTTCCATAAGATACCTGCTGTCCCTGTTCATCCATAAGTGTAAAATTGGCACCTGAGTGTTTGTCGACTGATGTGGGTCGTCCGAAATGTTCTGCATAACAAGCGGCTTTCTATATAGTAGCATGTCATTAAATTCTTTATCGTGATCAACAGCGTCAAAAGTTTTACTGAAGAAAGTTAGCTAATTAGTTAGGCAGGAACGGCCCTTCGTGAATCCATGCTGAGCATCATTAATCAAATTATGCTGATCAAGACGACTTCTTATAATATCAGTTATAATTGACTCTAGTAACTGAAATCAGGGTTATTGACAGGTAATTTCACGGTAACGAATTGTTCCCTGATTTATAAATAGGAATTACATTAGACATCTTCCACACTGGGTAGAATGAAAGGAGGTAAGGCAGCTGGGATTGATGGGTTAAAGATAGAAATGTTAAAATCAGGTGAGGATATAGTTTTGGAGTGGTTGGTGCTTTTATTTAATAAATGTATTGAAGAGGGTAAGGTACCTAGGGATTGGCAGAGAGCATGCATAGTTCCTTTGTATAAAGACAAAAGGGACAAAAGAGAGTGCAAAATTATAGGGAATAAGTCTGTTGGGTATATCTGGTAAAGTGTATGGTAGAGTTATTATTGAAAGAATTAAAAGTAAGAGGGAGCATATGATAGCAGATGAACAAGGAGGCTTTAGGAAAGGTAGGAGGTGTGTAGACCAAGTGTTTACAGTGAAACATATAGGTGAGCAGTATTTAGATATGGGGAAAGAGGTTTTTGTGGCATTTATGGATTTGGAAAAGGCGTATGACAGGGTGGATAGGGAGGCAATGTGGCAGATGTTGCAGGTGTATGGTATAGAAGGTAGGTTACTGAAAGCAGTGAAGAGCTTTTATGAAGATAGTGAGGCTCAAGTTGGAGCATGTAGAAGAGAGTGAGATTATTTCCCAGTAAAAGTAGGCCTTAGACAAGGATGTGTGATGTCACCATGGTTCTTCAAAATATTTATAGATGGAGTTGTAAGAGAAGTGAATGCACGGACGTTGACAAGAGGTGCGGGGTTAAAAGATAAAGAATCTAACACAAAGTGAGAGTTGTCACAGTAGCTCTTTGCTGATGACACTGTGCTTTTGGGAAATTCTGATGAGAAGTTGCAAAGGTTGGTGGATGAGTTTGGTAGGGTATATAAAAGAAACAATTAAAAATGAATATAGGAGGGAGTAAGGTGGTGAGAGAACAAAAAAAAATAGGTAACAAATTATTGGATATCAGATTGGAGGGAGAGAGTATGGATGAGGTAAATGTATTCAGATGTTTAGGAGTGAACGTGTCAGCAGATGGGTCTATGAAAGATGAAGTAAATCGTAGAACTAACGATAGGAAAAAGGTGAGTGGTGCACTTAGGAGTCTTTGGAGACAAAGAACTTTGTCCATGGGAGCAAAGAGGGGAATGTATGAGAGTATAGCTATACCAACGCTCTTATATGGGTGTGAAGCATGGGTGGTGAGTATTGCAACAAGGAGAAGGCTGGTGGCAGAGATTTCGTATCTGAGGGAATGTGTGGTGTGAATATAAACCAGAGAATTCGTAGGTTGGAGATTAGGGGGAGGTGCTGGATTACCGAAACTAATATCCAGTGTGGTTAGGAGGGGTTGTTGAGGTGGTTTGGTCATGTCTTCATGAGGAAGGAACGAAATAGAATGACTTCGAGAATGCATGAATCTGAAGTGGAGGGAAGGCTCAGTAGGGGTTAGCTAAGGAAAGGTTTGAGAGAGGGGGTAAAGGAGATTTTGTGTGTGAGGGGCCTGGACTTCAAGTAAGCATATGTGAACTTCTTATATAGGAGCAAATGAAGACAATTGGCTTTCAGGACTTGACGTGCTGTTGGAATGTGAGCAAGGTAACATTTACGAAGGAATTCAGGGAAAGTGGCAGGCCAGACTTGAGTTCTGGAGATGGGAAGGACAGTGTCTACACTCTAAAGCACGGGTGTTAATACTGTAGTTTAATAATTGTATCGTAAGCACACCTCTGGCAAGACAGTGATGGAGTGAATGATGATGAAAATTTTTCTTTTTATCGGGCCACCCTGCCTTGGTGGGAGATATATTGAAAATGTTAGTTAATGGTTCACAAAGTTCATTTTGCGTTCTTTAAGAACGCTTGAAAAAAGTTCACCACCATCCTGGGATTTATTTTGTTTGAGTTAGTCTACTTGTTTGATTACCATATCGCTGGTAACTGTGATATTACATAAGTTATCTTCAGGTCCACTACAAAAATTAACTATTGGGATATTGTTAGTGTCTTCTTGTGTGAAAACTGAGAGAAAATATTTAAAATCGAGCACATTTATTTTTTCTTGTCAATTAGATGCCCAGAGTTATTTTTAATTCCAAGCACTTATTATATGCCTTGGTTACATGATCTTTTCTAGCCTGTAGTGATGCTTTCTTTGCTCTATATTCCATATGTTTGTCTTCTATATTAATTTCCTCATTTTCAGCCATGATGCAATGTATTAAATTCAACTTAATTAATAACACTGATTACAACTTACAACACTGATACAACTTACCTTTGAATAAATCCTAGCTACTTGAGCTTAGCAATTACATGTAAGAAAATTATAATATAAATTTTAAATGTACATTAATACAAACCTTTAGCTAGACTTGGCTTATCAAAATTAATATTATACAAATAATATAAATCCTTGCCAGAATTTGGCATAGCAAAATTAATATTATACACATTAATATAGTCTTTAGCCACACTTGGCTTATCCAAATTAATATTGTAATAATTATAATCCACTACACATTAAGTAAATTTGTGAACTTAACATTCACCTCCTTCTGTCATTTCACATATAATTATTAAGTAATTAACTAATTACCTCCGGTTCAAGAAGGACCAATGGGCAAATTAAATGTGGAAAATTACATATATCTGGATGTAACTCATAATGTACATACCAGTAAATGATAACAAAGATAATTATTATTTATCAAAGTTACATAGACAAGTAGGAATTTGGGACACCTATGTCACAAATATGTCCCCCTTCGATACCTACAACTGCCATGTCCACAAGTTGCTCTAGACCCATAATTACAAATGAAATGTACATACACACCAGGAATTCTGGTAAATATAAAAATTGGTGGACTGTATATTAAAATTAATAAATGATTATATATATAAACATTTACATAACAGAAGGAGAATATATCTTAATATCACTCACCAATTTGACTGGAGATTAATGTGTATCATACTCAAAAAAAAAAAACTCATTCTAACTAAATTTATGATGATAATACTGGCCAGAATCACAACACAATTTAGATAGCTTATCTGAGGTTCCTGGAGCTGTCTTGTCCAGTCGCCTGATATCTCAAGTTATGCAGGAATGCACATCTAACAATTTTGGCTTCTATTTGAGAGGTTTTAAGCCCAATATAATCTCTAGAGCACGAAAATTCTTCCGATTATTCACTAACGTTTGTGTTGACTAGTTCAAACATGGCGAGTCTTTTCTGTGCAGGCACAGAATTTCCCATTTTTTATAACATAAATTTTATTAAATACAATGTATTACACTTACATAAAAAATACACTGTATTTTTTCCAGAAAATACATTATTTTCTACAAAACTATACCATATGACAAAAACTATTCCACAGATCAATATCTATTGAACAGATCAATATCTATACCACAGAACAATATCAGTATCAATTCCATGTTTTTGATCCATCTGGAGGAGTGTTCACAAGCGCTGAGGAAAGTTTGGACCGCTTCTGTGCAAGGGTTTGAATGGGCTTGCCTGAAGTATTAAGTTCTTTCCACATAATTATAATTTTGGCGGTACGAAGGCATCCTAGGATGATCCTCATTGCTTTGTTCGGCAGTTTTCGCAGCCCTCCAAGCTTCCAGTCTCATACAAGAGCAAGTAATGGTGCTGCATTATCAACCAATGATCTGATATAAGCATAATGCACCAATTTCACAATTTTAATATTAGCACCATACCAGGGATGAAAAACCTGTCATGTCTCTAAGTGTGGAAATTTATTCGGTCCAAAAGTTCCACAGGACAGATACAGCATACAAAGATCCCAACATGTCATGGATAAACAGCTGGGTTGGGTGGCCCTTACACCCAACCAAAACACACACACACACACACCCGGGTTGGTGAAGGTGGTTGGAAGGTACTTCTTAATTGATAGATTTACCTTTCAGGGAAGAAGTAAGTAGTTTATACTGTTAGTACACTAATATTAGGATTATTGAGGCAACTGTAGATAATAATAATGTAGACCTAGGACCTTAATGTAGGCAGTAATAGGCCAATAATGTAGGCAAACACTAGGTTATGTTAGCCAATGAGAACTGGCAGCCCAAGTTTGAATACTGGGGCACAGGTTTGAGACCACAGTGCCCTTTCTTCTAAGACTAGACACCATCTGAGCAAGTGTCATGATCAGCAGGCGGCACCCCCACGTGTCTTCACATACTAGACTTGGAGAAACCTGGTGGAGTCACCTCGTTATACCGTAGATGACCTCCTCTGTCAGGCCCATACAGTAAGATGAGACCTCCCTTTTTTCTTAGGATCCTGGCCAGTGTCTGGGGAAAATTGCGAGTGAGTCGTGCTATGGGCTTTGTGCAGCCGGCAGTTCATGACCAGTACATACCGGTGTTTCTTGTCAGCCTAGAAGCAAGTATCACTCTCTGCATAGTTAGTCTAGGGGATTCACACCCCCTTGGAAATAGGAATTTCTGAGGTGCAGGCAGGTCACTAATATCGACTGAATATTGCAGGAATTAAGGCTCCTGGTTGCATGTGGTTCTGAGAGGAACTTCAGAGGGGCTAAGCTTAGGGAGGTTGAAGACCAGAATAGATTCTCCAACACCAAGTAAGTTAGTTCTTCATACGTGCATGCAGGCGAGATTTCTTGCAACATCAGTCATTTATGAAAATCTGTCCTATAAGCCACTTGTGAGGCTGAGGTACCGACCTCAGGGCTCGGTGTCAACAGAGCTTGCCAGGGTAGACAACTCACATGGAGGCAGTCCAGACAAATTTTCACACTAAGTGCTGTCAGTCTTTCTTTGTATTAGCGGCAAAGTCTCGTTTTAGCAGGTACAAGTAAAGGGGCCTCAAAGGCTAGATACCTGTATCTGGTTACATATTCTAGTCGAGACCCATCACGCAACTGGATCTGGCTAACTGCGCCTTTGTCAAGGAGGACGGCTGTTGAGTATCTTTGTTTTCAGTAGAGATAATTAACCTCAGGTCCTGACACGAGGCCAGTACATGGTTAAGGATGTTTTGAGTGTTGGAGAATCCAGTGGTGTGAATCATTATCTCATCAGCAAAGTTAATCATATAATGATGGGGCTGGCTAGGCATAGCATTAAGTAAGGCATTTATTAGAACATTGAATAAGATCGGACTGAGCGCACCTCCCTGTGGGGTTCCTAATTCAAAGTCTTTGGTTACTCTACTACCACTCACTTCTTCGTGACCGTCAATATGGTTTCAGAAAAGGTTACTCTGCTGCTGATCTGTTGTTAAACGTCTCCACTAAGCAGCACCTGGGACTCTTGGCAAAACTGTAAGCACTACACTGTCTCCTCAGTGATTACCTTCAAGGTAGATCTCTAAGTGTAGTGCACCAATAGGATGTCAACAAGACATCCTATTGGTGCCAGTGTTCCACTGGGAAGTGTGCTTGGCCATTGTTACGGAATGTCTCATCTCAGAATCCCTTGCATATGCAAATGATTGTACCCTGACATTTAGTTATCCAAGAGAGGAAATGCCAGGTGCTCTAAGTTACATCAATCACCAGCTTACAGCAATATTAGCCTTGGGAAAACGATGGTAGGTAACATTTGCTCCTGAGAAAACACAAATGATGGTCTCTAAGCACCATGATGGTAATGCTGGAGCAGTGATAAGAATGAATGGGAGAGTGTTGGTACCTGGCGGCGAAATTTGACTACAAACTGACCATGAAGAACCATGTTGTAAATCTTGTAAACAAGGCAGCCAGGAAGCTTACTGCCCCCCAACGTATTTCACATCTGCTCGACAGTAGAGGTTGCAAGATTCTGTACAAGGCACCAGCCTTTTTTCAGTGATCAGTTAGTTAAGATTGAAAAATTATGGAAAAAAATGTTTTCTTACTGAAAAATAGTGCAAAATTCTGGCAACATTTTGATGTAATCAGCTTGTTTCTATCATATTTCTAAATATGTTTTTCATTAAATGTATATTTTTTTTGTTCTTGTCAGCAAAAATACATGTTGGCAATTAGCGTTTTTTTTTTTTCCTCCCAAAATTACGATTTTTATGATTATTTCTTTCTAAATACTCTACATGGCAACTACTGTGCTGGCTAGAGTGTGGAGAGCAGTGATTGCGTCCCTTAGTAACCTGGAGGCTATAAAGAAGGAAAGAGGGGTGTGGCACACTGAGAATTGGCACGCCACTTCTGTGGAGTTTCACACAAAACACACACACACACAAATCAGTAATAAGTTATTGACATTGTGATCCATATTCTGCGATAAGTATTCATTGGATTGTCGTGATTTTTGCACACGGTGTTGAGGAATGATGGTTCTACAAATACCCAGGGAGGATTTGTGATATTGTTTACAGCTTTTTGTTAATGATTTTTTTCTCCACAAAAAAAAATAAAACTAACTTCAACATCTTTTTTATGGAATCTACTGACATTATCGCTGAAATGTTCTGGATCAACAATAATCTAGCCTTTCTCTGTCATCTGATGTTAACTAGAGCATTGTACATCTTCAGAATTTAGTAAAACAAGGAAAGTTTTAAGACTCATGAAATTGTCCATATTTTATTTTTTCTGCCTAACTTGAAGACTAACAGTCAAAATAAACACAGTCTGTGTGTTTTTTGTGCTGTTTAATCCACTGTCAAAATATCATTGAAATTGGACCAAAAAAATGGTGCTTTCACTCGCCCCTCCCTTAAGAATGCTCCACTTTCTTGGATTACCTGCCCCCCATCTCAACTGCAACTTCTTGACAGAACAGAGAACAGAGCAAGATGGCTCTTTTCTTGCCTGGACCCAGCCTGGATAGATCTGTCATTTCAGCAGAGCCTTCATCACAAGAGGGATGTGGGTGGCCTTACTGTTATGAACAAAGACAATATTGTCCAAGTACCACACTTGGATCTACTCCGAGGACAGCAAGAAGTGAGCTTCTACAGCAGTTTTACTCTGTACCATCTCCAGAACATCACTTCATCCAAGATCATTTATTCCAGGATGATTCGAGTCTGCAACTTGTTCGTACGGCATGTTGATATCAATGAAATAAAATCAGATGATCAAATGAGCTTCATCCTCTTTCATGTTTGCATGTCTCATAACAATTAAAATGCTTTCAAATGAGCTGATGTAGGTAACAGCTCGTAGCTTGTAAATAAAGTTAGGAATCATTAACCAACCTTGTTAAACCCTGAGTAAAGAGAGAGTTATTTAAATATTTGCATTGCCAATTTTTTTCAGGTACTATATAACCCAGAGTCAACACAAGTAATTTTGAGAGAGTCACCCTTGGCATCACTGTACATTATTGTAGATGACATCATTACACACACAATGTCAGTACTGAAAAAAATTACATTTATTCGTTTTTCTTCCTAAATGGTAGAGAATCTTTTTCTGAAGGTAATGCCATCAAAAATACAAAATTTGTGGAGAATTTACGAAACTACGCTGGCATAAATTTAGTGTCTGGACGCAATTTACTCATCAGCGCTGTCGCCCACAGTCCTCTTTTAAACCAGTTCCTGGAGTATACCTGGAGAGAGTTCTAGGGGTTAATGCCTCCATGGCCAGGTCTGTGACCAGGCCTCATGGTGGACCAGGACCTGAACAACCAGGCTGTTACTGCTAGCCACACACAATCCAATGTACAACCCACAGCCCGGCTGGTCAGTTAGTGACTTTAAGTGCCTGTCCAGTGCCTGCTTGAATACAGACTGGGGTCTATTGGTAATCCCCCGTATGTATGCTGGGAGGCAGTTGAATAGTCTTGGACCCCTCACTCTTATTGTGTTGTTTTTTTTATCGCACTAGTGGCATCCGTGCTTTTTATTGGGATGGACGTTGCATCGTCTGCCGAGTCTTTTTTGCTTTCATAGGAAGTGATTTCCGTGTGCAAGTTTGGTACTAATCCCTCTAGGATTTTCCAAATGTATATAATCATGTACCTCTCCCACCTGTGTTCTCGGGAGTACAGGTTTAGGAACTTCAAGCGTTCCCAGTAATTCAGGTGCTTTATTGCAGTTATGTATGCTGTGAAGGTCCTGTGTATATATTCTAGGTCAGCAATTTCACCTGCCTTGAAAGATGCTGTTAGTGTGCAGCAATATTCCAGCCTAGATTGAACAAGTGACCTGAAGAGTGTCATCATGGTCTTGGCTTCCTTAGTTTTGAAGGTTCTCATTATCCATACTGTCATTTTTCTAGCAGATACGATTGATACAATGTTATGGTCCTTTAAGGTGAGATACTCTGACATGATCACTCCCAGGTCTTTCCAGTCATTAAATTCCAACAAATTCTTAACTACTTCACGAGTTGACCACAAGAAATAGCTCAGTTAATAGTAATAATAATAATAATAATAATAATAATAATAATAATAATAATAATAATAATAATAATAATAATAATATTAATATTATTATTATTTATGAAAGTATTATTGTTATGGAAAATTGTATAGGGGTTACATGTATGTACCTCAACATTATATGCATACAAGTAATCTCATTGGGAGACAACAACCATATTGTTTACCGTAGTCACCCCGTGTAGACATGTGAGAAAACTTAGCCACCCCTGGTCACTGCAGGTGGTTCCTTCGACCTCACAAGCTTACCCATATCTATCCGTAACCAGTATGAATTGGATAGCACTCACAAGTACGGTGCTACTAATTAATAATGGACTGTATAGATTATATTATAGATTATATTAGTTTAACTGAATGAAGGGGGGGGGAATAGGTTACACATGGATATATCCATCAAGAAAAAAACTTATATATAATACCACCGCTTACCAGATATTCTCTGGTGGTCACTTGATATAGCTGGATCACCCAAAACCTATCCAATTACAACATATCTAACTGGCCAGTATCAGTCTGCTATAACTAGAAGGGTTACTTAACTGTGAGTGATTGATGCTCCTTATTTCCTCCATTCACCATCTCATTTCGATGTCTTGCTACACTGACACGGTTCTTATTCCAGCAGGATGAGGTATCCGTTGGTTTGTCCTAGTTTAGAAGTCGTGACTCCATAAAAACTTCACTATCCTCGGGACAGGAACCACGAGGTCTACACATGTTCACTCAGAGCAAGGCGACTTATTTCGCTTCACACATTCTCTTAACTTAGTGTTATTATCACTGATTACATTAGAATTCACAAGACGATTTAATGTCTCATCATTATTATGCACATTAGAGGTCACTCCCTTAAGATCTGAGACTGATGAGTGATGATTAAATCATGTGTGTTTTCTCCTGGACACACTCCATGGCGTTGCACCAGTCACCACTGGTCCTACCATTATTCACTAATTTTACCACTTTATTACAGTGGTCTTGTAAATCATGCTCCCTCACTCTTCACCAGGAACAGTTACGACACTTCTTATTAATCCTTAGGCCACCGTGAATGCCAATTTCCTGGTCCCATGCTTTCCCAGCCTCTTAACTCCATTCAAAACACTCCCGCTAGTGATGCCCCGTCTTGACCTCTCCCCTGCCCATCAGTGCAGGTGCAGAGCTTCCCTGTTGGTTCTAGTCCATTTTCAAATACATTTCCTGACCCACATCAACACATTAAACACCTATTAAGCACAATAGCTTTGGAAATTAAATATTTTCCACACTGCAGCCGGGCGGAGGTCGTTGTTAGACGACTTAAATTGCATCTTCTTTTAGGAGACGATTCCAGCCTGCTCTAGATTGCACGGCTGTTTTTCTAGTGGGTCTTACTACAGTTTCTTCTTGCATCACTCGGTCAGTGTCTTAAATATCACTCGTGTCACTTTCCCTTAGATTTCCATCTACACTGGATTGAACATCATTTAATTCTAAGGGAATTAACTTATTAATGGTACGCAAACTTTCCTGACCATGACACAACACTTTGACAATTCTGACAACACCTTGTGCATCTGGGTATAATGTAACTACCTTGCCCAGAGGCCACAATGTTCGATGTTGCTCAGTATCAATTAACACAATGTCACCTGGTTGAATGTTCTGTTGGTTTACTGCCTCTGGCACACCATAAAAGTGTTCACGTAGTGTAAGAAGATATTCTTTACGCCAAACATCGGACCGATGAGTAATTATCTTATTTAACACCTAGAACTTATCACTCAACACGGTCACGTTATTGTAAACCTCATCACTTCCCTCGGGATTATCTCTATAGATAGGTGCAGCTTCTAACATTCGTCCACATATTAGGTGATAGGGAGTCAGGATCTCCGCGTCAGGAGTGTCGCTCATGTATGACAGAGGGCAATTACTTACCCGATTCTCTGCCTCCACCAACACTGCACAGAATTCCTCCAAATTAATTCTCTTCCTGTGTAACACCTTACGAAGACACCTTTTCACTGTACCTATCATTCTTTTAAACAATCCTCCCTGCCAAGGGGCTCTGGGAGTAATAAATTTCCAGACACACCCTCGCTGGGTCAACAAAGATTGTCCTTTTCAAGGGGGGCTCCTTGGTGAAGAGGCTCTTGGTCTGAGGAATTAGACCTGTCGGTCTCCTTCCTCAGACCGAACCTAATTACCCCCCAATCCCCCCTTCCCTATCCCATCCTCCCCATCCTCCCCTTTTTCTTTTCCTCCTCCTCCTCCCCACCCCTCCCTTTTGCCCTTCCTTTTTGGCCTTTGGGATTTTTTCCCACAGGCACACTAGTTCCTAGGTAGGGGAAGGGGTACCGGGGTCCATCCCATTCCATTGAGGTTCTTGGCAGTGGTGTAGTTTGCCGTGGAATCTGGATTGCCTGAGGATGTCCCGATCCCTCTTTGGTATCTCGGAGGGTGGCTTTGGATTTCTCTCGGGCGACGGGTGTATCTCTGGAAGCCACCTTTCAGATTCCGGGGGTGGTGGCCGAAGGAGGTATGCTTTGTGGCAGATATCTGTCCGCCCTCTCTTTTGTCCACTGAGGTAGCTCGGCAGATGTGAGGTTGCTATCCCAGTCCCCTTCCATGCTTCTTCTCCAGCTCCCTCCACTCTTTCGCCCCCCGTACCTTGGTACAGTCCATTACAGTTCCAATCTTTACTCATCCTCCCCCTACCATCTCCAATATTGTCTCCCATACAATGTCTCTGAATTCCAAAACACTTGAAGCAATCTCTGAATATATTGCAGAGACCAAACCATCAATGGACACTGATCCACCCTCTGTTCCTTCTCTCTCCTCTCCTCCATCTGCGCAACTCCTTTCTTCACAGCGCACCGTTCCTTCACTGCTTGAACATTTTCCGCTGCCTCTGCATGCGGACTTTTCTAACCCCTCTAGTCCATAGGAACCCTTACCTGCGGATTTCATGTATCTTTATCATTGCCAATCATGGCCTATTTACAGTGGAATATACACAGCCTCAGGGGTAATCGGGGTGAGCTTCAGATGTTACTCTCCCAGTTTTCCCCTGTTGGTGTTTGCTTATAGAAACCAAAATTACACTCTGCTGTTATCTCTCCCATCTCAGGCTATAATTTATTGTATTCTTCAGATTCTTTTCCTGATGGGACCTTTAATGAAAGAGCCCTTCTTCTACGCACTGATATTCCATACCATCAGCTGTTTGTTCATACTTCGCTGCATTACACAGCAGCCTGTATTCACTTGCATAGGTGGTATACGCTCTGTTCTTCATATCTCTCTCCTTTTCGGGCATTATCTATTCCGGATATTGTCTTTTTTGTTTCGTCATTACCGCCACCGATTCTGTTACTTGGTGATTTTAATGCCCATTATTTCCTCTGGGGGTCTCACTGTGATTTCCGTGGCATTCAGATAAGGCTTTTCTTGCCACCCATCCCCTCCATGTTTTAAATACAGGTACTCATACCCATTTTGATCCTCGGACTCACACTCTCTCTTGCATCGATCTCTCAGTCTCCTCTTCCTCTGCCGCATTAGATTTCACCTGGTCTGTTCTCCCAGATTAACATGACAGCGATCATTTCCCAATCATTCTTACTTCCCCTTCATATTCACCACCTCTTCGTATCCCACACTGGCAATTTGATCAGGCAAATTAGAACCTTTACTCACAACTAACTGTTTTTAGTGAGGTTCCTTCTTCGTCCTCCATTGATGAGCTTTTACACCTCTTCTCGTCCTCCGTTTTAACCACAGCTTCTCATTCTATACCCCAAACTTTGGGCAGGCATTCTCAGAAATGCGTGCCTTGGTGGTCTCCTGCTTGTGCTCGTGCAGTATGTTTGAAACGCGCTGCATGGTGCAGGTACCGGTACAAAAGAACCATGGAGAGACTTCTTGATTTTAAGCAGAAGCATGCGATCACTCGCCGTGTCATCCGTGACGCTGAACGCACTTGCTGGCGAGATTATGTCTCCACCATCACCTCTGCTTCCTCTATGAGTGCAGTCTGGAAAAAAGTACGAAAACTGAGTAAATATTCTCCTGACCTGGTTCCTGTTCTGCGGGTTGCTGGTGTTGATATAGCAAACCCACTAGATGTTGCCAATGGAATTGGCAATCATCTGGCCCGTATTTCTCAGGGGCTCTATCTATGCCCCTCGTTTCTTTCCTCAAAGTCTGCCAGAGAGTTAGCACCCTTGGACTTTTCTTCTCTCAGGGAAGAACAGTATAATGTGCCTTTTACTCTTAGCTTGCCGATCATCGGCAGCTGGGCCCAACGACATTCATATTCGTATGCTACAACATTTACATCACTCAGCCCATGCAGTCTTATTACGCCTTTTTAATCTTATTTGGTCACAAGGAGTTCTTCCACAGCAGTGGAAATCTGCCATTGTTCTCCCTTTCCGCAAACCAGGCACTACGGGACATGAAGCCTCCCACTATCATCCCATTACTCTTACCAGTGCAGTTTGCAAAGTGATGGAACGCCTGGTAAATAGACGTTTAGTGTGGTATTTTGAGACACAACAGTCTCTCCACTCATCAATATGGCTTTCGTAAGGGACGTTCTACCATAGACCCCTTACTACACTTGGATACATATGTTCGTAATGCCTTTGCGAATAACCACTCAGTTATTGCCATATTTTTTGACCTTGAGAAGGCATGTGACATAACTTGGAGGTATAAAGTTTTGGCCCAAGCCCACTCCTTAGGCCTCCGAGGCAATCTACCATCCTTCCTTAAGAACTTTTTAACTGACAGGCATTTCCGTGTTTGGGTTAATAATGTGCTCTCCCCGGACATTATCCAAGCTGAAGGTGTCCCCCAGGGATGTGTTCTGAGCACACTTTTTCTCCTTGCTATAAATGATTTGGCCTCTAGTCTTCCATCAAATATTTGGTCATCACTCTATGCTGACGACTTCGCTATTGCCTGTGCAGGCGCTGACTGTCAACTCATTACAGTTTCTCTCCAGCATGCGGTCGACCGTGTTTCCAATTGGGCCACCACACATGGGTTTAAATTTTCCAGTACCAAAACTCACCAAATACTTTCACTAGACGCTCTGTCATCTCCGATCATCCTTTGTACCTCTATGGCTCCCATATCCCTGAACGTGATACAGTCAGGATTCTGGGCCTCCTCTTTGACCGTAGGTTATCCTGGAAACCCTCACATTACCTCTCTGAAGGCAACTTGTCACAGCCGGCTGAACCTTCTTAAAACCCTTGTTCATCTTTCATGGGGAGCTGATCGTCGAACTCTCCTTCGCCTACATTCCACCCTCATTTTATCGAAACTTGATTATGGTGACCAGATCTATTCAGCGGCCTCTCCTGCTACTCTCTCTAGCCTTAACCCCATTCATCACCAAGGATTACATATATGCCTTGGTGCTTTTTGCTCTTCTCCTGTTGAGAGCCTCTATGCAGAAGCGAACGTTTCATCCTTATCCGATCACCATGATGCCCATTGCCTTAGCTACTATGTACACTCTCATGATCTCCGCAATCCTTCCATTTATAGAATGGTCACTGATATTAGTAGACATTCTTTATTTGTTCACCGCCCCTGTTTACTCAGTCCCTTCTCTCTTTGCCTACATTCGTTCTTGTCTTCTCTTCAATTACCACCTTTCTATGCTCATGTAGCATCTCACTTTTCCCTACCCCCCCTGGGAAGTTCCAGCTGTTCGAGCCTGTTCATTCTATCTCCCTTGCTCGAAAGCCCAACTGCCTACAGTCACTTCCCGCTCTCTTTTTCTTGACCACTTCCACTCTCATTCTCATGCCATTGCAGCATACACAGATGGCTCTAAGTCTTCTGACAGCGCCGGATTCGCAGCAGTGTTTCTGGACAGCGTCGTATGAGGGCATTTACTATCTTCGGCTAGTATTTTTACTGCTGAATTGTATGCCATTCTTGCAGCACTTATCCGTATTGCATCTATGCCTGTGTCATCATTTGTGGTTGTCTCAGACTCCCTTAGTGCTTTACAGGCTATACAGAAATTTGATACACCTCACCTTAGTCCTCCATATCCAACTTTGGCTACGCTGCATCTCTACCAAGCATGAAGATATTGTTTTTTGTTGGGTCCCTGGTCATGTTGACATACAGGGCAATGAACAAGCAGACACTGCTGCGCGGTCAGCAGTACATGACCTACCAGTTTCATATAGAGGTATTCCATTTACAGACTATTTTGCTGCAATAGCTACCCACCTTCACACCCGTTGGAAACAACTTTGGTCTACTATGCTCGGTAACAAACTTCAATCTATTAAACTGAGTATAGGTTACTGGCCATCTTCTTGTCACCAGTGTCGAGGTTAGGAGACTACTCTCTCCCATCTTCGCATTGGCCATACTCATCTTACTCATGGATATCTCATGGAGAGGCGCCCTGCTCCTCTCTGTGAGAATTGTCAGACTCCATTATCAGTCAGCCACATTCTGTTGGACTGCCCACTTTATCAACGAGCATGCAGAATTTACCTCCATCGTCATCTTCGCTCCGCTGCTCTCTCTTTACCTTCCCTTCTCGCTGATGAACCCACCTTTCATCCAGAATCTCTCATTGGCTTTTTGACAACAACTGACTTACTTCACAAACTCTGATGCCTTCAGCCCTTTCTTCCTCAATTTCTTGCTACCCTCTACCCCCGCACCATCCCCTGCCCCGCTGTTTTCTGTAACCTACTGATCATCCCTCCCCCCTTCTGCCGCCCAATACCCTCGCTTCCTTCCCTACCCTGCAGCACTGTATAGCCCTTGTGGCTTAGCACTTCTTTTTGATTATAATAATAACAATAATATCAAAGATTGTACATCATCACTCTTATTTAATTCCATCAAGTGTTGAGCACCCGCTACAAAATTGGTGGCATGATCTAAGATCATCAATCTTGGACAGGATCTCCTAGCTGCAAATTTCCGGAATAGCTGTATGAAATGTTCTGCAGACAAGTCCTGAGCCACTTCTAGATGAACAGCCCTAGTAGCTGTACAAGTAATAGACATACATGCACCTTCAAAGAAACACCATCTGAAGTACCTGTTAAAATGATTGGCCCACTATAGTCCACACCGGTCACATCAAATGGTTTTACCAACTGCACACGTTCCTTGGGCAATGGTGGAGGACCTGGGTACATGTAGGTTCTGGCATCCACCCGACGACATATTACACACGACTTGATAACCCTTTTACACTTTGCCGTCCTTGTGGAATCCAAAAGGTTTCCCGAATACAGTTTAAGGTATCCTGTACCCCATCATGCATCACGTTATTATGGGCATTAAAGACAACCAAAGTTGTCAGGTGATGAGTTTTGGGCAGCAAGATAGGGTGTTTAGCATATTCCCCCAATTCAGCATTTTGTAACCTGCCTCTGCACCTAATTACATCATCCTCTAAATACAGCCCCAGCTTTTCTATTATTGAGCCTTTCACAATTTTTCCTTCCATCATTAATTTAATCTCATCCCTGTAGGTTTCTTCTTGTACCCTCTGTAGCCAATATTTCAGAGGATGGGGAAAATTATATGAGATATTCATCTTATAAATTTAAACACTAACCTTGTCACGTTAATCAGCTTGGGTAAGGAAGAATACCTATTCATATCAATTGCTAAGGAGGGACTGCTGACTGGAGCGGTGCTCACCATAATTTTGACAGGAGCAATATGTGCCCTTTGCACCGGCCAGTTAATCTTGTCCACCAGCCAACTTGGCCCTTTAAACCACGATAAAGCACTCATAAATTTTTCATAAGTCAAGCCTCGAGACAAGAAGTGAGCCGGATTGTCGTCACCAGGGATATGATTAAAGGTTAACATATGCTGACCCAAACTGTTATATTTCTCCTGCATTTGATTGATTTCAGCGACTCTGTTTTGTACATACACAATCTTACTGTTACCATTACGAATCCATTGTAAGGATACCTCATCATCAAACCAAATTACGGTATCGCTGATATTTATCTCTCGCAATTTATTTCTTACATAATTGGCTAATTTAACACCTACATAAATGGCTGTTAATTCCAGCTGAGGTAAGGTACGTGATTTGATTGGAGCCACCTAAGACTTAGACATAACAAGAGAAATAGCACTATTACATTGAAGGTAAGTGACTGCTCCATCTGCCAATTTCGAAGCATCGCAAAAAATGTTGAGTACATTTTCTCCATCTTGACTGGCCACATTATGTGGGAACTCCAACATTGGTAATTTTACATATTCACCTATTAGTTCTTCCCACCTTTCAACAAATTCCTCAGGTAGGGTTTCATCCCAAGCACACTTAAGCTTCCATGCTTCTTGTATCAACAATTTTCCTCTTATTGTAAGTGGTGACACTAAGCCTAGTGGATCGAAGCATTTTGAAACTTCCGCAAATAAGACTCTCTTGGTTAATTTATTGGGCATGCTTTAGTTATTAGACTTTAGCGATAACAAGTCTCTCTCTGTGTCCCAATCAGTCCCAGCACATTACTACATTTAGATACTTCAACTCCAGGGTTGTCTTTATTTATTTGAGTCTAAAACTGGACGAATTACTGTTCCATTCCCTCAGGAGCATATATGCACCTTGCATTATTTCATTAGCCCCTTCATATATGCTCATTAGTTCCTCTTCAGTAGACGTCACCCCCAGGAAATTGTCCACATAAAATTGTTTACTCATTACTCCACTCAGTACACCACCTGTATGCTTAAGGTGTACATTTATCGTTGCCTGGAGTAGGAACGGACTGGAGGTAGCACCAAACAATACACTCCTGAAACGAAAAGTCTTCAGGGGACTAAGTGGCTCACTAGGATTCTTGGGCCATAAGAACCTTGTGCAATCCCGGTCAGCCTCTTGCAGACCCACTCTCAGGAAAGCTTTACTTATGTCTGCCATAAAGGCATAATTCTTAACCCTGAAGTTTAATAATATGTCTCCCAGTTTTTCCGTCAATGACGGACCTGTCATCAAACAGTCATTCGAACTAGGTACATTTTTGTTACTCCTGGCACTGCAATTAAACACAATACTCAGAGGAGTGGTCTTAGAATCCTTCTTCACTCCGTGATGTGGCAAACAGTGACCATAAATCTGGGCTTGCTCGGGAGGTACCTCCTCTATGAATTTATTATTTAACTGCTCATTAATTATATCATCGTAAGCAGTCAACAGTTCTGGTGTCTTGCTCAGTTCGCGGAGCTGAGCCTTTAATTGTCCATACACTATCCTGTAATTAGTTGGTAGGTCTGGATGATTCAGCTTCCATGGGAGTCTCACCAAGTATTGTCCAGATTCAAATTTAACATCCTTCAGGCTCACATTTTTGTTACTCCTGGCACTACAATTAAACACAATCCTCAGAGGAGTGGTCTTAGAATCCTTCTTCACTCTGTGATGTGGCAAATAGTGACCATAAATCTGGGCTTGCTCTGGAGGTACCTCCTCTATGAATTTATTATTTAACTGCTCATTAATTATATCATTGTAAGCAGTCAACAGTTCTGGTGTCTTGCTCAGTTCGCGGAGCTGAGCCTTTAATTGTCCATACACTATCCTGTAATTAGTTGGTAGGTCTGGATGATTCAGCTTCCATGGGAGTCTCACCAAGTATTGTCCAGATTCAAATTTAACATCCTTCAGGCTCACATTTTTGTTACTCCTGGCACTACAATTAAACACAATCCTCAGAGGAGTGGTCTTAGAATCCTTCTTCACTCTGTGATGTGGCAAATAGTGACCATAAATCTGGGCTTGCTCTGGAGGTACCTCCTCTATGAATTTATTATTTAATTGCTCATTAATTATATCATCGTAAGCAGTCAACAGTTCTGGTGTCTTGTTCAGTTCGTGGAGCTGAGCCTTTAATTGTCCATACACCATCCTGTAATTAGTTGGTAGGTCTGGATGGTTCAGCTTTCACGGGAGTCTCACCCAGTATTGTCCAGATTCAAATTTAGCATCCTTCAGGCTCACCCCTTAGTCCTCCGTATCCAACTTTGGCTACGCTGCATCTTTACCAAGCATAAAGATATTGTTTTTTGTTGGGTCCCTGGTCATGTTGACATATAGGGCAATGAACAGGCAGACACTGCTGCGCGGTCAGCAGTACATGACCTACCAGTTTCATATAGAGGTATTCCATTTACGGACTATTTTGCTGCAATAGCTACCCACCTTCACACCCGTTGGCAACAACATTGGTCTGCTATGCTCGGTAACAAACTTCAATCTATTAAACCGAGTATAGGTTACTGGCCATCTTCTTGCCACCAGTGTCGAGGTTGGGAGACTTCTCTCTTCCGTCTTCGCATTGGCCATACTCCTCTTACTCATGGATATCTCATGGAGAGGCGCCCTGCTCCTCTCTGTGAGAATTGTCAGGTTCCATTATCAGTCAGCCACATTCTGTTAGACTACCCACTTCATCAACGAGCACGCAGAATTTACCTCCGTCGTCGTCTTCACTCCGCTGCTCTCTCTTTACCTTCCCTTCTCGCTGATGGACCCACCTTTCATCCGGACTCTCTCATTGACTTTTTGACAACAACTGATTTACTTCACAAACTCTGATACTTTTTAGCCCTTTCTACCTCAATCTCTTGCTACCCTCTACCCCCGCACTATCCCCTGCCCCGCTGTTTTCTGTAACCTACTGATCATCCCTTCCCCCTTCTGCCACCCAATACCCTCGCTTCCGTCCCTACCCTGCAGCACTGTATAGCCCTTGTGGCTTAGCACTTCTTTTTCATTATAATAATAATAATAATAACATCCTTCAGGTATTGTTCTTGCGTAAAGGAATCATCTGGACTTTCTTCATTTACATTGATCCCTATGCTGTCCAATTCCCATAATTTATGCACAGGTTCAACTTCATCCTCTGTTGAAGAATATTTACACTGGGGTGATATTTCATGAGTAAGACACACCGTAACTGTATTTATGGCTTCCTCCAGTCATTCTTTATCAGTACGAGGAAGCCTGCCATACATCACATGACCTACTGCGGTCCTTAGAAGGGTGACTCCGCATTTCTTTGTCATACCCTTTACAAAGGTGGCATAATAGTCACTACCTATCAAAATATCTATTGGCCCCACAGAATCATTAATTACACCAGAAGGTGCAAAATTTACCTTACTTGAAAGCCTTTCAGTAGCGTTACCAAGCCCTATTGTAGATATTTTCTCTGGGAGCCTATCCAAAATTACAGCATTAATACGTTTTCTCTCATTGCCCAGCCTGACAGTTACATAAACTGTGTCGTATGACTGGGCCTTCTTATTCGAGAGAAAGCCAGATAACTTGAATATAACAGGATCTACCATTTGTACCTTCATCCCATTAAGGCAATTACGTTTTATGAAGGTACGTTGTGATCCCTGATCCAGTAATGATGTTACAGTTTTGGATTTATGTCATTTATCATTAATCACACATCCAACACAGGTAAAGCTACCTCAGCTAGGCCATCATTACCGACATTAGCTGCAATCTCTACGTTGGCTACTGTTGTGTCTGGGTTATTATCACTATCAGTACTATTGTTACCATCATTAAAATTAGATCTGCCCTTACACATAGCTATGTGGTGCCTTCCCTTGTTACACTGATAACAATGGTTCAAGTTAGCACAGCAATCCCCTGATTTCCTAGACACCTGATACTTCTAGCAAGCTCTTCCAATCTTTCCACTTTAACATCCCATGAATTATAGGCATTACAGTTCATAGAGAAATGAGTACCATTGCAGAAGATGCAATCTCTCTTTTCTTTGCCTGACCTCTTATCAACTTGGCTACCCTTATTGTGGTACTTACTCCTCTTGCTTTGATGTGAAGAACCACTATTACTGGCCCCTTTCACTTGATATGTGCCTATGTAACCCCTTTTAGTAGGTGAATTATGATTATTGATATTGGGATAAATTTTCCTTTTGTAAAACTTGACAGGTGCATTGGGGTCTGTAGACGTGGCATTCCTAGAGGTAAGGGGCTGGCTGGTCTGCAGTTGGGCAATTAGCTCCTGCAGGCCCACTCTTATTTCTTCCAACCCGAAGTAACCCTTGTGATATCTGTTAGATAGCCACTCTACTGTCATGTAGTTCAATTTATTCTGAATCAAGGCACTCAACAACCACTCTGCTCCATCCAGATCATATTTATTACTCAAGGTCTTAAGAGTGCTTTCTAGTTTGATCCTAAATTGCTGTAAGCCGTTGCGGTTGTGATCTGGAGCCTTCAAACTAGTCAAAATAGCTACTAGATCCAGCCTACTTTGCTCCAAGTTACCATAAGTGACCTCCAACAAGTCAACTGCCTCACTATAGGAGTCATCTACATTTGGGAATGCTTGTATGAGAACATGCGCATCTCCCCTTACTTGTCCCTTTAAATAGCATAATTTGGTAACACTTGCAAGATCACTCATATCATGTACGACTGCTTTAAAGATAGACCAAAACTCCTCCCAATTTTCTCGCAGATTAAACACAGGCATGCATAATTCTGGGAGTTTTGGTAGACACCTCTGATTTTTCTTACTAGGTTGACCAACAACATTGTTTGCACCCTTTACCTTCTCCAAAGCCTTAGTTTTGCAGGATACGATGTTGTCCTCCACTTCATAATATTGATCCAGTCGCCGCTCCATTTCAGCATCATCTGCACAATTCACCAGTAGATCTCTCTAACAGTCTTTATACCACAATTTATATGACTCATATCTATTTTCTAATTCAATTCAAAGTTTATTCTCCATGAGGATTACAATGCTGAGTTTACAGAATTTGGCTATTGTGTGGTTTACATGTAGTAAAATAATAATTACAGAAGGTGCCACTAGAACACCTAGCATGGCTAGGCATTTCGGGCAGACTTAGATTGATTCTTAAATTTAAAATATTAAAAATTATGAGGTAAGTTGGTATTATAGCTAAGTGACTAAATACTAGTTTGTGAGTTTAGTAATGAGAATGCTTTTGTTTTTGCACAATACATAGTTTCAGTATTGGAGTTCTAAGGCATCTAGGTGTAACTTTAATTCATCAGGGTTCACCGTTTCTTGTCCCATTAACTCCATACACTTGTATGATTTAGTAACATGACCCTTCCAAGCTTGTAGTAATGCTTCTTTGCTTTGGTATCCATGTACTTGCTAGCCACACTAACTTCCTCAGACCCAGCCATGGTTAGGGAATTAATAATCACCGATTATACAACTTACGTAGACACCTTATGAGAGTAATTCTTGCACTTTACTCTTGTATAAATCCTAGCCACACATGTGCTAGTAATTAATTGGGCTAATTATCATCCACCAAACGACAGATTAAATTTGTGTACTCTATACCCACGTCCTTCAGGGGTTTAGTTTAGTTTAATATGTTTATTATGCACGCCATACCCATCCTGTGGGCGGTAGTCAAAAGATTACAGAGGTACATAATTGGTCCAGGGACTGGACTCCAAAGTTTTGATAGCTGAGCAAGTTACAGAGGTAATGAACTCACAATTTACAAAGGTAATGAACTCACAATTTACAAAGGTAATGAACTCCAGGCAGGTCTGGTCACAATCATGACAAGTTACAAAGGTATTTACAGATTACAGAGGTACGTAATGGGTCCAGGGACTGGGCCCCCAAAGTTTTGATAGCTGAACTAGGTACAAAGGTAATGAGCTCACAAGTCACAAAGGTAATGAATTCTGTAAGAATGGTTACTTACGTTTATACATGGCTACAATCATGAACAAATTATAGTGTAATGAGCAATTCACACTTCCACACCCGGTCACAACTGTAATGAGTTATTGGTGCAAACATTGATTGTTGAGACACATGCACACACACACACACGAGCTAGGACTCGACCCCTGCAACCACAAATAGGTGAGTACACACACACACACACACATACACACACACACACACACACACACACACACACACACACACACACACACACACACACACACACACTGACACTGACACACACACAAACACACACACACACACACACACACACACACTCACTGACACTGACACTGACACACACACACACACACACACACACACACACACACACACACACACACACACACACACACACACACACACACATGATAACGACATAAAAAATACTGCGCGGAATAGACGAGGTGGACAAAGACAGGATGTTCCCGAGATGGGACACAGACACAAGAGGTCACAATTGGAAGTTGAAGACTCAGATGAATCAAAGGGATGTTAGGAAGTATTTCTTCAGTCATAGAGTAGTCAAGCCGTGGAATAGCCTAGAAAGTGAAGTAGTGGAGGCAGGAACCATACATAGTTTTAAGGCGAGGTATGATAAAGCTCATGGAGCAGGGAGAGAGAGGACCTAGTAGCAATCAGCGAAGAGGCGGGGTCAGGAGCTGTGAATCGACCCCTGCAACCACAAATAGGTGAGTACAAATACGTGAGTACACACACACACACACACTCACACTCACGCACACACACACACACACACACGCAACCACAAATAGGTGAGTACACACACACACACACACACACACACACACACACGCACACACACACACACACAGTTTAGTTTAATATCTTTATTATGCACCCCATACCCATCCTGTGGGCGGTAGTCAAAAGATTACAAAGGTACATAATGGGTCCAGTGACTGGACCCCAAAGTTATGATAGCTGAACTAGTTACAAAGGTAATGAACTCCAGGTAGATCTGGTCACAATCATGGCAAGTTACAGAGGTAATGAATCAGCCTCACTCCTATACATGGTTACAGTCATGAACAAATTACAAAGTAATGAACCACTGATACGTCCACACCTGGTCACAATTGTAATGAGTTATAAATACAAATATTAAGTGGATCATACACGAGCGCGCGCGCGCACACACATACACACACGAGGGCGCACACACATACACACACGAGGGCGCACGCACGGACATGTGCACACGAGCGTACAAATATATGCATACACACAAGGACGCACACCCACACACACACACACACACACACACACACATGCACACACACACCCACACACACACCCACACTCACACACCCACACCCTCACACACACCCTCACACACAGGCAAATCCTGTGTCACAAACCTTCTGGAGTTTTATGATAAAATAACAGAAGTAAGACAAGAGAGAGAGGGGTGGGTTGATTGCATCTTCTTGGACTGCAAGAAGGCCTTTGACACAGTTCCTCACAAGAGATTAGTGCAGAAGCTAGAGCATCAGGCGCATATAACAGGAAGGGCACTGCAATGGATCAGAGAATACCTGACAGGGAGGCAACAACGAGTCATGGTACGTAATGATGTATCACAGTGGGCACCTGTGACGAGCGGGGTCCCACAGGGGTCGGTCCTAGGACCAGTGCTATTTTTGGTATATGTGAACGACATGACGGAAGGGTTAGACTCAGAAGTGTCCCTGTTTGCAGATGACGTGAAGTTAATGAGGAGAATTAAATCTGATGAGGACCAGGCAGGACTTCAAAGAGACCTGGACAGACTGGACACCTGGTCCAGCAAATGGCTTCTCGAATTTAATCCTGCCAAATGCAAAGTCATGAAGATAGGGGAAGGGCACAGAAGACCACAGACAGAGTATAGGCTAGGTGGCCAAAGACTGCAAACCTCACTCAAGGATAAAGATCTTGGGGTGAGTATAACACCGAGCATGTCTCCGGAAGCACACATCAATCAGATAACTGCTGCAGCATATGGGCGCCTGGCAAACCTGAGAACAGCATTCCGACACCTTAGTAAGGAATCATTCAAGACACTGTACACCGTGTATGTCCGGCCCATACTGGAGTATGCAGCACCTGTTTGGAACCCGCACTTGATAAAGCACGTCAAGAAACTAGAGAAAGTACAAAGGTTTGCAACAAGGTTAGTTCCAGAGCTAAGGGGAATGTCCTATGAAGAAAGATTAAGGGAAATCGGCCTGACGACATTGGAGGACAGGAGGGTCAGGGGAGACATGATAACGACATATAAAATACTGCGTGGAATAGACAAGGTGGACAAGGACAGGATGTTCCAGGGAGGGGTCACAGAAACAAGAGGCCACAATTGGAAGTTGAAGACACAAATGAGTCAGAGAGATAGTAGGAAGTATTTCTTCAGTCATAGAGTTGTAAGGCAGTGGAATAGCCTAGAAAATGACGTAGTGGAGGCAGGAACCATACACAGTTTTAAGACGAGGTTTGATAAAGCTCATGGAGCGGGGAGAGAGAGGGTCTAGTAGCAACCGGTGAAGAGGCGGGGCCAGGAGCTAGGACTCGACCCCTGCAACCACAAATAGGTGAGTACAAATAGGTGAGTACACACCCTCACACACCCACACACACACCCACACACACACCCACACACACACACACATGAGCCAAGATGATGGATGTGGTACTGGAAAACCTCATGCATCAACATGTTAGAGACACTACCAGAGAGAGAGGAGAGGATGAACCAGCAAGACTGGACCTTGTATTCACCTTAAGTAGTTCTGACATCGAGGATATCATGTATGAAAGGCCCCTGGGAGCTAGTGATCATGTGGTTCTGTCCTTCGACTACATAGTTGAGCTCCAAGTGGAGAGAGCAGCAGGAATAGGGTGGGAAAAAACAAACTACAAAAGGGGGAACTACTCAAGCTTGAGGAACTTCTTTCAAGACATTCAGTGGGAGAGGGAACTGACAGGAAAACCAGTACAAGAAATGATGGACTATGTGGCAACAAAATGCAAGGAGGCAGAGGAGAGGTTTGTTCCCAAGGGAAACAGAAATAATGGGAAGAACAGAACGAGTCCTTGGTTCACCCAAAGGTGTAGGGAGGCAAAAACTAGGTGTACTAGAGAATGGAAAAGGTACAGAAGACAGAGAACTCAGGAAAATAAAGAGATTAGCCGAAGAGCCAGAAACGAATATGCACAGATAAGAAGGGAGGCTCAGCGGCAATACGAAAATGACATAGCATCGAAAGTCAAGACTGACCCGAAGCTGTTGTACAGCCACATCAGGAGGAAAACAACAGTCAAGGACCAGGTAATCAGACTGAGGAAGGGTGATGGGGAATTCACAAGAATCGACCGGGAGGTATGTCAGGAGCTCAACACAAGATTTAAAGAAGTATTTACAGTGGAAACCAGTAGGACTCCAGGAAATCAGAGCAGGGAGGTACACCAGCAAGTGCTGGATGAGGTAAATATAACCAAGGAGGAGGTGAAGAAGCTGCTATGCGAACTTGACACCTCAAAGGCGGTGGGACGAGACAACATCTCTCCGTGGGTCCTTAAAGAGGGAGCAGAGACATTGTGTGTACCATCTTCAACACATCATTTGAAACTGGGCAACTCCCCGAGGTATGGAAGATGGCAAATGTAGTCCCAATTTTTAAAAAGGGAGACAGACATGAGGCACTAAACTACAGACCTGTATCACTAACGTGTATAGTATGCAAGGTCATGGAGAAGATCATCAGGAGGAGAGTGGTGGAGCACCTGGAAAGAAACAAGTGTATAATTGACAACCAGCATGGTTTCAGGGAGGGAAAATCCTGTGTCACAAACCTATTAGAGTTTTATGACAAGGTGACAGAAGTAAGACAAGAGAGAGAGGGGTGGATCGACTGCATTTTTTTGGACTGCAAGAAGGCCTTCGACACAGTTCCTCACAAGAGGTTACTGCAAAAGCTAGAGGATCAGGCACACATACCAGGAAAGGCACTGCAATGGATAAGAGAATACCTTACAGGGAGGCAACAACGAGTCATGGTACGTGACGAGGTGTCAAAGTGGGCGCCTGTGACAAGCGGGGTTCCACAGGGGTCAGTCCTATGACCTGTGCTGTTCTTGGTATATGTGAATGACATAACAGAAAGGATAGACTCAGAAGTGTCCTTGTTTGCGGACGATGTGAAGCTAATGAGAAGAATCAAATCGGATGAGGATCAGGCAGGACTACAAAGAGACCTGGACAGGTTACAAGCCTGGTCCAGCAACTGGCTCCTTGAGTTTAACCCCGCCAAATGCAAAGTCATGAAGATTGGGGAAGGGAAAAGAAGACCGCAGACACAATATAGTTTAGATGGCCAAAGTCTGCAAACCTCACTCAAGGAAAAAGATCTGGGGGTGAGTATAACACAGAGCATATCTCCTGAGGCGCACATCAATCAGATAACTGCTGCAGCATACGGGCGCCTGGCAAACCTACGGATAGCCTTCCGATACCTCAGTAAGGAGTCGTTCAAGACTCTGTATACCATTTACGTCAGGTCCATACTGGAGTACGCAGCACCAGTTTGGAATCCATACCTAGTCAAGCACGTCAAGAAATTAGAGAAAGTGCAAAGGTTTGCAACAAGACTAGTCCCAGAGCTACGGGGATTGTCCTACGAAGAAAGGTTGAGGGAAATCGGCCTGACGACACTGGAGGCCAGGAGGGTCAGGGGAGACATGATAACGACATATAAAATACTGCGTGGAATAGACAAGGTGGACAAAGACAGGATGTTCCAGAGATGGGACACAGACACAAGAGGTCACAATTGGAAGTTGAAGACTCAGATGAATCAAAGGGATGTTAGGAAGTATTTCTTCAGTCATAGAGTAGTCAAGCCGTGGAATAGCCTAGAAAGTGAAGTAGTTTACCTGGAGTTTACCTGGAGAGAGTTCCGGGGGTCAACGCCCCCGCGGCCCGGTCTGTGACCAGGCCTCCTGGTGGATCAGAGCCTGCTCAACCAGGCTGTTGCTGCTGGCTGCACGCAAACCAACGTACGAGCCACAGCCCGGCTGATCCGGAACTGACTTTAGGTGCTTGTCCAGTGCCAGCTTGAAGACTGCCAGGGGTCTGTTGGTAATCCCCCTTATGTGTGCTGGGAGGCAGTTGAACAGTCTCGGGCCCCTGACACTTATTGTATGGTCTCTTAACGTGCTAGTGACACCCCTGCTTTTCATTGGGGGGATTGTGCACCGTCTGCCAAGTCTTTTGCTTTCGTAGTGAGTGATTTTCGTGTGCAAGTTCGGTACTAGTCCCTCTACGATTTTCCAGGTGTATATAATCATGTATCTCTCCCTCCTGCGTTCCAGGGAATACAGGTTTAGGAACCTCAAGCGCTCCAAATAATTGAGGTGTTTTATCTCCGTTATGCGCGCCGTGAAAGTTCTCTGTACATTTTCTAGGTCGTCAATTTCACCTGCCTTGAAAGGTGCTGTTAGTGTGCAGCAATATTCCAGCCTAGATAGAACAAGTGACCTGAAGAGTGTCATCATGGGCTTGGCCTCCCTAGTTTTGAAGGTTCTCATTATCCATCCTGTCATTTTTCTAGCAGATGCGATTGATACAATGTTATGGTCCTTGAAGGTGAGATCCTCCGACATGATCACTCCCAGGTCTTTGACGTTGGTGTTTCGCTCTATTTTGTGGCCAGAATTTGTTTTGTACTCTGATGAAGATTTAATTTCCTCATGTTTACCATATCTGAGTAATTGAAATTTCTCATCGTTGAACTTCATATTGTTTTCTGCAGCCCACTGAAAGATTTGGTTGATGTCCGCCTGGAGCTTTGCAGTGTCTGCAATGGAAGACACTGTCATGCAGATTCGGGTGTCATCTGCAAAGGAAGACACGGTGCTGTGGCTGACATCCTTGTCTATGTCGGATATGAGGATGAGGAACAAGATGGGAGCGAGTACTGTGCCTTGTGGAACAGAGCTTTTCACGGTAGCTGCCTCGGACTTTACTCTGTTGACGACTACTCTCTGTGTTCTGTTAGTGAGGAAATTATAGATCCATCGGCCGACTTTTCCTGTTATTCCTTTAGCACGCATTCTGTGCGCTATTACGCCATGGTCACACTTGTCGAGGCAGGAACCATACATAGTTTTAAGGCGAGGTATGATAAAGCTCATGGAGCAGGGAGAGAGAGGACCTAGTAGCAATCAGTGAAGAGGCGGGGCCAGGAGCTATGACTCGACCCCTGCAACCACAAATAGGTGAGTACACACACACCCACACACACACCCACACTCACACACCCATACCCTCACACGCACCCTCACACACACCCTCACACACCCACACACACACACACACACACACACACACACACACACACACACACACACATACACACACACACACACACACACACACACACACACACACACACACACACACACACACACAGTAGGGACAGCGAGCGGCTAGTCACGCCGTCGGTGCTCCGGGGATTTAAGTGTTTTTGAGGGCTACTAAGTGTTCTGCAAGGGTTGCTAAGTGTGTCAGGGTAGTCAACAATCCTAGAAGTGTTTTTTTTTAATTGCCTGAGCCACACAAGTGTGGGGAGAGCCACAATTTTGAAAGTGATCTGGAAAATAAAAGCGTTGTGGCGCAGGCTAGTGTGAAGGCGGCGTTGCCAAGTGTCACCCAGGAAAGGTAATAAAGTGAAACAATCGTGTGACCAGTGAAAGAAATACAGTGAATAGGGTACATTATTAACGAGAAGAAATTGAGGTGGATCTACGCCAGGACGTACATCGAGCTGGATCTACGCCAGGACGTCACATCGACCTGGACAATCTACAGTGCTACAGCTGCACTACAATTACTGTATCACCTATGAGTGGTTGTTTGGGTGTGGGGTCCAGGTTCCAATTAACCGCCAAGCTGAATGTGAATGGTCTAACTCTCATAGCACGATAAAGAATAGGCACTCAAGTATTCAATAAGGTTTAGCAAATGGTAATCCATTGAACAAGGCGATTAACTCACTATAAGCAGGTGATATAGGCAACACTGCAAGGGTGGGAGTCACGTCACAAGAGGCTGTGGACACAAGCGACAACTGAGAATCTACATTACACTCCAAGCACAAGCCACCTACTTTTCAGACACATAATAAACCCACACATAATTCGACACACACCCACATACACACACACACACACACACACACACACACACACACACACACACACACACACTGTAAGTGCGGTAAGTCCCAGGAGGTTGGGGTGTCAGGTCACAAGAAGGTGTGGGCAGCCAAGGACCACTGAGACTTACCTTAAACGCACAAGCCACCTACCTTTCAGTACATAATAAACCCACACATAATTCCACACACAATTACACACAAAATTACACACTCACACACACACACACACACACACACACACACACACACACACACACACACACACACACACACACACACATATCCAGACACACATACACTCCCCCCTCACCACCGACATCTCACTACTTCCCCTGATCCCTCCCCTCCCTCGATCACCCTCCCCTCTCCCGTTCACCCCAAACCCTCCCCACCCCTCCCCACTCAGCTCCCACATAGCCACAGTTCCTCCACTACTTCCCCCCCCACACTCTGACACACACACTACTAACCTAACATACAGAACTACATAGGTTTCCCACTCTGAGGCAATCAGGATAAAACAAAAATGGGTTGCCAGAGAGCAACAAGAAAAACCAAGGGACAGGAGGAGGAAAATGCAAAGGAAGATTGGGCAGCAGAGCTCATAAAAAGGGATCATGAATGGGAAAAGAAACTAGAAGAACTTAGCATGAGAATGGAAGAGAGGATAGATATGGAAAGCAGGAAGTGGGAGGTGCATGTCAAAGCAGCAGAAGCTAGGATACAGAGTTTAGAAGAGGAATTGAAAAATCTGAAACAGCCTAAAGAACTAAAGAACATTTTGGGATTGACAACAGAGACTGCTACCTCAGCCACAAATAAGGGGACTGTAGGGAAAGAAGGGGCACAACTGCATGGAGATGCTCTATCAGAGGAGACTGTAGCAAATGAAAGAGCTAAGCTTTATGTGGAGGCCCTAACAGACAACAACAGAGCCCAAGGAAAGCCGAGAAGGGAAAATGACAGGCCACTGAGCCCAAGTACATTAGCCAGTGAAACTGATGAAAGGAAAGCTGCAGTGGAGGAAACCAAATTAAATGAGGGGATACACAGGGATATGCAGTGGGAGAATGAAAGGGTGAGGTCAGTCTTTGTGTATGGGCTCCAGGAAGTCGAATGGGAAACATATGAAGCAAGAAAACAAGGGAAAAAAAAGCAATTGAAAGCATCATGAAAGCAATAGGAGAAGACGATATGACCCAGCTGGAAAATTTTCGGAGAATAGGGGGGTTTGTAAAAAAAAAGAACCCGGCCAGTGAGAGTGACCTTCAAGGCAGAAGCGACTCGGACCAGGATCCTGCAGGAGAAAGCACGATTAAGGGACATGACGGCATACAGGAGGGTGTATCTCAACCGCGACAGAACACAAGAAGAAAGGAAGAAACTGAGAGAGATGGTACAAAGGCGAAAGGAGGAAAGAGAGGGGATGGAGAAGACAGACAGGAGATCCCAGACCCAGGAAGAAGATCTAATACAGCCTCCCTCACAACTTTCTATAGAAGCCTCCCAACCAGGTCAACCCCAGTGCAACCAAACACTCTAAATCAAAACACCCATGCCACATCCAATGCCCCCACCCACTACATTACAAACTTCACCCCCACAGCAACAACCCATAGTTCTTTACCAGGTCTCCCACTTCCCCAACCCCATTATACTTCCCAGACCACAGTCTTAGAAAAGAAGTTGAAGGTGTGGTATACAAATGCAGATGGAATAACAAACAAGTATGAGGAGTGGCACGAAAGAATCAAAGAGACATCCCCAGACATAATAGCACTCACAGAAACAAAACTCACCAGAATAATAACAGATTCAATCTTTCCATCCGGATATCAAATCTTCAGGAAAGACAGAGGGAGGAGAGGGGGAGGAGGAGTTGCACTGCTCATTAAAAACCAGTGGGGTTTTGAGAAAATGGAAGGAATGGATGGCATGGGCGAAAGGGACTACTTAGTAGGAACAATCCAGTCTGAGGGACATAAGGTGATAATTGCAGTAATGTACAACCCACCACAGAACTGCAGGAGGCCAAGAGAAGAATACGATGAGAGCAACAGAGCAATGATCAACACACTAGCCGAGGTGGCCAGGAGAGCACACATGGGGGGAGCAAAGTTACTAGTTATGGGTGATTTCAATCACAAGGAGATTGACTGGGAAAACCTGGAGCCCCATGGGGGTCCCGAAACATGGAGAGCCAAGATGATGGATGTGGTACTGGAGAACCTCATGCATCAACATGTTAGAGACACTACCAGAGAGAGAGGAGAGGATGAACCAGCAAGGTTGGACCTTGTATTCACCATGAGTAGTTCGGACATCGAGGGTATCATGTATGAAAGGCCCCTGGGAGCTAGTGATCATGTGGTTCTGTGCTTCGACTACATAGTTGAGCTCTAAGTGGAGAAAGTAGCAGGAATAGGCTGGGAAAAACCAAACTACAAAAGGGGGAACTACTCAGGCATGAGGAACTTCCTTCAAGACATTCAGTGGGAGAGGGAACTGACAGGAAAACCAGTACAAGAAATGATGGACTATGTAGCAACAAAATGCAAGGAGGCAGAGGAGAGGTTTGTTCCCAAGGGAAACAGAAATAATGGGAAGAACAGAACGAGTCCTTGGTTCACCCAAAGGTGTAGAGAGGCAAAAACTAGGTGTACTAGAGAATGGAAAAGGTACAGAAGACAGAGAACTCAGGAAAATAAAGAAATCAGCCGAAGAGCCAGAAACGAATATGCACAGATAAGAAGGGAGGCTCAGAGACAATATGAAAATGACATAGCATCAAAAGTAAAGACTGACCCGAAGCTGTTGTACAGCCACATCAGGAGGAAAGCAACAGTCAAGGACCAGGTAATCAGACTGAGGAAGGGTGATGGGGAATTCACAAGAAACGACCGAGAGGTATGTCAGGAGCTCAACACAAGATTTAAAGAGGTATTTACAGTGGAAACCAGTAGGACTCCAAGAAATCAGAGCAGGGGGGCACACCAGCAAGTGCTGGATGAGGTACATATAACCAAGGAGGAGGTGAAGAAGCTGCTATGCGAACTTGACACATCAAAGGCGGTGGGACCAGACAACATCTCTCCATGGGTCCTTAAAGAGGGAGCAGAGATATTGTGTGAGCCATTAAAAAAGATCTTCAACACATCATTTGAAACTGGGCAACTCCCTGAGGTATGGAAAATGGCAAATGTAGTCCCAATTTTTAAAAAGGGAGACAGACATGAGGCACTAAACTACAGACCTGTATCACTAACGTGTATAGTATGCAAGGTCATGGAGAAGATCATCAGGAGGAGAGTGGTGGGGCACCTGGAAAGAAACAAGTGTATAATTGACAACCAGCATGGTTTCAGGGAAGGAAAATCCTGTGTCACAAACCTACTAGAGTTTTATGACAAGGTGACAGAAGTAAGACAAGAGAGAGAGGGGTGGATCGACTGCGTATTTTTGGACTGCAAGAAGGCTTTCGACACAGTTCCTCACAAGAGGTTACTGCAAAAGCTAGAGGACCAGGCACACATAACAGGAAAGGCACTGCAATGGATCAGAGAATATCTGACAGGGAGGCAACAACGAGTCATGGTACGCGACGAGGTGTCAGAGTGGGCGCCTGTGACAAGCGGGGTTCCACAGGGGTCAGTCCTAGGACCTGTGCTGTTCTTGGTATACGTGAACGACATAACGGAAGGGATAGACTCAGAAGTGTCCTTGTTTGCAGACGATGTGAAGTTAATGAGAAGAATCGAATCGGACGAGGATCAGGCAGGACTACAAAGAGATCTGGACAGGCTACAAGCCTGGTCCAGCAACTGGCTCCTTGAATTTAACCCTGCCAAATGCAAAGTCATGAAGATTGGGGAAGGGCAAAGAAGACCACAGACACAATATAGTTTAGATGGCCAAAGACTGCAAACCTCACTCAAGGAAAAAGATCTGGGGGTGAGTATAACACCGAGCATATCTCCTGAGGCGCACATCAATCAGATAACTGCTGCAGCATACGGGCGCCTGGCAAACCTACGGATAGCGTTCCGATACCTCAGTAAGGATTCGTTTAAGACTCTGTACACCATCTACGTCAGGCCCATACTGGAGTATGCAGCACCAGTTTGGAATCCACACCTAGTCAAGCACGTCAAGAAACTACGGAAAGTGCAAAGGTTTGCAACAAGACTAGTCCCAGAGCTACGGGAATTGTCCTATGAAGAAAGGTTGAGGGAAATCGGCCTGACGACACTGGAGGCCAGGAGGGTCAGGGGAGACATGATAACGACATATAAAATACTGCGCGGAATAGACGAGGTGGACAAAGACGGGATGTTCCAGAGATGGGACACAGACACAAGAGGTCACAATTGGAAGTTGAAGACTCAGATGAATCAAAGGGATGTTAGGAAGTATTTCTTCAGTCATAGAGTAGTCAGGCCATGGAATAGCCTAAAAAGTGATGTGGTGGAGGCAGGAACCATACATAGTTTTAAGGCGAGGTATGATAGAGCTCATGGGGCAGGGAGAGAGAGGACCTAGTAGCAATCAGTGAAGAGGCAGGGCCAGGAGCTGTGACTCGACCTATGCAACCACAAATAGGTGAGCACAAATAGGTGAGTACACACACACACACACACTCACACACACACACACACTTGGTAATGCATTATTTACAGCTAGCAAAGTCAGGGTATTTCTCCAGAATGGTCTGTAATATACCACTGTGGATAAAATACTTAGCCATTTCTGAGTGAGTTGTTTCTAAATTCATTAATTTGGTCACACTCCAGTACATAATGATGCAAGGTGTGACAATAGTCCATCTGGCAAAGTTTACATTTCGTTTGGTCTACATCTGGTTGTGGTGATTTAACCTGCCATAGATACTTGTAACCCAGCCGGAGCCGGGCAGTAGTGACATCCAAGTGTCTGCTTATCTTGTTGGATGCACCATAGACATGTGGCTCCTCCTGCATGATGGAATAATGATAGATGGACTGACTTGTGTCAATCTCCCTAAGTCTTAAGTCAATAAAGTTCATTTGAAGTTCTTTTCGTATTATTGTTCTAAAACTGCTAGCTGACAGCCAAAGATTGTAATCTACTCCCTCTTTGAAAGCATACAGCTTAGCCAATTTATCAGTTCTATCATGCATCTGAAGACCAATGTGAGATGGAATCCACAGCATGTGCACTCTGACTCCACTGTCCACAATCTTACCATACCTGTGTCTGGCTTCTGACACAAGCATGCCACAATTTATACTTAATGAGTTGAGTGCATTTATGGATGACAGAGAATCAGTTACTATTAAAGTGTCAACCTTAGATACATGGACACATTTGAGTGCAAGGAGTATGGCAAACAGTTCTGTTTGAAGGGTAGAGGCCCAGTTATTGATGCGTGCTCCAATTTCTTTATGAGAGCCATCACTCTGTGTGACAACAGCAGCACTACCAGCTGCTCATAAAGAAATTGGAGCACGCATCAATAACTGGGCCTCTACCCTTCAAACAGAACTGTTTGCCATACTCCTTGCACTCAAATGTGTCCATGTATCTAAGGTTGACACTTTAATTGTAACTGATTCTCTGTCATCCATAAATGCTCTCAACTCATTAAGTATAAATTGTGGCATGCTTTTGTCAGAAGCCAGACATAGATATGGTAAGATTGTGGACAGTGGAGTCAGAGTGCACATGCTGTGGATTCCATCTCACATTGGTCTTCAGATGCATGATAGAACTGATAAATTGGCTAAGCTGTATGCTTTCAAAGAGGGGGTAGATTACAATCTTGGGTTGTCATTTAGCAGTTTGAGAACAATAATACGAAAAGAACTTCAAATGAACTTTATTGACTTAAGACTTAGGGAGATTGACACAAGTCAGTCCATCTATCATCATTCCATCATGCAGGAGGAGCCACATGTCTATGGTGCATCCAACAAGATAAGCAGACTCTTGGATGTCACTACTGCCCGGCTCCGGCTGGGTTACAAGTATCTTTGGCAGGTTAAATCACCACCACCAGATGTAGACCAAACGAAATGTAAACTTTGCCAGATGGACTATTGTCACACATTGCGTCATTATGTACTGGAGTGTGATAAAATTAATGAATTTAAAAACAACTCACTCAGAAGTGTTCAAGAAATGGCTAAGTATTTTATCCACAGTGGTATATTGCAGACCATTCTGGAGAAATACCCTGACTTTGCTAGCTGTAAATAAAGCATTACCACATGTGTGCATGTGTGTGTGTGTGTGTGTGTGTGTGTGTGTGTGTGTGTGTGTGTGTTTGTGTGTGTGTGTGTGTGTGTGTGAGGGTGTGTGTGAGTGTGTGTGTGTGTGTGTGTGTGTGTGTGTGTGTGTGTGTGTGTGTGTGTGTGTGTGTGTGTGTGTGTGTGCGTGCGTGTGTGTGGGTGTGTGAGGGTGTGTGTGCGGGTGTGTGTGAGGGTGTGTGTGTGTGTGCGTGTGTGTGTGTGTGTGTGTGTGCGTGTGTGGGTGTGTGTGTGCGTGTGTGGGTGTGTGGGTGTGTGTGTGTGTGTGTGGGTGTGTGTGTGTGGGTGTGTGTGAGGGTGTGTGTGTGGGTGTGTGTGAGGGTGTGTGTGTGTGGGTGTTGGTGTGTGTGTGTGTGGGTGTGTGTGTGTGGGTGTGCGTCCTTGTGTGTATGCATATATTTGTACGCTCGTGTGCACATGTCCGTGCGTGCACCCTCGTGTGTGTATGTGCGCGCGCGCGCTAGTGTGGGTGTATGATCCACTTAATATTTGTATTTATAACTCATTACAATTGTGACCAGGTGTGGACGTATCAGTGGTTCATTACTTTGTAATTTGTTCATGACTGTAACCATGTATAGGAGTGAAGCTGATTCATTACCTCTGTAACTTGCCATGATTAGTGACCAGATCTACCTGGAGTTCATTACCTTTGTAACTAGTTCAGCTATCATAACTTTGGGGTCCAGTCACTGGACCCATTATGTACCTTTGTAATCTTTTGACTACCGCCCACAGGATGGGTATGGGGTGCATAAAGATATTAAACTACAGTGTGTGTGTGTGTGTGTTTGTGTGTGTGTGTGTGTGTGTGTGTGTGTGTGTGTGTGTGTGTGTGTGTGTGTGTGTGTGTGTGTGTGTGTGTGTGACTCAACAATCAATATTTGCACCAATAACTCATTACAGTTGTGACCGGGTGTGGAAGTGTGAATTGCTCATTACTCTATAATTTGTTCATGATTGTAGCCAAAGTATAAACGTAAGTAACCTTTCTACAGAATTCATTACCTTTGTAACTTGTGAGCTCATTACCTTTGTACCTAGTTCAGCTATCAAAACTTTGGGGGCCCAGTCCCTGGACCCATTACGTACCTCTGTAATCTGTAAATACCTTTGTAACTTGTCATGATTGTGACCAGACTTACCTGGAGTTCATTACCTTTGTAATTTGTGAGTTCATTACCTTTGTAAATTGTGAGTTCATTACCTTTGTAAATTGTGAGTTCATTACCTCTGTAACTTGCTCAGCTATCAAAACTTTGGAGTCCAGTCCCTGGACCAATTATGTACCTCTGTAATCTTTTGACTACCGCCCACAGGATGGGTATGGGGTGCATAATAAACATATTAAACTAACTAACTACCAGCTGCACCAGTGGACTGGTGAACAGAACCATCAACGTAAATAATTTGTGAAAGATTGTTCTGTGTGACTAAGTTATCAATACAGCTTAAGGCATCATGTTTGGCTTCAAGACGAAGCTTTGGTTGTGATTTAAGAAGAGTTTTGGGGGTAAATGGAGGAATGGTAGTTTTGAATGGGGTAATATCCCATGGAGCAGGGAAATGTCTCTGTTGTCTAACTTGATATAGATCATGTAGCTGGTTCATGCGAAGGTCGGTTCCAGTTTTTTCGATCCATCTGGAAGGATGTTCACCAGTGCTGAGGAAAGTTTGGAGGGCTTCTGTGCAGGGGTTTGAATGTCCTAGCCTAAGCATATTGACCACAATAAGGATATTTCTTTCAGTAACACGATCTCTAATGCATGGAATATTAAGTTCTTTCCGCATATTTAAAATTTTGGCAGTACTTCAATCAGTCACATAATTATTAAGTAATTAATTCAGTTCATTTTTTCACTGATTGCATCCGGTTCAGGAAGTACCAGCGGGCAGATATGGAAAATTTTATAGGGGTTACCTGTATATACCTCAACATTACATTCATACAAGTAATCTCATTGGGAGACAACAACCATATTGTTTACCGTAGTCACCCCATGTAGACATGTGAGAAAACTTAGCTACCCCTGGTCACTGCAGGTGGTTCCTTCGACCTCACAAGCTTACCCATATCTATCCGAGACCAGTATGAATTGGATAGCACCCACAAGTACGGCGCTACTAATTAATTGTGGGCTGTATAGATTATATTAGTTTAACTGAATGAAGGGGGGGGGTAGGTTACACATAGATATATCAACAAAGAAAAAACACATATATAATACCACCACTTACCAGATATTCTCTGGTGGTCACTTGATGTAGCTGGATCACCCACAACCTATCCAATTACCCCATAAAAACTTCACTATCCTCGGGACAGGAACCACGAGGTCTACACGTGTTCACTCGGAGCAAGGCAACTTATTTCACTTCACCCATTCTCTTAACTTAGTGTTATTATCACTGATTACATTACAATTCACAAGACAATTTAATGTCTCATCATTATTATGCACATTCAAATTCAATTCAAATTCAAAGGATTACAGTGCTAAGTTTACAGAATTTGGTTATTCTGTGGTTTACATGTAGTAAAATAACAATTACAGAGTGTACCACTAGAACACCTAGCATGGCTAGGCATTTTGGGCAGACTTAGATTAATTCTGAAATTTAAAATATTACAAATTATGAGGTAAGTTGGTATTATGGCTCAGTGACTAAATACTAGTTTGTGAGTTTAGCAATGTGAATGCTTTTGTTTTTGCACAATACATAGTTTCAGTATTGGAGTATCACAGGCCAACTTATGACTAGTTAGGATTCATTATTTTAAGATTGAGATTGATATTTCTGTTTATGGTCAAATGGGTGAGTGAGTGAGTGTGAACCACCAGGTGGTATTTGTGTAATTAGTTGACGGGGTGTATCAAATTCAAATTCAAATTCAAATTCAAAGTTTATTCTCTATAAGGATTACAATGCTGAGTTTACAGAAATTTGGTTATTGTTTGGTTTACATGTAGTAAAATTGTGATTACAGAGTGTACCACTAGAACGCTTAGCATGGCTAGGCATTTCGGGCATACTTAGTTTTATTCTTAATTGTAAAATATTACAAATTATGAGGTAAGTTGGTATTATGGCTAAGTGACTAAATACTAGTTTGTGAGTTTAGCAATGTGAATGCTTTTGTTTTGGCACAGTACATAGTTTCAGTATTGGAGTATCACAGGATTCATTATTTTAAGACTGAGATTAATATTTCTGTTTATGGTCAAATGAGTGAGTGAGTGTAAGTGTGAACCACCAGGTGGTATTCGTGTAGTTAGTTGACGGGGTAATCAGGGAGATAAGATGTTTTCTAATGGTAGTTTTGAAGGTGATGAATGTGTCTGCAGTTCTAGAGTTCTCAGGTAGGGTATTCCAGATTTTAGGGCCTTTGACATACATTGAATTTTTGTAAAGGTTTAGTCGGACATGGGGAATGTCGTAGAGATGTATGTGTCTGGTGTTATGCCTGTGGGTTCTGTCACAACTATCAAGAAAGCGTTTTAGGTCAAGGTTGATATTAGAGTTTAAGGCCCTGTAGATATAGATTGCACAGTAGTAAGTGTGGATGTACTGAACTGGGAGTAAGTTTAGATCTATGAAGAGTGGGGGGGGGTGTTGCCAGGGATGGGATTTAGTGATTATTCTTACTGCAGCTTTTTGTTGGGTTATTATTGGCTTTAGGTGTGTTGCTGCAGTTGATCCCCAAGCACAAATAGCATAGGTGAGGTATGGATAAATAAGTGAGTGGTATAGTGTGAGAAGGGCATTTTGCGGCACGTAGTATCATATCTTGGAGAGGATCCCAACCGTTTTGGATACTTTTTTGGCTACATGCTGGATATGGGTGCTGAAATTCAGGTTGTTGTCAAGGTATAAGCCTAGGAATTTTCCCCCATTATTTCTGGTAATTAGAGTGTTGTCAATCTTAATGTTAATTTGTGCATCTCCTGCTCTGCTACCAAACATAATATAGTAGGTTTTGTCAGTGTTAAGCGTAAGTTTATTGGCTGTCATCCAAGTCGATATTTTAATCAGCTCTTCATTCACAATGGTGTTGAGGGTGGCAAGATTAGGGTGAGAGATGACATAAGTCGTGTCATCAGCAAAGAGAATGGGTTTCAGGTGTTGGGATACGTTTGGAAGGTCATTGATGTATATGAGGAAGAGCAGGGGACCAAGGACACTTCCCTGCGGAACTCCAGTATCAAGTGGCCGTGTTGCTGATGCTGTGTCTTTAATGGTGACGTACTGATACCTATTAGTAATGTAAGATTTGAAATTAGCAAGCGCATGGCCTCTTATACCGTAGTGATCAAGTTTGTGGAGTAGGATGTCGTGGTCTACTGTGTCAAAAGCTTTTCTTAGGTCAATAAAAATTCCTAGTGGATATTCCTTATTTTCCAATGCTGTGTAAAGCAGATCTAGCATTTTTATGATTGCATCATTAGTGCTTTTATTTTTCCTGAATCCAAACTGGCAGGGGTTGAGTATGTTTTGAGCCGTTATAAATGAATACAGTCTCCTGTGCACGAGTTTCTCAAAGATTTTGGATAGCAATGGTAAGTTAGATATTGGCCTATAGTTGTTTAAGTCTGTAGGGTCACCACCTTTATGTATTGGTGTAACCCTTGCCATCTTGAGTAGTTTCGGGAAGGTGCTAGTCTCTATTGACTTGTTAAAAAGTAATGAAATAGCATGCGAAAGGACATGGGCTGCTCGCTTGTACAGTAATGGTGGGACATGAGACAGATTCCCCGAGTTATTTTTAAGTGACTTTATGATCTCAATGACTTCCGTGGGCTCAGTTGGTGCAAGATAGAAGGAATTAGGGAAATTTCCATCTAGGTAGTCCCCGGCATGGGCATTGGTATGTGGGATTTTACTGGCGAGATTAGATCCTATGTTTGAGAAGAAGTCGTTTATCTTGTTAGCTGTGTCAGTGGGATGTAGTGGTGTTTCATTAGGTTTAGTTAGGACAATATTCTTGGTTTTTCTCAGTTTGTGGGTCCCTAGAATCTGAGAGAGTGTTTTCCAGGTCTTTTTTATATCTCCTCTAGTGTCTGTGAATCTACTGGAGTAGTATAGTTGTTTGGCTTTTTTTATTACTTTGGTGAGAGCTGATGAATAGTGTTTAAGAGTATCTTTGTGTATTAAGCCCTGTCTATATTGCTTTTCATATTGGTGTTTCTTGTCAATGGATTTCAGAATGGTGCTGGTTAGCCATGGGCAACCAAGCCGTTTGTTTGTGATCTGTTTTGTTTTTATTGGACAATGTTTGTTGTATAGTCTAAGTAATTTGTTAAGAAAAATGTCTGTCCAGTCATCAATACCATTGGCCTTGGAGAATTCTGTAGGCCAGTCAACAGACTCTAGGTCAGCTGTGAACTTCCTTACTGAGGCCTCATCATGGAGTCTAAATGAGACTTTGTTGTATTCAAGTGGTGGTTGGTAGGGTAGTGGTCTGTAGTGCTATCTGTGATTATCCCTGATTTAAGGGGGGCTAGTATATTGGTCCATATGTGGTCTATTATGGTTGCACTTGTCTCAGTGAGCCTGGTTGGTTTAGTTATTGTTGGTATTAGAAGTGTGTTGTTCATATTGTTGATGAAATCAGTTACAGGCTGATCATCTAGTAAGCCAAGGTTGATGTTGAAGTCTCCAGCTAAGAGAAGGTGGTGCTTATTCATTTGTCTGTTTGTTATTAGTGACTTTAATTTCTCACTGAAATTTGGGATGTTTGTGTGAGGTATCCGGTAAATGGCACCGATTGTTATAGGCGTCTTAAGGTTTTTTACAGTAAAATTAGCAAAAATGTATTCCCCATATTCATCACTAAAGCAAGTGGTGCTAAGACAAGATAATTGGTTAGAGTAATAGATTGCAATACCACCCCCAACTTGGTTTGTTCTGCAGCTGTGAATTGCTGTGTATCCTGGTAGAGGGTAGATATCTATTGTGTCCTGCTTAAGCCAGGTCTCAGTAAGAATCATGCAGGAGAAGGGTGTCTTTAGTGATTCAAGGAGTGCTAGGAGGTCACCATAGTGTTTGCTTAAGGACCTGATGTTGTAGTTAAGTACTGATAGACTTTTAGCATTGTTTAGGATAGTGGTGGCTTGTGATGCTGTGTAATAAAGGCAGTTACTTTCCAATAGGTTTTGATTGGGTGTCAGATTATGGACGTTTAGATCAGGGTCAACGTGATCAATCATCTTCTAGGTTTAAATTATGGTTATTTATATCCTGAGTTGTGTGTTGAGTTCTACTACTGATATCTGTAGTGGTAGGAAGTTTGGACAAGTATATAGCTAGAGTATTTTGGTCATGTAGGGTATAGTCACTACTACACATAATGAAGTTGATGTTGTCTATGTGTTGTGCTGGAATGAACTAAAGTACAACTAGGTATAAACTAGTAATATAAAAATACAAATTAGAAATAGAACAAGACTCTCACTTGTAATTGCACTAAGGTCTAATAATGACTTTTGTGGAGTCTATGTTTTGAGCTAGAGTGAGCTAAAGTACAATAGGTTTAATCTAATAATATAAAAGTACAAATTAAAAATAGCACTAGTCTCTCACTAGTAATTGCACTATGGTCTAATATAGTGAATTTAGTATTGACTATGTATTGAGGTAGAATGAGCTATGGTACAACTGAATTTAATCTAATAATATAAAAATACAAATTAAAAATAGCACCAGTCTCTCACTAGTAATTGCACTATGGTCTAATATAGTGAATTTGGTATTGACTATGTATTGAGCTAGAAAGAGCTATAGTACAACTAGGTTTAGTCTAATAATATAAAAATACAAATTACAAATAGCACCAGTCTCTCACTAGTAATTGCACTATGGTCTAGTATAGTGAATTTTGTATTGACTATGTATTGAGCTAGAATGAGCTAGAGTAAAACTGTGATTAATCTAATAATATAATAAAGGAACAAGACTCTCAATTGTAATTGCACTAAGGTCTTATATAAGTTGTTTACAAGAATTAGAGTATAATTAGATTTAAATTGACAGGATAAAATACACAAATTAAGGTAGCAAAATAATAATAAAAAAAATGATAAAAATAGAAATGGCAATGACTTGGTTATAATATGCTAGTAAGATGGTAGACAGGATGATATAAAAGTTGTAGTTGAAAATACTAGGTTAAAAAAGTATGGAATAAAAATGGTCAATAAAAGAAGTTTACAATAAGTTTGATCAATATAGTTTAAAGTAAAATTGGGCAATAATAGGGATTTAGAATAAAAATTGGGCAATTGAGTATTTTTTAAAGTGAGGTAGAATTATTGAAGACAAGTTATGGTTAGTTTATAAAAAAATAAGATGGAACAGTGATGTGGTAAGTTGTAAAAAAGGAGATAGATTCTGTAGATATTAAATACAATTAAGACTATGAGGTAGAATGGTCGTTGAATACAACAATGACAATTAAAAGTAGTTGGAGTATTAGAATTTTAGGGGGGCACAAATTTATGACAATATAACACTAACGGTGGACTATGGGTATTATCTGCACTTTACTCTGATTCTGTTAGTCCAGCCTCACTTAGGAATGTTTTAATGTCATGTTCTGTGGAGATGAAGTATCTCTTCCCAGTGGGCTGTTTCCTAACTACTATTTTTCCATCCCTCACAAAGCACTGGTGGATTTTTTGGGCATAGCGCAATTTTCTTAGCCGATAAAGAAGGTTTTAAGATAAGATAAGATAAGATTTCGTTCGGATTTTTAACCCCGGAGGGTTAGCCACCCAGGATAACCCAAGAAAGTCAGTGCGTCATCGAGGACTGTCTAACTAATTTCCACCAGGATGCGACCCACACCAGTCGACTAACACCCAGGTACCTATTTGCTGCTAGGTGAGCAGAACAATAGGTGTAAGGAAACGTGTCGAAATGTTTCCACCCGCCGGGAATCGAACCCGGGCCCTCCGTGTGTGAAGCGGGAGCTTTAGCCACCAGGCACTTATTGACGTAAACATCAGTTTTCATAGAAATAGATGTTTTTAGTAGGTTGTTTCTTTGTAAGTTAGTTTGGAATTTTAACAGCACTGTTTTTTTACCTGCTTGATAGCCCATCAGTTTGCAATCCTTTAAGTCATCACTACGTATGTTAAGGCGAAGGTGGTCCTTGATAAGCTGTAGGGTGGTCTCCATGCAGGTCTCTTGGGTGACTGTGGCTGGGAGATGTTTGCTGTTAACTACAACAGCGTCAGATAGCTGCTGTTGGTCATTATGGTCTTGGAAGTTGGTTATGACATTGGCAAGTTGTTGGTCCACTCTTGATCTTTCCTCTGTAATGTTGGTAGTAAGTAGGGTGACTTGGTCTTTTAGAGTGTTGATGGTGTCTAGGGACTGGGTGTGGGTGTTGCTTTGTTGTTCTAGAGTGTCTAGTTTATGTTCTAGAGCAGTGATCTTGTTGAGGTAATCTGCATTGCTAGCCTTTAGTTCCTGCATTTCTTGAGTTAGTTTGGTGATCGTTTGGTTCTGAATCATAAGGAGTTTAGCTATTTCTGGGTCGGTGATCTTCTTGACATCAAATACTGGGAAGGAGTTATCTTGGAATGTAGCGGCGGCCATGTTTGTTGTTGTCTGTCGTGTGTTGTGGTGATGCCGGTGGGTGATGAGGGTTGTGTCCTGGCTGGCAGTACTACAAGTTTTCCTCGTGTTATTACTGCTCTCACCTTTGATGTTAGGAGTCCTTAGCTGGTTACTGGATCTTCTTTTATTGTCCTGACCCTTGTCCATTGGCTGTGGCTTCGGGTGAATAGTAGGCGATGGGTGTTGGGTGAATGTTGTGGAGTATCACTTCAGTGGCAGCGGGGTAGGAGTTGCTAGAACGAGTCCTATTAGTTGGTAAATTTGTGAACTTTTGGGTGATTTCTTCAGTTGCTTTATATCATTCTGGGTATCCACACATGTTAGTGTTATGCGGGTCTTGATTAGGTCATCACTGGGCTGCTGGGAACCTCAGGTAGAAGTAAAAATAGAGGACAAGGTTCCTGTTGCCGCTGCCACTGCCGCTGCCGCTGCTGTCCAAATATCAGGGAGATAAGATGTTTTCTAATGGTAGTTTTGAAGGTGATGAATGTGTCTGCAGTTCTAGAGTTTTCAGGTAGGGTGTTCCAGATTTTAGGGCCTTTGACATACATTGAATTTTTGTAAAGGTTTAGTCAGACATGGGGAATGTCATAGAGATGTTTGTGTCTGGTGTTATGCCTGTGGGTTCTGTCACAACTATCAAGAAATCATTTTAGGTCAAGGTTAATATTGGAATTTAAGGTCCTGTATATGTAGATTGCACAGTATTAAGAGTGGATATTCTGAATAGGAAGTAAGTTTAGATCTATGAAGAGTGGGGGAAGGGGTGTTGCCAGGGATGAGATTTAGTGATTATTCTTATTGCGGCTTTTTGTTGGGTTATTATTGGCTTTAGGTGTGTTGCTGCAGTTGATCCCCAAGCACAAATAGCATAGGTGAGGTATGGATAAATAAGTGAGTGGTATAGTGTGAGAAGGGCATTTTGCGGCACGTAGTATCGCATCTTGGAGAGGATCCCAACCGTTTTGGATACTTTTTTAGTTATGTGTTGGATATGGGTGCTGAAATTCAGGTTGTTGTCGAGGTATAGGCCTAGAAATTTGCCCTCATTATGTCTGGCAATTAGAGTGTTGTCGATCTTAATGTTAATTTGCGCAACTCCTGCTCTGCTACCGAACATAATGTAGTAGGTTTTGTCAGTGTTAAGCGTAAGTTTATTGGCTGTCATCCAAGTCAATATTTCGATCAGCTCCTCGTTAACAATGGTGTTGAGGGTGGCAAGATTAGGGTGAGAGATGACATAAGTCGTGTCATCAGCAAAGAGAATGGGGTTCAGGTGTTGGGATACGTTTGGAAGATCATTGATGTATATGTGGAAGAGCAGGGGACCAAGGACACTTCCCTGTGGAACTCCAGTATCAAGTGGCCGTGTTGTTGATGCTGTGTCTTTAATGGTGACATACTGATACCTATTAGTAAGGTAAGATTTGAAATATGCAAGCGCATGGTCTCTTATACCATAATGGTCAAGTTTGTGGAGTAGGATGCTGTGGTCTACTGTGTCAAAAGCTTTTCTTAGGTCAATAAAAATTCCTAGTGGATATTCCTTATTTTCCAATGCTGTGTAAAGCAGATCTAGCATTTTTATGATTGCATCATTAGTGCTTTTATTTTTCCTGAATCCAAATTGGCAGGGGTTGAGTATGTTTTGTACCGTTATAAATAAATATAGTCTCCTGTGCACGAGTTTCTCAAAGATTTTGGTAGCAATGGTAAGTTTGATATTGGCCTATAGTTATTTAAATCTGTAGGGTCACCACCTTTATGCATTGGTGTAACCCTTGCCGTCTTGAGTAGTTTCGGGAAGGTGCTAGTTTCTAGTGACTTGTTAAAAAGTAATGAAATAGTATGCAAAAGGACATGGGCCGCTTGTACAATAATGGTGGGACATGAGACAGATTCCCTGAGTTATTTTTAAGTTACTTCATAATCTCGGTGACTTCCGTGTGCTCAGTCGGTGCAAGATAGAAGGAACTTGGGAAATTCCCATCTAGGTAGTCCCCGGCATGGGCATTGGTACGTGGGATTTTATTGGCGAGATTAGATCCTATGGTTGAGAAGAAGTCGTTTATCTTGTTAGCTGTGTCAGTGGGATAAAGTGGTGTTTCATTAGGTTTATTTAGGACAATATTCTTGTTTTTTTTCAGTTTGTGGGTCCCAAGAATCTGAGAGAGTGTTTTCCAGGTGTTTTTTATATCTCCTCTTGTGTCAGTGAATCTGCTGGAGTAGTATAGTTGTTTGGCTTTCTTTATTACTTTGGCGAGAACTGATGAATAGTGCTTAAGAATATTTTTGTGTATTAATCCCTGTATATATTGCTTCTTTGAACTTATTCGGTCCGAGAAGTCCCAACAGGGGAAAACACACCGTTTGAGAGCCGTTAAACCCACCTAAAACACAAACACACTCAGCTGGGTTGGCGAAGGTGGTTGGAAGGTACTTTTTAATTGATAGATTTACCCTTCAGGGAAGAAGTAGGTAGTTTATACTGTTAGTACACTAATATTAGGATTATTGACACAACTGTAGATAATAATAATGTAGACCTAAGATCTTAACATAGGTAGTAATAGGCCAAATGTAGGCAAACACTAGGTTAAGTTAGCTAAGGAGAACTGGCAGCCCAAGTTTGAACGATGAGGCGCGGGTCTCGAAGACGCCAGAGCTTCCTTCTGACTTGACACCATCTGAACAACACGTGCCATGATCAGCAGGCGGCACCTCCACGTGTCTTCACATATGAGACCTGGGAAAATCTGGTGGAGGCACCTCGATGTACCATAAATGTCCTCCCCCATCAGGCACATACAGTAAGACAAGACCTCCCTTTTTTCTTAGGATCCTGACCAGTGTCTGGGGAAAATTGCAAGTGAGTTGAGCTGTGGCCTTTGTGCAGCCGGCAGTTCATGACCAGTACGTGATTTTGTCTCTTGTCTACCTAGAAGCTAGTGTCCATTTCTGCATAGTTATACTAGGGGATACACACCCTCTTGGATACAGGAATTTCTGAGGTGCAGGCAGGTCACTAATGACGATTGAATATTGCAGGAACTAAGGCTCCCGATTGCACGTGGTTTCTGAGGGAAAATCCAAAGGGAAGTTGAAGACCAGAATAGAATCTACATCACCAAGTAAATTAGTCCTTTAAACGTGCATGCAGGCGAGATTTCTTGCAACATCAGTCTTTTATGAAAATCCGTCCTATAAGTCACTTGTGAGGCTGAGGTACCGACCTCAGAGCTCAGTGTCAACAGAGCTTGCCAGGGTAGGCGACTCACTTGGAGGCAGTCCAGACAAATTTTCACAAGTGGTCCTTTGAACTGGATGTGGAATAGCTAGGTTACAATTAACATAGCTAGGCCACAGTTAGGAACCAGTTTAACAGAGTTAGGTTAAGTTAGTACACCTGTCTGTCTCAACTATTGGATCACTACAACAAGGTCCTAGATGCACTAGAAGACAAAAAGAATGAAGATGTAATATATACAGACTTTGCAAAAGCCTTCGACAAGTGTGACCATGGCGTAATAGCACACAAAATGCGTGCTAAAGGAATAACAGTAAAAGTCGGTCGATGGATCTATAATTTCCTCACTAACAGAACACAGAGAGTAGTAGTCAACAGAGTAAAGTCCGAGGCAGGCACGGTGAAAAGCTCTGTTCCACAAGGCACAGTACTCGCTCCCAACTTGTTCCTCATCCTCATTTCTGACATAGACAAGGATGTCAGCCACAGCACCGTGTCTTCCTTTGCAGATGACACCTGGATCTGCATGACAGTGTCTTCCATTGCAGACACTGCAAGGCTCCAGGCGGACATCAACCAAATCTTTCAGTGGGCTGCAGAAAACAATATGAAGTTCAACGATGAGAAATTTCAATTACTCAGATATGGTAAACACGAGGAAATTAAATCTTCATCAGAGTACAAAAAAAAAAGTCTGGCCACAAAATAGAGCGAAACACCAACGTCAAAGACCTGGGAGTGATCATGTCGGAGGATCTCACCTTCAAGGACCATAACATTGTATCGATCACATCTGCTAGAAAAATGACAGGATGGATAATGAGAACCTTCAAAACGAGGGATGCCAAGCCCATGATGACACTCTTCAGGTCACTTGTTCTGTCTAGGCTGGAATATTGCTGCACACTAACAGCACCTTTCAAGGCAGGTGAAAATGCTGACCTAGAAAATGTACAGAGAACCTTCACAGCGCGCATAACGGAGATAAAACACCTCAATTACTGGGAGCGCTTGAGGTTCCTGAACCTGTATTCCCTGGAATGCAGGCGGGAGAGATACATGATTATATACACCTGGAAAATCCTAGAGGGACTAGTACCGAACTTGCACACGAAAATCACTCACTACGAAAGCAAAAGACTTGGCAGACGATGCAACATCCCCCCAATGAAAAGCAGGGGTGTCACTAGCACGTTAAGAGACCATACAATAAGTGTCAGGGGCCCGAGACTGTTCAACTGCCTCCTGGTTGATCAGGCTCTGATCCACCAGGAGGCCTGGTCACAGACCGGGCCGCGGGGGCGTTGACCCCCGGAACTCTCTCCAGGTAAACTCCAGGTTAGGCCTAGAGTTACACAGCGGCTAGGCCAAGCTGGCTATACACAGAAGTTGTTATTTGCAGTAATTTACAGGCAGGCCAGGTAGGCTAGAGAAGCTTGTGAATTTAATTATTTACAGTGATCACAAGTAATCCAGAGTAGGAGACTTGTGTGTTAATTACTTACAGTGGATTTGAAAGGTAGCCACAGTTAGGCTAGGCTTATGCAATATTTACAACAGTTATAGTAGCTAGGACAGATTTAACCTAGTTATTATTTACAGGGAGTTCTAAAGCCAGGTTTAGGCTATGGCACATTAGTTAGGTTAGGATTTACCTTATCCAACCATCCACGCTAGACTGAGTAAGCTGGGCACAGTTAGGCCAAGCTGTTTACACACATATTATTCATTTACTGTTTCAGTTGAATTGTTGAATTTATTTGTGCTAACCAAGTGATTTTTTAATTTGTATACTGCATTTTTTTATTGTGTGATTTTCATTGTCTTTGACTCATTTTAGTGTGGGATTTGTGAATTGTACCTGAGACTAGGTTAAGTCCTGTAATTGTTTGCTGACATTGTACAGGAAATTGCTAGATTAAGCTTTCACATCGATACACATTTCGATTGGGATTTGAGAGCTAACAGTGTACATTTTTGATTCAGAGTAGAGTCAATATAAGAAAGGGAGTTGTCAAGCTTATTGAGGAGCCTTGAGACTCGTTTATTCTTGCCTAATACCGTTCATGCTGTGGGGTGGGCTAATTGAAGTACAAATTAGTTTTGTGATCTTAACTAAACTGCAACTGTGGTAGGTGAAGATGAAGTACCAGCTGTCTCAGCTCTAAGTCAATTAAAGCGGTCCATGGGAGCCTATAAGGGACGCCTGAACAAAGCATGTGAGGAGTGTCGTATGGCCAGGAAAGATCATGATTTAGACTGTGAGGAACTAGAGAGTTGTAGTGATACTGGTCCTGTGGGGAGCAGCAGCAGGATAATACTGCACCACCTCTTGGGGCCCTTAACAACAACAACAGTTTGGTGTGTGTCATGGGCGCCAACACATGGTGTGTGATTCTCTCCTACTATATCCATTTATCAGTGATGCAGATTACATGGTGAGTTTAAATATGTGGCCTGTAGTTATAACTTTTCTCTTGACGTATGCAAGACATCACCATCCCTGTAGAAGCCATTATTAGATGTACTAGTCATTATATTTTGTTGTTGCAGAAGTACTATGAAGATTCTATGTTCAATAAAGCCTAGAGATAAGGCCTGTGTTTCTATCACAACAATTTATTGAACATAGAATCCTGGGCTACCTGGTGGTGATCCTGCGCTAGACTACATCACAACATGGAGCGTTTACTGAAACCTGAGAGGCTAGACTGTGACCCCAGCTTATCAACGGCTGCTCAGGAATGGAAGCACTGGTTTAAGACTTTCGAAAACTTCTTGGGAGCCCTTCCTAAAGAAGATCTAGATAAACTAAGTCTGCTCATCAATTTTGTGTCACCTAAGATATATGAGGCTATTTCTGAGTGTAATACCTACGAAGATGCTATCAAAACCCTCAAGTCTCAGTATATTAAACCTACAAATGAAATCTTTGCACGCTATCGCCTTGCAACTCGCCGCCAGCAGATTGATGAATCCTTAGAGGAATACTTTCAAGCACTGAAAATTTTAGGTAAGGACTGTCACTTCCAAGCAGTGACAGCTGCTCAGTATTGTGAAGAGTCCATCAGGGATGCTTTTATCAGTGGCCTGCAATCACCAATAATAAGGCAGCGTTTATTGGAGAATAAAACTCTCGACTTAGCCGCTGCCTTTGACCAGGCAAGAGCTCTAGATTCAGCCCAGAAGAATTCTGAAGTATACAGTACCACTCAGCCTTCTCGAGTGGTAAGTGCTGCAATTCCTGACCAAGACTCTTGCAATGAAGTTACTGTGGAACCTGCCTCAGTGACAGCAGCAGCAGGTACGGTGTGTTTCTTTTGTGGTTTTTCAAGACATCCACGTCCAAAGTGTCCTGCTCGTGAAGCAATGTGCCATAAATGCCACAAGAAAGGTCACTTTGCTAAAGTATGTCGTGCTAATGCATCAACAAGAGCTAGTGCCTCCACACATTCCAGTGATCATGCGACTCTAGCAACAGTGACTTCTGCGGCTACTCCAAATTCACTGTCAAAGGCAGTTGTGAAAGTATTCATCAAAGGAACAGAAGTAGATGGTCTTATTGATAGTGGCAGCTCAGAGAGTTTCATCAACCTTGACTTACTTAAACGGCTCTCCTTGACTCTACATCACTCATCAGGTACCGTTTCCATGGCATCAACATCTCTCTCTATTCAGACCTTAGGGTTTTGTAAGGTAAATCTCAGAGTTAATGGAAAGGATTATCAAGATGTACATTTAGCTATTCTGCCACAACTGTGCTCTGATGTTATCCTTGGTCAGGACTTTCAGAAGCTGCATGGTAGTGTCACCTTAACATATGGAGGTGAACTGCCTCCTCTTGTTGTCTGTGGACTTAGCACTTTAAGGGTAGACCCACCAAAGCTGTTTGCAAATCTTACCGCGGATTGCCATCCTATATCAGCTAAGTCACGCCGCTATTCTTATGAGGATCGGATGTTCATTGAGAAAGAAACTCAGAGGCTGCTGAAGGAGGGTATTATAGAACCGAGTGATTCCCCTTGGCGTGCACAGGTTGTTGTTGTTAAAGATGGTTATAGGAAACGGAGACTGGCTATCGATTACTCTGAGACAATCAACAAATTTACACTTCTTGATGGGTACCCTCTACCTCGAATTGACGATACAGTGAACAAAATTGCTCAGTACTATGTGTTTAGCACAATTGATCTACAGAGTGCCTATCATCAAGTCCCTATAAGGAATGAAGATAAACCATACACAGCGTTTCAGGCTAGTGATGGCCTGTATCAGTTTACCAGAGTCCCTTTTGGAGTCACCAATGGGGTAGCCTGCTTCCAACGAATTATGGATTCACTCATTCAGGAAGAGCAACTCATGGGAACTTACGCGTATTTAGATAATGTTACCATTTGTGGCAAGACCCAGGAGGAACATGATGCAAACCTTGATAAGTTTTTGGAAGCCGCCAAGAAGAAAAATATCAGTTACAATGAGGAAAAGTGCACTTTTTCAACTAAAAGGCTTAGCATCCTTGGTTATGTAGTGGAAGGAGGTTCAATATTCCCAGACCCTGAACGACTACGACCTCTACGGGAACTTCCAATGCCTCAAGACAAAAAGTCACTCCGAAGAACTCTTGGTCTCTTTGCTTATTACTCACAATGGATCTACAACTATTCAAGTAAAGTCCGCCCATTGAGTGCTACCACATTTCCTGTGACAAAGGAAGCAGAAGCCGCTTTCCATACTCTCAAACAGGACATTGAAAACTCAGTAGTTCAAGCCATTGATGAGTCCCTACCATTCGAAGTGGAAACGGATGCATCTGACATTGCCATTGCTGCAGTCTTATCTCAGGCAGGACGACCAGTAGCCTTCTTTTCGAGAACTTTTCAAGGATCAGAGAAATGTTATGCTGCTGTAGAAAAGGAAGCCCAGGCCATCATAGAAGCAGTTCGCCACTGGAGGCATTATTTAACTGGTAGACATTTCACCATAAGGACTGACCAACGGTCCGTGATGTATATGTTCGACAAGAGGCACAAAAGTAGGATAAAGAATGACAAGATATTACGCTGGAGGATGGAACTATCGTGTTATGACTTTGATATTCTGTACCGACCGGGTCAAGAGAACATCTCACCTGATGCATTCTCTAGGTCCCACTGTGGAGCAGCATGTCATGATTTGCAATCACTCTCAGCTCTCCACAAGGCTTTGTGTCACCCAGGAGTTACACGCCTGTACCATTTTGTCAAATCAAAGAACATGCCCTACTCAGTGGAAGATGTGCGACAAGTGATCAGAGCATGCAGAGTATGTGCAGAGTGCAAGCCAAACTTTCATCAGCCAGAGAAGACTCATCTCATAAAATCCACCCAGCCTTTCGAAAGATTGAATATAGATTTCAAAGGACCTCTACCAAGCACAAATCAGAATAGGTATTTCCTTAACATAGTAGATGAATATTCAAGGTTTCCCTTTGTATTCCCCTGTGCAAATATGGCTGCTTCAACTGTTATTAGTTGTCTTTCACAGTTGTTCTCTATTTTTGGTATGCCAGCTTATATCCATTCAGACAGGGGATCCTCGTTCATGAGTAACGAACTTCAGGAGTTTTTGGCTAGCAAAGGTATTGCCTGCAGCAGAACAACAAGCTACAACCCTCAAGGCAATGGTCAAGTGGAGCGGTTCAATGGTACTATATGGAAGGCAGTTACAATGACATTGAAGTCGCGCAATCTACCTGTTCAACACTGGCAAACTGTCCTTACTAATGTTGTGATAGAAACACAGGCCTTATCTCTAGGCTTTATTGAACATAGAATCTTCATAGTACTTCTGCAACAACAAAATATAATGACTAGTACATCTAATAATGGCTTCTACAGGGATGGTGATGTCTTGCATATGTCAAGAGAAAAGTTATAACTACAGGCCACATATTTAAACTCACCATGTAATCTGCATCGCTGATAAATGGATAAAGTAGGAGAGAATCACACACCATGTGTTGGTGCCCATGACACACACCAAACTGTTGTTGTTGTTAAGGGCCCCTAGAGGTGGTGCAGTATTATCCTGCTGCTGCTCCCCACAGGACCAGTATCACTACAATCTCCCCCTTCTAAAATATCAGAGACAGTAATCTCCCAAACTGTTAGGTGGGCGACGTACACGTCCCGACCTTCGTAGCCCTTGAGCCTCTTCACCAGGTTCGATATTTTCCAGCGGGGTTTGATTAACTGCTGGAGCAGAATCCTCTATTTCCATAGGGGTAGTCTCAAGGGGCTTTCCAGGAGAAAACGAAGCATCTTTCACATCTATTGGTGTATCTTGAGATTCCACACTAATAGGGATTTCAACTGGGGCTAAATGTCTTGTAGATACTGTAGTCTCTTCACCATTTTGGTAGCGAATGTGGGCGTAATGTGGATTAGCTTGCAGGAGCTCTACCTCTTCCACTAAAGGATCCGTCTTGTTCATCCTACGGTGACTCTTCAGGAGAACGGGTCCAGGATGACATAACCAAGTGGGCACGGAGGCTCCCGTAGAGGAACGACGTGAATAGTTGAGGAGTCTTTCATGAGGGGTTGCATTAGTAGCTGTGCACAGCAGTGATCTAATAGAGTGAAGAGCATCAGGTAGGACAGTTTGCCAGTGTTGAACAGGTAGATTGCGCGACTTTAATGTCATTGTAACTGCCTTCCATATAGTACCATTGAACCGCTCCACTTGACCATTGCCTTGAGGGTTGTAGCTTGTTGTTCTGCTGCAGGCAATACCTTTGCTAGCCAAAAACTCCTGAAGTTCGTTACTCATGAACGAGGATCCCCTGTCTGAATGGATATAAGCTGGCATACCAAAAATAGAGAACAACTGTGAAAGACAACTAATAACAGTTGAAGCAGCCATATTTGCACAGGGGAATACAAAGGGAAACCTTGAATATTCATCTACTATGTTAAGGAAATACCTATTCTGATTTGTGCTTGGTAGAGGTCCTTTGAAATCTATATTCAATCTTTCGAAAGGCTGGGTGGATTTTATGAGATGAGTCTTCTCTGGCTGATGAAAGTTTGGCTTGCACTCTGCACATACTCTGCATGCTCTGATCACTTGTCGCACATCTTCCACTGAGTAGGGCATGTTCTTTGATTTGACAAAATGGTACAGGCGTGTAACTCCTGGGTGACACAAAGCCTTGTGGAGAGCTGAGAGTGATTGCAAATCATGACATGCTGCTCCACAGTGGGACCTAGAGAATGCATCAGGTGAGATGTTCTCTTGACCCGGTCGGTACAGAATATCAAAGTCATAACACGATAGTTCCATCCTCCAGCGTAATATCTTGTCATTCTTTATCCTACTTTTGTGCCTCTTGTCGAACATATACATCACGGACCGTTGGTCAGTCCTTATGGTGAAATGTCTACCAGTTAAATAATGCCTCCAGTGGCGAACTGCTTCTATGATGGCCTGGGCTTCCTTTTCTACAGCAGCATAACATTTCTCTGATCCTTGAAAAGTTCTCGAAAAGAAGGCTACTGGTCGTCCTGCCTGAGATAAGACTGCAGCAATGGCAATGTCAGATGCATCCGTTTCCACTTCGAATGGTAGGGACTCATCAATGGCTTGAACTACTGAGTTTTCAATGTCCTGTTTGAGAGTATGGAAAGCGGCTTCTGCTTCCTTTGTCACAGGAAATGTGGTAGCACTCAATGGGCGGACTTTACTTGAATAGTTGTAGATCCATTGTGAGTAATAAGCAAAGAGACCAAGAGTTCTTCGGAGTGACTTTTTGTCTTGAGGCATTGGAAGTTCCCGTAGAGGTCGTAGTCGTTCAGGGTCTGGGAATATTGAACCTCCTTCCACTACATAACCAAGGATGCTAAGCCTTTTAGTTGAAAAAGTGCACTTTTCCTCATTGTAACTGATATTTTTCTTCTTGGCGGCTTCCAAAAACTTATCAAGGTTTGCATCATGTTCCTCCTGGGTCTTGCCACAAATGGTAACATTATCTAAATACGCGTAAGTTCCCATGAGTTGCTCTTCCTGAATGAGTGAATCCATAATTCGTTGGAAGCAGGCTACCCCATTGGTGACTCCAAAAGGGACTCTGGTAAACTGATACAGGCCATCACTAGCCTGAAACGCTGTGTATGGTTTATCTTCATTCCTTATAGGGACTTGATGATAGGCACTCTGCAGATCAATTGTGCTAAACACGTAGTACTGAGCAATTTTGTTCACTGTATCGTCAATTCGAGGTAGAGGGTACCCATCAAGAAGTGTAAATTTGTTGATTGTCTCAGAGTAATCGATAGCCAGTCTCCGTTTCCTATAACCATCTTTAACAACAACAACCTGTGCACGCCAAGGGGAATCACTCGGTTCTATAATACCCTCCTTCAGCAGCCTCTGAGTTTCTTTCTCAATGAACATCCGATCCTCATAAGAATAGCGGCGTGACTTAGCTGATATAGGATGGCAATCCGCGGTAAGATTTGCAAACAGCTTTGGTGGGTCTACCCTTAAAGTGCTAAGTCCACAGACAACAAGAGGAGGCAGTTCACCTCCATATGTTAAGGTGACACTACCATGCAGCTTCTGAAAGTCCTGACCAAGGATAACATCAGAGCACAGTTGTGGCAGAATAGCTAAATGTACATCTTGATAATCCTTTCCATTAACTCTGAGATTTACCTTACAAAACCCTAAGGTCTGAATAGAGAGAGATGTTGATGCCATGGAAACGGTACCTGATGAGTGATGTAGAGTCAAGGAGAGCCGTTTAACTAAGTCAAGGTTGATGAAACTCTCTGAGCTGCCACTATCAATAAGACCATCTACTTCTGTTCCTTTGATGAATACTTTCACAACTGCCTTTGACAGTGAATTTGGAGTAGCCGCAGAAGTCACTGTTGCTAGAGTCGCATGATCACTGGAATGTGTGGAGGCACTAGCTCTTGTTGATGCATTAGCACGACATACTTTAGCAAAGTGACCTTTCTTGTGGCATTTATGGCACATTGCTTCACGAGCAGGACACTTTGGACGTGGATGTCTTGAAAAACCACAAAAGAAACACACCGTACCTGCTGCTGCTGTCACTGAGGCAGGTTCCCCAGTAACTTCATTGCAAGAGTCTTGGTCAGGAATTGCAGCACTTACCACTCGAGAAGGCTGAGTGGTACTGTATACTTCAGAATTCTTCTGGGCTGAATCTAGAGCTCTTGCCTGGTCAAAGGCAGCGGCTAAGTCGAGAGTTTTATTCTCCAATAAACGCTGCCTTATTATTGGTGATTGCAGGCCACTGATAAAAGCATCCCTGATGGACTCTTCACAATACTGAGCAGCTGTCACTGCTTGGAAGTGACAGTCCTTACCTAAAATTTTCAGTGCTTGAAAGTATTCCTCTAAGGACTCATCAATCTGCTGGCGGCGAGTTGCAAGGCGATAGCGTGCAAAGATTTCATTTGTAGGTTTAATATACTGAGACTTGAGGGTTTTGATAGCATCTTCGTAGGTATTACACTCAGAAATAGCCTCATATATCTTAGGTGACACAAAATTGATGAGCAGACTTAGTTTATCTAGATCTTCTTTAGGAAGGGCTCCCAAGAAGTTTTCGAAAGTCTTAAACCAGTGCTTCCATTCCTGAGCATCCGTTGATAAGCTGGGGTCACAGTCTAGCCTCTCAGGTTTCAGTAAACGCTCCATGTTGTGATGTAGTCTAGCGCAGGATCACCACCAGGTAGCCCAGGATTCTATGTTCAATAAATTGTTGTGATAGAAACACAGGCCTTATCTCTAGGCTTTATTGAACATAGAATCTTCATAGTACTTCTGCAACAACAAAATATAATGACTAGTACATCTAATAATGGCTTCTACAGGGATGGTGATGTCTTGCATATGTCAAGAGAAAAGTTATAACTACAGGCCACATATTTAAACTCACCATGTAATCTGCATCGCTGATAAATGGATAAAGTAGGAGAGAATCACACACCATATGTTGGTGCCCATGACGCACGCCAAACTGTTGTTGTTGTTAAGGGCCCCTAGAGGTGGTGCAGTATTATCCTGCTGCTGCTCCCCACAGGACCAGTATCACTACACCCCTCATGAAAGACTCCTCAACTATTCACGTCGTTCCTCTACGGGAGCCTCCGTGCCCACTTGGTTATGTCATCCTGGACCCGTTCTCCTGAAGAGTCACCGTAGGATGAACAAGACGGATCCTTTAGTGGAAGAGGTAGAGCTCCTGCAAGCTAATCCACATTACGCCCACATTCGCTACCAAAATGGTGAAGAGACTACAGTATCTACAAGACATTTAGCCCCAGTTGAAATCCCTATTAGTGTGGAATCTCAAGATACACCAATAGATGTGAAAGATGCTTCGTTTTCTCCTGGAAAGCCCCTTGAGACTACCCTTATGGAAATAGAGGATTCTGCTCCAGCAGTTAATCAAACCCCGCTGGAAAATATCGAACCTGGTGAAGAGGCTCAAGGGCTACGAAGGTCGGGACATGTACGTCGCCCACCTAACAGTTTGGGAGATTACTGTCTCTGATATTTTAGAAGGGGGAGATTGTAGTGATACTGGTCCTGTGGGGAACAGCAGCAGGATAATACTGCACCACCTCTTGGGGCCCTTAACAACAACAGTTTGGTGTGTGTCATGGGCGCCAACACATGGTGTGTGATTCTCTCCTACTATATCCATTTATCAGTGGTGCAGATTACATGGTGAGTTTAAATATGTGGCCTGTAGTTATAACTTTTCTCTTGACATATGCAAGACATCACCATCCCTGTAGAAGCCATTATTAGATGTACTAGTCATTATATTTTGTTGTTGCAGAAGTACTATGAAGATTCTATGTTCAATAAAGCCTAGAGATAAGGCCTGTGTTTCTATCACAACAAGAGTTGCCTGAAACCTTTGGAGCAAAGGCTGGAGGCCTTTGAGAGATCATTTATCCTTTATGAGACAGAGGCCTATGCTGCAGATGAGTCTGATTATAAAGTCGAGGTAGCACGGAATGACTATGACGAACGAAGGGCAGAGTGTAAAGCAGAGATGAGACTCTGCAGGCAGTTAATAAAGACTTTGAAAGCCGGTACAGCAGGGGCAGCAAATGTTTCAGGGAACACGAACAACAGCACGCCTATTAATGTGTTGCCCAGATTGTCCCAGTTGAATTTACCAACGTTCGACGGAACCTTAACAGAGTACATTGCTTTCTGGGATCAGTTTAATGCCCAGATAGATGACAGAGACGATTTTTCAGATGCCATCAAATTACAGTATTTACGTTCACAGCTCAAGGGTAAAGCCTTGGACTTGGTCCGGCATTACCAAACCATTGACACTAATTACCAACATGCCAAAGACCAATTAAAGGACATGTTTGGCAACACTGAGGAGATAAAGGTAGCTATACTTTATCGGTTGCTGGATCTAGAGGCTTGTCACCATGACCATCAGAGCCTAGAGAAGTTCCGAATCGAAGTTATGAGTTTCACAAATAGTCTTAAAGATTTACATTATTGGGGTAAGTCAGAATGGTTCGTCAGTCAGGTGATTCAGAGGAAACTGGCTGGCACTACAGTGCATGAGTTACACTTAAAATATCAGACGAACTGGTTCACGATACAACAAATCGTTGAGGGGTTGGGAGATCTCGTGTCTCACCTAAGCATAGGTTGGGAGGAGAAATTGCCCACCAAGGTGGAATCGATCAACCCCTCCAGATACTCGAGAGATAAAGCTAAAACACCTCCTACTAGGGTTGGCTCATATTATGCCCATGACAAGTCCTCCACCCCCAGAGCCAAGGGAGAAGCCACTAAAGCGGCCAGTATGAGACGGTGCGTGTTTTGTGAAGAAGAACACCATGCTAGTTCAGGGTGTTCGAGCTTCACCACCTATAACCAAAGGGTTCAACGACTAAGGGAGTTGAGACTTTGTTTCAAGTGTTGTGGAGAACATTTTGCCAGGGACTGTAACGCCCAACTCAGGGAGTGTCGGGGCTGCCGGAAGGGTAAGCACCACAGTGCACTGTGTCCTAATGACACCAGATCAGCAAAAGCTAAGGAGAGCAAACCGCAAGAAAGAGCGGAGAGCAAGAACAAGTATGAAGTAGTGATGAGTGTGGTGAGTGTGGCACCGGGAATTTGTTCTGGTGAGCAGTTTCAAGGTTCGGTGGCTTTGCCCACCGTAATGGCGGTGGTTACGAATGGGAAGAAGTCTGAAACGACTCGTTTGTTCTTCGACAGTGGGGCACAGAGATCCTTCATAACAGAGAGTCTAGCAACTATGTTGAAGATGAAGACAGGTGGTAAAGTTGACATTAAGGTGGAAGGGTTTGGTGGGGAAGTCCCACGCAGGTCTTATCCAGTAGTCAATGTGACGGTCAGGTTAGCCGGGCATCGACGGGAAATTTCAGCCTTGATAGTGAAGAGGCTGCCCAATATCATTACCACTACGGGACTGGTCACAGCAGTCAAAAGTTTGAGGGAGTTGGGTGTGAAGCTAGCGGAACCAGACATTGCTACAGACAACGATAGTAATGTAGGAATCTTGGTAGGAGGAGATTACATAGACGAGTTCGTGTCCACGAGAAGGGTTATCAAGGAGGGTGTTGGCCTGTACAGGACTCCAGTGGGGTACATCATAGGAGGCAGGGTACAAGCTCACTTCCCTGCGATGCGGATTGGTCTGCACGAAGATCTGTCAGAGACGCAAGTTGGCATATCTGACAGTTAGCCGGTCCATAAACTATGTGACCTGGATGTAGTAGGGATTAGGGGTGACCAGCCGCCCCCCGAACACGAAGAGATGTATCAAGATTACTTGAACCATGTGCAGTTCAGGGACGGACAGTACTGGGTGCGACTCCCATGGAAACAGGTACACCCAATGCTGCCCACTAATTTCAAGAAGGCACGGGGTCAGTTGAATTCATTGGTGAACAGCCTGACCAAGAAGGGTCTGGTGGGGAAATACGATGATATTATTAAGGAACAGTTGGCCCTCAGGTTCATTGAGAAAGTGCCCAATGCCAGCCCTGGGGAAAACACCCATTATCTTCCACACATGGCAGTCACCAAGGAGTCAGTAACCACTCCCATCAGAGTGGTCTTCAACTGCAGCTCACAGGTGAGTCCCCGAGAGCCATCGTTGAATGACTGCTCACAGGGCCCTCCTGATGCAGAAATTAGCAGATGTGTTGTTGAGATTCAGGACAGAACAGTATGCCTATGCAGCAGATATCAGCAAAGCCTTCCTACGTATTGGGTTGCAACCACAAGACAGGGACTACACAAGGTTCTTGTGGTTGGCTAACAGGGAGGTGCCCGAGCAAGGGTATGATACCTACAGATTTAGGGCAGTGTTGTTTGGCGCCACTAGTTCACCATTCCTATTGCAGGCCACCATAGACTACCACCTTGCGAACTGTAACAGCCCGCTTAAAGAATTACTGAAGACCCTATTTTATGTAGACAACTTGCAAGGTACCACCTCAGATGAAAGGCTGTTGATGGACATTTACTGAGAGTCTAATCAGGAGATGCTCTCGGCTAACATGCCATTGAGAGAATGGGTGACAAACAATCCAACGTTGCGAGACACGGTGGAACGTGACTATGCTGGCTACTCAGTACCTGAGGTAACATCGGTGTTGGGACTGGAGTGGGAAATCAAGGAAGACAGACTTAGGCTAAAGAGGAAACCTGATGGGGAAGGGAAGCTGACCAGGAGGTCCTTGCTGAGTAAAGTGCACACTGCTTTCGATCCTTTGGGTTTGTTGACACCCATCACCATTCGAGGGAGGATGCTAGTGCAACAGACCTGGGAGCTGAACCTAGGTTGGGACGACCCACTGCCAGAAACAATCTGCCAGGAGTGGGATCTGGTTAGCAAAGATCTAGCAGAATTGCATGAGTTCACATTCCCAAGGTCCATCGGGTGCAACGGGCAGGACTATGACTTGCATTTCTTCTGTGATGCCTCCTCCAGGGCTTATGGGGCAGTAACGTATTTGGTGCCCGGGGACCAGGTCAATCTGGCCTCCAGTCGTGCGTGGGTGACACCCCTGAAGGATTCCTCGATCCCAAAGCTAGAGCTCACAGCGATGTTGCTGGGAGCAAGACTGGGGAAGTATGTAGAGGAGGTGTTGAGTAACCTGAGGGTGACACACACCTATGTATGGAAACACTCGGAGGTGGTCTTACATTGGGTCCAGAACGACAGGTCTAAGCTCCCCTATGTCAGGAATCGGGTAAAGGAGATACGGGAGCTACAGTCAACGTCAACAATTCTGTACGTGCCTACAGATCAAAACCCAGCCGACCTGATAAGCCAAGAGGTGACACACAAAAAGCTGAGTAAAAGCGAGATTTGGTTTAAAGGCCCAGACTTGTTACTGCAATGGATTGCTGGCCGGAGCAGAAATTCGGGGAGACAACCAGCAGCATAGTACACTTTGTGGGGGAACCCGAAACTGAATTATTTGACCCCAGATGCTACTCCTCTTGGAAGAAACTTATAGGAGTCACAGAAATGGTATTTCGATTTGTGAGGAAGCTGCATGACAAGGTAAGCAAAGGTCGACAGTTGTCTCTCGTGGGTCCCAGAGAATATTGGATAAGGCAGTACCAAAGGGAGAGGTTTCCTGGAGTGCTGGAAGTACTGGCGACAGGGCAGCAGATTATGACGTCAGGACGTGTGTCCAACAACGACTCAGGGAACAGTAAATTGGTCCACTCATTGGAGTTTTTCCTTGATCATGCTGGGCTAATAAGATGCAGGGGAAGAATACAAAACTCTGAGCTCAGCTATGGGGCCAAACATCCCGTGTTACTGGGAAAGGAGGGATGGGCGTCAGAGCTATTGATACGCGATGCCCATCAGAGGACCTTACATGGGGAGTTTGGAGATACCCTCACCTGCCTATGTCAGAATTACTGGGTACTGAAGGGCCGAGCTGCTGTCAAAAGGGTGCTAAAGAGTTGCCCGGTCTGCCGGCTGTACGATGGGAGGACCCTACCATACCCAGGTCCACCACTGCTGCCTCAGGAGTGGGTACATAGTGACAGGCCCTTTGAGACTGTGGGAATAGACTATACTGGGGTTATCAAACTGAAGAACCCAGGAGACGATAGGGTGGACCCTCAGAAAGTATATGTCTGCCTGTGTACTTGTGCCACTACTCGAGCCGTGCATTTGGAGTTGGCAGAAGATATGTCGACAGAGACTTTCATGAAGTTGTTCAGGAGGTTTACAGCCAGATTCTTGTGCCAGTGATTGATTATCTCGGACAATGGCACGAGCTTCAGAGCGGCCGATAAAGTTTTCAGGAATCTTAGGGACAACGGAGAAGTACAAGAATATCTGAAGAGAATAGAGTGTGAGTGAAGGTTCATAGTTCCCAGAGCGCCTTGGCAAGGAGGATTCTATGAACGCATGGTGGGCATAGTCAAAAGGTGCATTCGGAAGGTCTTGCATGGCAGGAGAGTGAGCTTTGATGAACTGAGGACAGTGTTAGCTGAGATAGAGGCAAGAGTTAATAACAGGCCTCTGACCTATGTCCAAAATGGGATTGACAAGCAGGAAGCTCTCACCCCCAATCACATGCTGTTTGGAAGGAGGATTGAGCCCTTCCCTGCAATTTTGAGCCAGTCTTCCAAGGAGCTGGATTATTATGGGCCAGATGGTCCCCCCATCAATGAAGAACTGCACAGGAGTCACAACAGACTGGTGAACATCCTGGACAAATGGAACCAGGTGTGGTGCAAGGATTACTTGACAGCCCTGCGGGAACATTTCTATGGTGCAGACCCCGAGGCAAATAAGATGATGCTAAGTGAAGGGGTTCTGTTGCTAGTAGAATCCGAGGCACCCAGGGCATACTGGCCTCTTGGCCTGGTGGTGTCGATCCACCCAGATAAGGCTGGGTGGTTGAGAATGGTGAAGGTGAGAATGAATTGTGCCGAGACTATAAGACCCATCAACAGGCTTTTGCCTCTCGAGGTCCACACGGTGGGACCAGGACATGAGAAGTTAGACCAGAGGCTGGCTGAACTGAGCAGCCGGACGATCCGTCGAATGGCGCTCAAGTCCAGGGCCCTCTGGGAGGACCTGCGGGAGGCAGACTTGATCTAGACTTAGTGCCTACCTTCGCCGGTGGGAGGATGTTGGAACTTATTCAGTCCGAGAAGTCCCAACGGGGAAAAGCACACCGTTCGAGGGCCCTTAAACCCACCCAAAACACAAACACACTCACCCGGGTTGGTGAAGGTGGTTGAAACGTACTTTTTAATTGATAGATTTACCCTTCAGGGAAGAAGTAGGTAGTTTATACTGTTAGTTCACTAATATTAGGATTATTGAGGCAGCTGTAGATAATAATAATGTTGACCTAAGACCTTAACTTAGGTAGTAATAGGCCAAATGTAGGCAAACACTAGGTTAAGTTAGCTAGGGAGAGCTGGCAGCCCAATCTTGAATGACGAGGCATGGGTCTCAAAGATGCCAGAGCTTCCTTCTATGACTTGACACCATCTGAACAACACGTGCCGTGATCAGCAGGTGGCGCCCCCATGTATCTTCACATATGAGACCTGGGAAAATCTGGTGGAGGCACCTTGATGTACCATAGATGTCCTCCTCCATCAGGCATATACAGTAAGACAAGACCTCTCTTTTTTCTTAGGATTCTGGCCAGTGTCTGGGGAAAATTGCAAGTGAGTTGAGCTGTGGCCTTTGTGCAGCCGGCAGTTCATGGCCAGTACGTGATTTTGTCTCTTGTCTACCTAGAAGCTAGTGTCCGTTTCTGCATAGTTATACTAGGGGATACACACCTTCTTGGATACAGGAATTTGTGAGGTGCAGGCAGGTCACTAATAACGACTGAATATTGCAGGAACTAAGGCTCCCGGTTGCATGTGGTTTCTGAGGGGAAGTCCAAAGGGGCTAAGCTTAGGGAGGTTGAAGACCAGAATAGAATCTACATCACCAAGTAAGTTACTCCTTTAAACGTGCATGCAGGCGAGATTTTTTGCAACATCAGTCATTTATGAAAATCTGTCCTATAAGCCACTTGTGAGGCTGAGTTACCGACCTCAAAGCTCGGTGTCAACAGAGCTTGCCAGGGTAGGCGACTCACTTGGGGGCAGTCCAGACAAATTTTTATATTGCTTTTCATATTGGTGTTTCTTATCAATGGATTTCAGAATGGTGCTGGTTAGCCATGGACAACCAAACCATTTGTTTGTGATCTGTTTCGTTTTTATAGGGCAATGTTTGTTGTATAGTCTAAGTAATTTGTTAAGAAAAATGTCTGTCCGGTCATCAATATCATTGGCCTTGGAGAATTCTGTAGGCCAGTCAACAGTCTCTAGGTCAGCTCTGAACTTCCTTATTGAGGTCTCGTCATGGAGTCTAAATGAAACTTTGTTGTATTCAGGTGGTGGTTTACTTATGTTTGTCAAGAGAAAGGTAGGGTAGTGGTCTGTAGTGCTATCTGTGATTCTTCCTGATTTAAGGGGGGCTAGTATATTGGTCCATATGTGGTCTATTATGGTTGCACTTGTCTCATTGAGCCTGGTTGGTTTAGTCATTGTTGGTATGAGAAGTGTGTTGTTCATATTGTTGATGAAATCAGTTACAGGCTGATCATCTAGTAGGCCAAGGTTGATGCTGAAGTCTCCAGCTAAGAGAAGGTGGTGCTTATTCATTTGTCTGTTTGTTATTAGTGCCTTTAATTTCTCACTGAAATTTGGGATGTTTGTGTGGGGTATCCTGTAAATGTCAAAAATATATTCCCCATATTCATCACTAAAGCAAGTGGTGCTAATACAAGATAATTGGTTAGAGTAATAGATTGCAATACCACCCCCAACTTGGTATGGTCTGCAGTTGTGGATTGCTGTGTATCCTGGTAGAGGGTAGATATCTATTGTGTCCTGCTTAAGCCAGGTCTCAGTAAGAATAATGCAGGAGAAGGGTGTCTTTAGTGATTCAAGGAGTGCCAGGAGGTCATCATAGTGTTTGCTTAAGGACCTCATGTTGTAGTTAAGTACTGATAGACTTTTAGCATTGTTCAGGATAGTGCTGGCTTGTGATGCTGTGCAATAAAGGCAGCTACTTTCTAATAGGTTTTGATTGGGTGTCAGATTATGGAGGGTTAGATCAGAGTCAACGTGATCAATCATCTTCTAGGTTTAAATTATGGTTATTTATATCCTGAGTTGTGTGTTGAGTTCTAGTACTGATATCTGTAGTGGTGGGAAGCTTGGACAAGTATATAGCTAAAGCATTTTAGCCATATAGAGTATAGTCACTAATACACATAATGAAGTTGACGTTGTCTATGTGTCTTGCTGGAATGAGCTAAAGTACAACTAGGTATAAACTAATAATATAAAAATACAAATAGCACAAGACTCTCACTTGTAATTGCATTAGAGGTTACTCCCTTAAGATCTGAGACCGATGAGTGATGATTAAATCACGGGAGTTTTCCCCTGGACACCCTCCATGGCGTCACACCAATCACCACCGGTCCTACCATTATTTACTAATTTTACCACTTTATTACGGTGGTCCTGTAAATCACGTTCCCTCACTCTTCACCAGGAACAGTTACGACACTTCCTATTATGAAGTGAGGCCTATATTAATCCTTAGGCTGCTGTGAACGCCAATTTCCTGGTCCCATGCTTTCCCAGCCTCTTAAGTCCATTCAAAACACTCCCGCTTCTCCATGCCCTGTGTCGACCTCTTCCCCCGCACATCCGTGCAGGCGCAGAGGGAACTCTTGGTTCTATTCCATTTTCAAACACATTTTTGACCCAAATAGTTTCTCCTTCCTCAGCCATTGATATAAATAGGTATTTATAGAAAATTTTTTAGGGTATTACCTGTATGTACCTCAACATTACATGCATACGAGTAATGTCATTGGGAGACAACAACTATATTGTTTACCGTAGTCACCCCGTGTAGACATGTGAGAAAACTTAACCACCCCTGGTCACTGCAGGTGGGCCTTCGACACTCACAATCTTATCCATATCTATCTGAGACCAATATAAATTGGATAGCACCCACAAGTACGGGTGCTACTAATTAATTGTGGACTGTATAGATTATATTAGTTTAACTGAATGAAGGGGGGGGGGTAGGTTTGCATATATATATCCATCAAGGAAAAAACACTTGTATATAATACCACCACTTACCAGATATTATATGGTGGTCACTTGGTGTAGCTGGATCACCCCCAACCTATCCAATTACAACATACCTAACTGGCCAGTATCAGTCTGCTATAACTAGAAGGGTTACTTAACTGTGGGTGTTTAATGCTCCTTATTTCCTCCATTCACCATTTCATTTTGATGTCCTGTTTAGAAGTCGTGACTCCATAAAAACTTCACTATCCTCGGGACAGGAGCAACGAGGTCTAACGTGTTCACTCAGAGCAAGGCGACTTATTTCACTTCACGCATTCTCTTAACTTAGTGTTATTATCATTGATTACATTACAATTCACAAGACGATTTAATGTCTCATAATTATTATACACATTAGAGGCCACTCCATTAAGATCTGAGGCCGATGAGTGATGATTAAATCACGGGTATTTTCCCCTGGACACAATCCATGGCGACGTGCCAGTCACCACCGGTCCTACCATTATTCACTAATTTTACCACTTTATTACGGTGTTCCAGTAAATCACGTTCCCTCACTCTTCACCAGGAACAGTTACGACACTTCCTATTATGAAGTGAGGCCTATATTAATCCTTAGGCTGCTGTGAACGCCAATTTCCTGGTCCCATGCTTTCCCAGCCTCTTAAGTCCATTCAAAACACTCCCGCTTCTCCATGCCCTGTGTCGACCTCTTCCCCTGCACATCCGTGCAGGCGCAGAGGGAACTCTTGGTTCTATTTCATTTTCAAACACATTTTTGACCCAAATAGTTTCTCCTTCCTCAGCCATTGATATAAATAGGTATTTATAGAAAATTTTTTAGGGTATTACCTGTATGTACCTCAACATTACATGCATACGAGTAATGTCATTGGGAGACAACAACTATATTGTTTACCGTAGTCACCCCGTGTAGACATGTGAGAAAACTTAACCACCCCTGGTCACTGCAGGTGGGCCTTCGACACTCACAATCTTATCCATATCTATCTGAGACCAATATAAATTGGATAGCACCCACAAGTACGGGTGCTACTAATTAATTGTGGACTGTATAGATTATATTAGTTTAACTGAATGAAGGGGGGGGGTAGGTTTGCATATATATATCCATCAAGGAAAAAACACTTGTATATAATACCACCACTTACCAGATATTCTCTGGTGGTCACTTGGTGTAGCTGGATCACCCCCAACCTATCCAATTACAACATACCTAACTGGCCAGTATCAGTCTGCTATAACTAGAAGGGTTACTTAACTGTGGGTGTTTAATGCTCCTTATTTCCTCCATTCACCATTTCATTTTGATGTCCTGTTTAGAAGTCGTGACTCCATAAAAACTTCACTATCCTCGGGACAGGAGCAACGAGGTCTAACGTGTTCACTCAGAGCAAGGCGACTTATTTCACTTCACGCATTCTCTTAACTTAGTGTTATTATCATTGATTACATTACAATTCACAAGACGATTTAATGTCTCATAATTATTATACACATTAGAGGCCACTCCATTAAGATCTGAGGCCGATGAGTGATGATTAAATCACGGGTATTTTCCCCTGGACACAATCCATGGCGACGTGCCAGTCACCACCGGTCCTACCATTATTCACTAATTTTACCACTTTATTACGGTGTTCCAGTAAATCACGTTCCCTCACTCTTCACCAGGAACAGTTACGACACTTCCTATTATGAAGTGAGGCCTATATTAATCCTTAGGCCACTGTGAATGCCAATTTCCTGGTCCCATGCTTTCCCAGCCTCTTAAGTCAATTCAAAACACTCCAGCTTCTCATGACTGTAACCATGTATAGGAGTGAAGCTGATTCATTACCTCTGTAACTTGCCATGATTAGTGACCAGATCTACCTGGAGTTCATTACCTTTGTAACTAGTTCAGCTATCATAACTTTGGGGTCCAGTCACTGGACCCATTATGTACCTTTGTAATCTTTTGACTACCGCCCACAGGATGGGTATGGGGTGCATAAAGATATTAAACTAAAGTGTGTGTGTGTGTGTGTGTGTGTGTGTGTGTGTGTGTGTGTGTGTGTGGTGTGTGTGACTCAACAATCAATATTTGCACCAATAACTCATTACAGTTGTGACCGGGTGTGGAAGTGTGAATTGCTCATTACTCTATAATTTGTTCATGATTGTAGCCAAAGTATAAACGTAAGTAACCATTCTACAGAATTCATTACCTTTGTAAATTGTGAGTTCATTACCTTTGTAAATTGTGAGTTCATTACCTTTGTAAATTGTGAGTTCATTACCTCTGTAACTTGCTCAGCTATCAAAACTTTGGAGTCCAGTCCCTGGACCAATTATGTACCTCTGTAATCTTTTGACTACCGCCCACAGGATGGGTATGGGGTGCATAATAAACATATTAAACTAACTTCTCCATGCCCTGTGTCGACCTCTTCCCTCGCACATCCGCGCAGGCGCAGAGGGAACTCTTGGTTCTATTCCATTTTCAAACACATTTTTGACCCAAATCAACACATTAAACACCTATTAGGCACTATAGCTTCGGAAAATTAAAATATTTTCCACAGTATTCTTCTTTACCCAAACTAATCAATGTAACTAAGTTGGTGTTTAAATTTCTAAACAAGATGAATATCTCATATAAGTTTCTACATCCTCTTGAATATTGGATAAAGAGGGTACAAAAAGAAATCTATGGAAATGAGATTAAATTGATGATGGAAAGAAAAATTGTGAAAGGCTCCACAATAGAAAAATTTGGGCTGTATTTAGAGAACAATGTAAGTAGGTGCAGAGGTTAGTTTTAGTTTAATATGTTTATTATGCACCCCATACCCATCCTGTGGGCGGTAGTCAAAAGATTACAGAGGTACATAATTGGTCCAGGGACTAGACTCCAAAGTTTTGATAGCTGAGCAAATTACAGAGGTAATGAATTCACAATTTACGCAGAGGTAGGTTACAAAATGCTGAATTGGGTGATTATGCTAAACACCCTATCTTACTGCCCAAAACTCATCATCTAACAAATTTAATTGTTCTAAATGCCCATAAGAATGTAATGCATGGTGGAGTACAAGATACCTTAAATTGTATTAGGGAAACTTTCTGGATTCCACGAGGATGGCAAAGTGTAAAAAAAGGGTGATTAAATCTTGTGTAATATGTCGCCATGTGGATGCCAGATCCTATATGTGCCCAGGTCCTCCACCATTGCCATATGAACAATTTGAGTCGTTTAGCAATGAACTCTGCCCGGCTGCAGTGTGAAAAATACTGTATATATTTTCCAGAAATGCAGTAGTTATATGTAAATAGATGGCCATACTATATTTAATAAAAATTATGTTATCGAAAATGGGAAGCTGCGCCTGCACAGAGAGACTCGCCATTGTTGTTTGAATTGGACACAAATGTTAGTGAATAATGGGAAGAATTTTTCGTGCTCTAGAGGTAAAACTGGGCTGACACCTCTCAAATAGGAGGCAAAATTGTTGGATGTGCATTCCTGCATAAATTGAGATATCAGACGACTGGACAAGACAGCGCCATGAAGCTCAGATAAGCTATCTAGTTTTGTGTTATAATTCTGGCCATATATACACATTAATCTCCAGTCAAATTGGTGAGTGATACTAAGATATATTCTCCTTCTGTTATATAAATGTGGGTAAATATCATTAATTTTAATATACAGTCCACCAATTTATATATTGACCAGAATTCCTGGTGATACATATTTCATTTGTAATTAATAGGTCTAGAGCAACTTGTGGATATGACAGTTGTAGGTATGGAAGGGGGATATTTTTGCGACCTAGGTGTCCCAAATTCCTACTTGTCTATGTAACTTTGATAAATAATAATTATCTTTGTTATCATTTACTGTTATGTACATAATGAGTTACATTCAGATAAATGCAATTTTCCACAACATTAATCTTTAGGCCACCGTGAACGCCAATTTTCTGGTCCCATGCTTTCCCAGTCTCTTAACTCCATTCAAAACACTCCCGCTAGTGATGCCCCTTCTTGACCTCTCCCTGCCCATCACGCAGGTGCAGAGCTTCCCTGTTGGTTCTAGTTCATTTTCAAATATATTTCCTGACCCACATCAACACATTAAACACCTATTAGGCACTATAGCTTCGGAAATTAAATATTTTCCACAGTTGTTATTACTAATTGAAGGGACCTAATTATGAAGACATTTAAGTCGCAAATATGGATTTACATTGAATATTTTTTTGGGAGAGCTCGGCCGGCATTGGTGGAGTATGGACGTGTTTTCTGAAGGTTCCTCAGTTGTTACTTGGTGGTGTAGGCCCTATTTAGGCCCTGCTTCACTGTCTTTCTTTTCTTGAGTGCTTGTGTTGTCATTGTCTTCTCCTTCAGGTGGTGTTGTGTGACCCATTTATGGGGGTTCGACTGAGATGTCGTTCGTCCCCATAGGGAGGGACCCCCCTCCTGTCTCGACTCAGTTGACAACTGTTTCACTACCGTCGGACCAAGATATGGCTAGTGTGCCCCCTACTGGGATAAACAAATGGGCCCTTGAGGTTGACGATGGTACCAGGCCCCTGTCTAGCCCAAAATGCCAACCCACCACTTGTCCAGACTATGCTCCTTCTCCTCATATTACTCCAGACGTGATGGTGGTTCTTGTGCATCCTAAGGGTGGCAGTACACCCTTCACCAACCCACGGGATGTCATCAACGCCATCAGTGAATCTCCTTTCGGCAAGGCTTGCATAGATGGGGGCATCCAACAACTCGGAAGGGGTGCAGCCCTAAGGCTCCAGCTCCATCATAAGTCTTTTCTGGCTAGAAATTTGCCATTAAATGCCATTCATGTTCTGGGTAGGTGGAATGTTGTTTGCTGGGAGGCCCACTCCTCAATCCTCGCTGCTAGCTGTTGTTATGGCAGAATTGGACTGGTTTCTACATCCCTCTCAGATGAGGAGATCCACTCTGAATTTGTTCACAGTGGGGGTGACGACTTAGGTTTGCAGGAGGTTTGGAGCCTCTCGAATTGTCTTATCCCATCTCGTATGGTTTGTGTATGTTTCTCGGGTGCTCTCCCGAAATTTGTGACTTTTGGCAATCTAAGATTTCCTGTTCTTCCTTATACTTTTCCTTTACTCCGGTGTTGGAAATGTTTCCTTTTCGGGCATGGAGAGTTGTCTTGCCGTGGTAAGGTAAGATGTGCGAGCTGCAGTGGGTTTCACCCGGTAGTTAAAGACGGTATTACCTGTACCTGCCCGGCTTCATGCTACTTCTGTAAGGGGAAAGACAAGGTTACCTCCCGGTCTTGCCTGGCATATTGCCAGGCTTTTGATCTGGCAAACTCAGCCAGAGCCCGATCTTGTATGCTCGATGAATATAACTCCTGCTTGCGGTCCGTAAAGCCAGTCACGGTCCATCAGCCCCTGCCTCCTTCGCCTCCAGTGCCCCCCACTAAGGGAGTCTCCCCAACACCAACACGGCCATGGCATCTGTACTCCGCAGCTGTGAGGGCTAATATCCCTGTTACAAATCGGTTTGGGACTCTTGCAGACCTCTCTTTACCTTTAGAGGATTCCCCACCCCCAGGGCAACATCAACTTAGGGTGTCCTCGGACCTGGCTTCCATTGCGGAAATTATTGCACATGCCCCCCCTCGTCCACAACGCACGTCCTCCCGTCGAGGTGGTACAGTTCCCAAATCGACTCATTGTTCAGAACCCCACCCAGTTCAGATGGACATCATACCCGACCCAGAGCCTTCTGTCTCGCAGCCGACTCCCCCCCAGTTCTCCTCAGCCCCAGCCTTGGCCTGTTTCCACTCCAGGACCCTTCATGTCTGAAGGTCCCGCTTTCTCACTCTCGCCTGCCTGGGCTTTGTTCCTTCATCCTATCCTCCTCCTGGTGGAGGACGTGTTACATTCTTACCTCCAGGGCACCTCTTTTGTGACTGCATGTCTCTCGGTTCTCCCTCGCCTTATTGGGCTGCTTAGTTCACACATGTGAACCTTTCTCACCCCTCTGTTTTTCTTCTTTGGAACACACGTTCTGTACTGGGGAAGCTTCCAGACCTTCAGAGGTATCTGGCTGAGGTACAGCCACTGGTGGTGGGTCTCTCTGAGACATGGTTACACCCTCAACATTCTTTTCGGATGCCTGGTTTCACTGTTTACCATAGGGATCGCCTTGAAGAGAGCAGAGGTGGCCTAGCTCTTCTTGTATGCAACCGGCTCCAGAGTACAACCCTCTCCCTCCAAGCCTATGAGAGTGGAGTGTTGGAAACTCTGGCTGTGAGAGTTGCCTTGGGCACTCAGTGGTGCAACATACTCCTGATCTATAATCCGGGCAGGTCGGTTACACAAAGTGAATTTACCTATTACTTTGGACAACTCCGTGGTTCTACGCTTGTGATGGGAGACTTTAATGCAAGGCACCAGTTCTGGGAGCCATCCATTTCTTTGGGATCGGTGAATCCCAAAGGTAGGGCCCTGTTCCAAACTCTCCTCGCATCTCACCTTCCGTTGCTCACACCACCAGGTTTGGAGACTAGAGTGGATCCCTATACTGGGCAAGTTTCTACCGTAGACCTCATTCTTGGGTGTGGATATTTTACTACAGCTACTGTTACTGTAGGCCCCTTCATGGGGAGTGACCATCTTCCAGTACTTACTTCTACAAATGAAGCCTTAGTAGTGCCGGTGATGGCAGTTCGTTCACGGTGGAAAATCACCCAGGCTGGTTGGACAACCTATAATCGGGCACTTGCTGATTACAGCCTGCCTCAGGACTCCTTGCTGAATGAGGCTGTCGCGTCTCTGCAAGGGGCCATGCTTGAGGGAGGCTTGCGTTCATTCTGTCCCTCCGGGAGTTTCTCGCGTTCACGGCCCTGGGTTCCATGGTGGAATGATGAGTGCCTCTGAGCAGTGAAGGCGCGTCGGAAAGCGTGGGCACGGTCGTGGCGCCAACCCTCTCGGACTCAGCAGTTGGCTTACCGAAGGGCAGACGCTCTTCGTCGGTGAACCCTCCTCCAGGCAAAACGTGCATCCTTGGCTTTATTCTGTTCTCCTCTTTCTTTTCATACCTCTGCCAGTCAGGCATGGGGTTTCTTACACTCCATTTTGGGATCACGTTCTGTAAGTACTTTTCCCCTGCTGGGAGAAGGAGCGACCCCATTCTTACCCCAAGACAAGGCTGAGACATTTGCAAATTTCTTCGGTCCTATGTTTTCTCCTCCTCCTCTTTTACCCTCTAAGATGATCAAATGGGGCCCTTTGCCACCTGCTGTACCCGAGGTTCACTGCGCCAAGTGTTGGCATCTCCCTTTAGCTCCCATGAACTACAGCGGGCACTTTCCCAACTTTCTTCCCGCTCTTTTCCGGGGGAGGACAACTTACCCTATTCATTTATACTACATCTACCTCCCTCCTGTACAGAAACTATGCTGGAGGTTTTCAATACCAGCTGGTATACAGGTGTCTTCCCTGATATATGGAAACACTCTTTTCTGGTTCCGATTCTAAAGCCGGGCAAGGATGATACCCAACCGAGCTCTTACCAGCCCATTGCTCTACTGCCCTGCTTGGGTAAGGTGCTGGAATGACTGGTGGCTACTCGTCTCTCTTGGTGGATTGAGGAACATGGCCTCCTGCCTGAAAACCAGAGTGGCTTCCCAGAAGATCGATCCACCCTCAACCCTTTGCTTCAATTTACACAGCTTGTGCACACTTCATTTGAATGTCGGGAGTTCCTTTTAGCTGCATTTTTGGACCTACGCAGAGCATTTGACTCTGCATCACACACAGCGATTATTTTCAAGTTGGCCAGCATATGGCTGACAGGAGCTCCCCTCTGCTGGATGCGCAACTTTTTGCAAGGGAGGACCTTTCATGTAGCAGTGGGTGGCGCTTTGTCCTCACCCTGTCCTGTATACCGGGGAGTGCCCCAGGGATCTGTTCTTAGCCCACTCCTTTTCTCCGTCTTATTATCAGATCTCCCTTCCATCCAGGGCGTGCATACCCTGGTATATGCAGATGATGTGGCCCTTATGTGCAGTGCCCCAGCTTTACTGACAGCACAGGAAACACTTCAGGGTGCCCTGCAATGCATAACATCATGGGCCACCACCTGGGGTTTGGAGGTTAGTGACACTAAGTCCAAGCTCTTATGCTTTACTAGACGCCGACTCCCCACTCTTCCATCAGTCTCATTGAATCAGACGCCAATCCCTTTGCTCTCTTCTCATCGTTGGTTGGGAGTCACCTTAGATGCACCATTCTTGACATGGAAGAAACACATAGCGGCCCTCCACATCTCATGTGCACGTCACATTACACTTATGCGCCAGATCTCTGGCACCAAGTGGGGTGCGGATCGAGACCTTCTCCATAAGTTCTATATAGCTATGATTCGCAGCAAGCTCACTTATGCGAGTGAGGTGTATGGCTCGGCTTCTTCCTCCTCTCTTCATCGCTTAGACATCCTCCAGAATTCAGCCATTCATAATATGCTGGGGGCATTCCATTCCACCCCTATCGCAGCCATGGAGGCAGAGTCGGGGATAGTCCCTCTCTCGTCGGTGAGGAGAGCGAGGAACTGTTTACGACTCCATCATATGGCCTCTCTGCCTTGTACTCACCTCTGTCGCCTCTCTTCACAGATGTGGGAGACAGCCTCTGTCCCCCCACGTTTGGTTCAGCCTTCCTTTGTAGCCAGGGCCCAGCGTTCTCTGACCTGCCTTACTCTTCCTGCACTTGTGGTGACTCCCTCCCTTCTCCACTCTCCGGCACCCCTCTGGCTGGACCTGACACAATACATCCACCTGGATTGGCATTACAGGAACAGGGAACCCCCTCAGTTAGTTGCGTTTCTGTTTGAAGAGTTTTGCTCTGTTACATATGGCTCTTCATTCTCCATCTACACGGATGGCTTGGCACGGTCCTCTCCCCCTTCTTCATCATCTACGGCCTTCTTCGCTAATCTCTCCCTGTGTCAAACGTGGCAGTTGGACTCTGCTGATTCTGTTCTGGCAGGGGAGCTCTTCGCCATTCACCAGGCTCTGGCTTTTGTCCTAGATCACATTCCCCCACAACCACTGGTCCTCTTCTCTGATTCCAAATCTTCCCTGGCACTTTTGTGCTCTGCCCGTCCACGATCACTGCGCGTCCTCGTTCGACAGACACAATCTCTCCTCCTGCGCTTCTTGCGGAGCCCAGGTTGGAGCATCTCCCTTCAGTGGGTTCCCGCCCATGTTGGAATCTGGGGAAATGAAGTGGCAGATCAGGCGACCTCCCTCGCGCACACACTTCCTACTGTTACCCCTCTTGCCCTGGGCCATAGTGATTTCACAAGGGCTGTCTGGAAGGGAATCCGTCATCAGAGGCAAGAGGGCCTTGCACACTCCCTCTCTTCTTCGGCGTTGGGCTCTGTCCGAACTTTTAATGGCCCCTGCCCTTGGGCTCGCCATCCCAACCGCTCGGTGGACGTTGTACTGACTCTCCTTTGAGTCGAGCACTCGAGACTGGAGGCTCATCTATATCGCTTTCGGATGACGGACTCTCCGTACTGCCAGTGGTGTCCCTCACAGCCTGAGGCGGTGGAACACTTCCTACTGTGGTGCCCACGTTATCACTCTGCACGGACTACTCTACGTGCAGCCTTGCGCACACTTGGGGTGCACACTTTCACTCTACTTGTTCTCCTCAACGGGGAGGGGTTTCGCCCTCCGGACAGTCAGGAGATATTGGTTTGTACCTGTTCCTTCCTGCTGGCTTCAGGACGTATCAGAGACATATAATATTAGTCAAGACATTCTTCCACTTTGGTCGATATTCCCTCTCCTAGCACTGGACGGCCGGGCTCGATACGGCGTATGCTGTCAGTGGCCCTGAAACCCCAACAGAAGAAGAAGACATGGAATATGTTTATTTTCTTAATTTTATCTTCAGCTCTAGTAAATGCAACAAATATTTTAGTTATAAATGTTGTGAGATAACGCTTGTTATTTAGTGATAACAAAGTATTGTGAAGAGTGTGTAGTATGAGAGTGAGTGTTGGTGGAGGTGGCAACACTAACCTGAGAGAATGTCAACAATGGTGACACAATCTTCTTGATTATTTTCATTATATATGTTGTACCAACTACCACATTGTATTATGAGGTTAGTACAGTGACTATCATTATATATGTTGTACCAACTACCACATTGTATTATGAGGTTAGTACAGTGACTACTTTCATTATATATTGTTAAGGCAGTTACTCACCACAGTTCCTTGGTAATTTACCATTCTATATTTCTACATGTATAAGGTATACATATATACATGTATACGTACAAGGTATACATGTAGGCAAATACATGTACAAGGTATACATGTAGGCAAATACATGTACAAGGTATACATGTAGGCAAATACATGTACAAGGTATACATGTATACAAGTATATGTACAAGGTATACAAGTGCATATACAAGGTATACATGTATACAAGTATATGTATAAGGTATACATATATACAAGTGCATGTACAAGGTGTATATGCATACAAGTGCATGTACAAGGTATACATGTATACAAGTACGTAAGCCATGCGTGTCGTATGAGGCGACTAAAATGCCGGGAGCAATGGGCTAGTAACCCCTTCTCCTGTATACAATTACTAAAAAAGAGAAGAAGAAAAACTTTATAAAACTGGGTTGCTTAAATGTGCGTGGATGTAGTGCGGATGACAAGAAACAGATGATTGCTGATGTTATGAATGAAAAGAAGTTGGATGTCCTGGCCCTAAGCGAAACAAAGCTGAAGGGGGTAGGAGAGTTTCAGTGGGGGGAAATAAATGGGATTAAATCTGGAGTATCTGAGAGAGTTAGAGCAAAGGAAGGGGTAGCAGTAATGTTAAATGATCAGTTATGGAAGGAGAAAAGAGAATATGAATGTGTAAATTCAAGAATTATGTGGATTAAAGTAAAGGTTGGATGCGAGAAGTGGGTCATAATAAGCGTGTATGCACCTGGAGAAGAGAGGAATGCAGAGGAGAGAGAGAGATTTTGGGAGATGTTAAGTGAATGTATAGGAGCCTTTGAACCAAGTGAGAGAGTAATTGTGGTAGGGGACTTGAATGCTAAAGTAGGAGAAACTTTTAGAGAGGGTGTGGTAGGTAAGTTTGGGGTGCCAGGTGTAAATGATAATGGGAGCCCTTTGATTGAACTTTGTATAGAAAGGGGTTTAGTTATAGGTAATACATATTTTAAGAAAAAGAGGATAAATAAGTATACACGATATGATGTAGGGCGAAATGACAGTAGTTTGTTGGATTATGTATTGGTAGATAAAAGACTGTTGAGTAGACTTCAGGATGTACATGTTTATAGAGGGGCCACAGATATATCAGATCACTTTCTAGTTGTAGCTACACTGAGAGTAAAAGGTAGATGGGATACAAGGAGAATAGAAGCATCAGGGAAGAGAGAGGTGAAGGTTTATAAACTAAAAGAGGAGGCAGTTAGGGTAAGATATAAACAGCTATTGGAGGATAGATGGGCTAATGAGAGCATAGGCAATGGGGTCGAAGAGGTATGGGGTAGGTTTAAAAATGTAGTGTTAGAGTGTTCAGCAGAAGTTTGTGGTTACAGGAAAGTGGGTGCAGGAGGGAAGAGGAGCGATTGGTGGAATGATGATGTAAAGAGAGTAGTAAGGGAGAAAAAGTTAGCATATGAGAAGTTTTTACAAAGTAGAAGTGATGCAAGGAGGGAAGAGTATATGGAGAAAAAGAGAGAGGTTAAGAGAGTGGTGAAGCAATGTAAAAAGAGAGCAAATGAGAGAGTGGGTGAGATGTTATCAACAAATTTTGTTGAAAATAAGAAAAAGTTTTGGAGTGAGATTAACAAGTTAAGAAAGCCTAGAGAACAAATGGATTTGTCAGTTAAAAATAGGAGAGGAGAGTTATTAAATGGAGAGTTAGAGGTATTGGGAAGATGGAAGGAATATTTTGAGGAATTGTTAAATGTTGATGAAGATAGGGAAGCTGTGATTTCGTGTATAGGGCAAGGAGGAATAACATCTTGTAGGAGTGAGGAAGAGCCAGTTGTGAGTGTGAGGGAAGTTCGTGAGGCAGTAGGTAAAATGAAAGGGGGTAAGGCAGCCGGGATTGATGGGATAAAGATAGAAATGTTAAAAGCAGGTGGGGATATAGTTTTGGAGTGGTTGGTGCAATTGTTTAATAAATGTATGGAAGAGGGTAAGGTACCTAGGGATTGGCAGAGAGCATGCATAGTTCCTTTGTATAAAGGCAAAGGGGAAAAAAGAGAGTGCAAAAATTATAGGGGGATAAGTCTGTTGAGTGTACCTGGTAAAGTGTATGGTAGAGTTATAATTGAAAGAATTAAGAGTAAGACGGAGAATAGGATAGCAGATGAACAAGGAGGCTTTAGGAAAGGTAGGGGGTGTGTGGACCAGGTGTTTACAGTGAAACATATAAGTGAACAGTATTTAGATAAGGCTAAAGAGGTCTTTGTGGCATTTATGGATTTGGAAAAGGCGTATGACAGGGTGGATAGGGGGGCAATGTGGCAGATGTTGCAAGTGTATGGTGTAGGAGGTAGGTTACTGAAAGCAGTGAAGAGTTTTTACGAGGATAGTGAGGCTCAAGTTAGAGTATGTAGGAAAGAGGGAAATTTTTTCCCAGTAAAAGTAGGCCTTAGACAAGGATGTGTGATGTCACCGTGGTTGTTTAATATATTTATAGATGGGGTTGTAAGAGAAGTAAATGCGAGGGTCTTGGCAAGAGGCGTGGAGTTAAAAGATAAAGAATCACACACAAAGTGGGAGTTGTCACAGCTGCTCTTTGCTGATGACACTGTGCTCTTGGGAGATTCTGAAGAGAAGTTGCAGAGATTGGTGGATGAATTTGGTAGGGTGTGCAAAAGAAGAAAATTAAAGGTGAATACAGGAAAGAGTAAGGTTATGAGGATAACAAAAAGATTAGGTGATGAAAGATTGAATATCAGATTGGAGGGAGAGAGTATGGAGGAGGTGAACGTATTCAGATATTTGGGAGTGGACGTGTCAGCGGATGGGTCTATGAAAGATGAGGTGAATCATAGAATTGATGAGGGAAAAAGAGTGAGTGGTGCACTTAGGAGTCTGTGGAGACAAAGAACTTTGTCCTTGGAGGCAAAGAGGGGAATGTATGAGAGTATAGTTTTACCAACGCTCTTATATGGGTGTGAAGCGTGGGTGATGAATGTTGCAGCGAGGAGAAGGCTGGAGGCAGTGGAGATGTCATGTCTGAGGGCAATGTGTGGTGTGAATATAATGCAGAGAATTCGTAGTTTGGAAGTTAGGAGGAGGTGCGGGATTACCAAAACTGTTGTCCAGAGGGCTGAGGAAGGGTTGTTGAGGTGGTTCGGACATGTAGAGAGAATGGAGCGAAACAGAATGACTTCAAGAGTGTATCAGTCTGTAGTGGAAGGAAGGCGGGGTAGGGGTCGGCCTAGGAAGGGTTGGAGGGAGGGGGTAAAGGAGGTTTTGTGTGCGAGGGGCTTGGACTTCCAGCAGGCATGCGTGAGCGTGTTTGATAGGAGTGAATGGAGACAAATGGTTTTTAATACTTGACGTGCTGTTGGAGTGTGAGCAAAGTAACATTTATGAAGGGATTCAGGGAAACCGGCAGGCCGGACTTGAGTCCTGGAGAGGGGAAGTACAGTGCCTGCACTCTGAAGGAGGGGTGTTAATGTTGCAGTTTAAAAACTGTAGTGTAAAGCACCCTTCTGGCAAGACAGTGATGGAGTGAATGATGGTGAAAGTTTTTCTTTTTCGGGCCACCCTGCCTTGGTGGGAATCGGCCGGTGTGATAATAAAAAAAAAAAAAAAAAGTATACATGTATACAAGGTATACATGTATACAAGTGCATGTACAAGGTATGCATGTATACAAGTATACATGTATACAAGTGCATGTACAAGGTATACATGTATACATGTACAAGATATACATGTACAAGGTATAAATGTACAAGGTACATATGTATACATGTACAAGGGACACATGTGTACATGTACAATGTATACAAGTAGATGTACAAGGTGTACATGTATAATATCTTTATTTACTACAAGTACATGTACATGGTATACATATATACAAGTACATGTACAAGGTATACAGGTGTAGCTGACATCAGTGACATACTACTACATAGAAAGCCCCTTGTTATACTCAGCATTTCGGGCAAACTAGGTCAGTGTCCCAGGATGCGACCCACACCAGTCCATTAACACCCAGGTACCCAATTTACTGATGGGTGAACATAGACAACAGGTGGAAAGAAACACGCCCAATGTTTCCACCCTGGCTGGGAATCGAACCCGGGCCCTCACTGTGTGAAGTGAGAGCGTTAGCCACCAGGCCACCAGTACAAGGTATACATGTATAGAAGTACAAGGTATACACGTACAAGGTATACACGTACAAGGTATACACATACAAGGTATACACATACAAGGTATACACGTACAAGGTATACATGTACAAGGTGTACATGTACAAAGTATACATGTACAAGGTATATATGTTCAAGGTATACATGTATACAACTACATATACAAGGTATACATGTGTACATGTACAAGGTATACATGTGTACATGTAAAAGGTATACATGTATACAAGTACATGTGCAAGACATGTGTATATACAAGTACAAGGTATACATGTACACAAGTACATGCACAAGGTATATTTGTAAACAGGTGCATGTACAAGGTACACATATATACAAGTGCATGTACAAGGAATACATGTATACAAGTACATATACAAGGTATACATATACAAGGTATACATGTAAAAGGTATACATATATACAAGTACACGTGCAAGATATATGTGTATACAAGTGCAAGGTATACATGTACACAAGTACATGCACAAGGTATACATGTATACAAGTACATGCACAAGGAATACATGTATACAAGTACATGTACAAGGCATACATGTAAACAACTACATGCACAAGGTATACATGTATACAAGTACATGTACAAGGCATACATGTAAACAAGTACATGTACTAGGTATACATATCATAGTTGTCATCAGTGACACTGTGCAAAGTTACTTGTTATGTACAATATTTCCTGCAGATTATGTCAGTTTTTTCCCAGGATACCACCCACACCAGTCCATTAACACCCAGGATACCACCCACACCAGTCCATTAACACCCAGGATGCCACCCACACCAGTCCATTAACACCCAGGATACCACCCACACCAGTCCATTAACACCCAGGATGCCACCCACACCAGTCCATCAACACCCAGGATACCACCCACACCAGTCCATTAACACCCAGGATGCCACCCACACCAGTCCATCAACACCCAGGATACCACCCACACCAGTCCATTAACACCCAGGATGCCACCCACACCAGTCCATCAACACCCAGGATACCACCCACACCAGTCCATTAACACCCAGGATACCACCCACACCAGTCCATTAACACCCAGGATACCACCCACACCAGTCCATTAACACCCAGGATACCACCCACACCAGTCCATTAACACCCAGGATGCCACCCACACCAGTCCATCAACACCCAGGATACCACCCACACCAGTCCATTAACACCCAGGATACCACCCACACCAGTCCATTAACACCCAGGATACCACCCACACTAGTCCATTAACACCCAGGATACCACCCACACCAGTCCATTAACACCCAGGATACCACCCACACCAGTGCATCAACACCCAGGATACCACCCACACCAGTCCATCAACACCCAGGATACAACCCACACCAGTCCTTTAACACCCAGGATACCACCCACACCAGTCCATTAACACCCAGGATGGCACCCAAACCAGTCCATTAACCCAGGATGGCACCCACACGAGTCCATTAACACCCAAGATACCACACACACTAGTCCATTAACACCCAGGATACCACCCACACCAGTCCATTAACACCCAGGATACCACCCACACCAGTCCATCAACACCCAGGATACCACCCACACCAGTCCATCAACACCCAGGATACAACCCACACCAGTCCATTAACACCCAGGATACCACCCACACCAGTCCATTAACACCCAGGATACCACCCACACCAGTCCATTAACACCCAGGATGCCACCCACACCAGTCCATTAACACCTAGGATACCACATACACCAGTCCATTAACACCCAGGATACCACCCACACCAGTCCATTAACACCCAGGATACCACCCACACCAGTCCATTAACACCCAGGATACCACCCACACCAGTCCATTAACACCCAGGATACCACCCACACCAGTCCATTAACACCCAGGATACCACCCACACCAGTCCATTAACACCCAGGATGCCACCCACACCAGTCCATCAACACCCAGGATACCACCTGGAGTTTACCTGGAGAGAGTTTCGGGGGTCAACGCCCCCGCGGCCCGGTCTGTGACCAGGCCTCCTGGTGGATCAGCGCCTGATCAACCAGGCTGTTGCTGCTGGCTGCACGCAAACCAACGTACGAGCCACAGCCCGGCTGATCAGGAACTGCCTTTAGGTGCTTGTCCAGTGCCAGCTTGAAGACTGCCAGGGGTCTGTTGGTAATCCCCCTTATGTGTGCTGGGAGGCAGTTGAACAGTCTCGGTCCCCTGACACTTATTGTATGGTCTCTTAACGTGCTAGTGACACCCCTGCTTTTCATTGGGGGGATGGTGCATCGTCTGCCAAGTCTTTTGCTTTCGTAGTGAGTGATTTTCGTGTGCAAGTTCGGTACTAGTCCCTCTAGGATTTTCCAGGTGTATATAATCATGTATCTCTCCCTCCTGCGTTCCAGGGAATACAGGTTTAGAAACCTCAAGCGCTCCCAGTAATTGAGGTGTTTTATCTCCGTTATGCGCGCCGTGAAAGTTCTCTGTACATTTTCTAGGTCGGCAATTTCACCTGCCTTGAAAGGTGCTGTTAGAGTGCAGCAATATTCCAGCCTAGATAGAACAAGTGACCTGAAGAGTGTCATCATGGGCTTGGCCTCCCTAGTTTTGAAGGTTCTCATTATCCATCCTGTCATTTTTCTAGCAGATGCGATTGATACAATGTTATGGTCCTTGAAGGTGAGATCCTCCGACATAATCACTCCCAGGTCTTTGACGTTGGTGTTTCGCTCTATTTTGTGGCCAGAATTTGTTTTGTACTCTGATGAAGATTTAATTTCCTCATGTTTACCATATCTGAGTAATTGAAATTTCTCATCGTTGAACTTCATATTGTTTTCTGCAGCCCACTGAAAGATTTGGTTGATGTCCGCCTGGAGCCTTGCAGTGTCTGCAATGGAAGACACTGTCATGCAGATTCGGGTGTCATCTGCAAAGGAAGACACGGTGCTGTGGCTGACATCCTTGTCTATGTCGGATATGAGGATGAGGAACAAGATGGGAGCTAGTACTGTGCCTTGTGGAACAGAGCTTTTCACCGTAGCTGCCTCGGACTTTACTCTGTTGACGACTACTCTCTGTGTTCTGTTAGTGAGGAAATTATAGATCCATCGACCAACTTTTCCTGTTATTCCTTTAGCGCGCATTTTGTGCGCTATTACGCCATGGTCACACTTGTCGAAGGCTTTTGCAAAGTCTGTATATATTACATCTGCATTCTTTTTGTCTTCTAGTGCATTTAGGACCTTGTCGTAGTGATCCAGTAGTTGAGACAGACAGGAGCGACCTGTTCTAAACCCATGTTGCCCTGGGTTGTGTAACTGATGGGTTTCTAGATGGGTGGTGATCTTGCTTCTTAGGACCCTTTCAAAGATTTTTATGATATGGGATGTTAGTGCTATTGGTCTGTAGTTCTTTGCTGTTGCTTTACTGCCCTCTTTGTGGAGTGGGGCTATGTCTGTTGTTTTTAGTAACTGAGGGACGACCCCCGTGTCCATGCTCCCTCTCCATAGGATGGAAAAGGCTCGTGATAGGGGCTTCTTGCAGTTCTTGATGAACACAGAGTTCCATGAGTCTGGCCCTGGGGCAGAGTGCATGGGCATGTCATTTATCGCCTGTTCGAAGTCATTTGGCGTCAGGATAACATCGGATAGGCTTGTGTTAATCAAATTTTGTGGCTCTCTCATAAAAAATTCATTTTGATCTTCGACTCTCAGTCTGGTTAGCGGCTTGCTAAAAACTGAGTCATATTGGGACTTGAGTAGCTCACTCATTTCCTTGCTGTCATCTGTGTAGGACCCATCTTGTTTAAGTAGGGGCCCAATACTGGACGTTGTTCTCGATTTTGATTTGGCATAGGAGAAGAAATACTTTGGGTTTCTTTCGATTTCATTTATGGCTTTTAGTTCTTCCCGCGATTCCTGACTCCTAAAGGATTCTTTTAGCTTAAGTTCGATGCTTGCTATTTCTCTGACCAGTGTCTCCCTGCGCATTTCTGATATATTGACCTCTTTTAGCCGCTCTGTTATTCTTTTCCGTCGCCTGTAAAGGGAGCGCCTGTCTCTTTCTATTTTACATCTACTCCTCCTTTTTCTTAGAGGAATAAGCCTTGTGCATACATCGAGTGCCACCGAGTTAATCTGTTCTAGGCATAAGTTTGGGTCTGTGTTGCTTAGTATATCTTCCCAGCTTATATCGGTTAGGACTTGGTTTACTTGGTCCCACTTTATGTTTTTGTTATTGAAGTTGAATTTGGTGAATGCTCCCTCGTGACTAGTCTCATTTTGTCGGTCTGAGGCTCCACGCATACATGTCTGAACCTCAATTATGTTGTGATCTGAGTATATTGTTTTTGATATGGTGACATTTCTTATCAGATCATCATTGTTAGTGAAGATGAGGTCTAGTGTATTCTCCAGTCTAGTAGGCTCTATTATTTGCTGGTTTAAATTGAATTTTGTGCAGAGATTTAAAAGCTCGTGTGAGTGTGAGTTTTCATCAGAGCTGCCTCCTGGTGTTATTACTGCAACAATATTATTTGCTATATTCCTCCATTTTAGGTGCCTTAAGTTGAAATCCCCCAGGAGCAAGATGTTGGGTGCAGGAGCTGGAAGATTTTCCAGACAGTGGTCAATTTTTAACAGCTGTTCCTGGAATTGCTGGGATGTTGCATCCGGAGGCTTGTAGACTACCACAATGACTAGGTTTTGGTTCTCGACCTTTACTGCTAAAACTTCCACTACGTCATTTGAGGCATTAAGCAGTTCTGTGCAAACAAGTGACTCTGCAATGTACAGGCCAACCCCCCCCTTTTGCCTGTTCACTCTGTCACATCTGTATAGGTTGTAACCTGGGATCCATATTTCGTTGTCCAAGTGATCCTTTATGTGGGTCTCAGTGAAAGCCGCGAACATTGCCTTTGCCTCTGCAAGCAGTCCACGGATGAAAGGTATTTTGTTGTTTATTGCTGGCTTTAGACCCTGTATATTTGCAAAGAAGAATGTTATCGGACTGGTGGTATTGTTGGTACTGGGGGGGGATTTTTTTTCCGGCATTAGTATCTGTATCTGTTGGTTTGGAGTGGAGGCCATCGACTGTGGTTCCACTCCAGGAATGACTGGATTTGGTGTACGATTTCTGCCATTTCCTGCCAGTTTTTTTTCCTTCCTGGCACTAAAAAACCTCTCCCTCTTGAGTGGCTGTGGCTACCCAGGTTTTCCCATGGCCTGGATGTTTTGTATCTTTTTGTCCCCTTTAGATGGTATGCCTGGCAATTTAAGTTATAGCACAGTCTTTCCTGTACTGAAGAGGTACACATTTCAGGGTGAAAAAGCTTACAGGAAGGGAGTTTGCATTTTCCTGTTGTCATATGGGCATGACATTTTCTAGGGTGGTCATAGTTGCATGTCCCATCTGTTTTTCCAGATTTCCCATGCCAGCAGATACCAAGTGCATAGTATGTGCACAGGCTTGGTTTCCGTTTGCCTTGGGTTTCTGTGACTGTATTCCCTGTTGGTGCATGTTTCCCTGTCTTATTCCTATCCTCCTTAGCACCAACAATGGAGCTCCCACCAGTTGTTTTTGGTAATTTATCCTCACTATTGCTATTGGAGTCCTCTTGTTTGCTATTTCCTGCGGTATTTCTGGTTTGCAATATTGGTTTTATCTTATCTTTGACTACACTTGTTTCCCTACTATGGCTCCTGTCCTCTATGAGGTCATTTATATGTATTCCTTCCTGCGTATAATTCCCGACTACCTGGACAAAATCTCCAGCTTCACCATTACTGTCTACCAGGACAGTATCTCCAGCTTCACCATTTCTGTCTCCCAGGACAGCACCTCCAGCTTCACCATTACTGTCTCCCAGGACAGTATCTCCAGCTTCACCATTACTGTCTCCCAGGACAGCACCTCCAGCTTCACCATTACTGTCTCCCAGGACAGCACTATCAGCCCTACATTTACTGACTACCAGGACATCACCTCCAGCCTTACAGTTTGTGACTACATGGCCAGTATCAAGGGCAGTACCATTCAGCCCGGACTTTTTATGTTCCCATCTGTTGTAGAAAGCTTCCAGGTTTTCTATGAAAGCAGCTTTGATGTTATCCTCTTTTAATACCCTTGTGATTTTAGTCCACAGATTTTCCTCATTTGGGCATACCCAAAAACACTTCTCTGTTTTAATACTGCTTGTAGCTAGTTCTGGGATATCTGCACAAGGAGCGTGACACCAATTTCCACAAAAATGACAATTTATCCATGTGGTAGCCCGTTTGTTTGACTGACCACAGACTACACACAGCTTCATAATGATTTGAATGGTTGATTTACTGCAAGTCTACTAGCAACCTCTTGAATATTATATTAATAACCTTAAATGAAGCTCTAGCTATTTGTATTTCTGTTTCTAACTCTTTTTGTATATTGGACAGCTTACCGTCACGTTCCTGATTTTTAATGTTTGTGTTTATAAGGGCGCCTACAAACCCATCCGTTTACAGTCTGCTTTATTGTCCAACGAAACTGTTTGAAACCAGTCCCGGGTTCGGACCAGTCAAGGGTTCGGACCAGTCAAGGGTTCGGACCAGTCGATCTGCTCTGATCAGTGGGTCACTTATTTAAAACATACTGGTCGGTGATTTGAGCTAACACATGAAGGATCTACTGGAAATTATCTACCCGAGTAATATGTGATTTGACTGATACAAAAGTATAACTTGCGTGTTGAAGAGCCGGTGATATCTGGCAGCTCCTACAATGACGTACAGTCGACCTCTTTGTTTATCAATCGCTGTATCTGGCTTTTCTATTTTTGTTTTTCCGTCTCCACCACAATAAATGCTATATTATCACTATAGTTGACTGGTGCAAATTTTGGAGGAAGGACGCTTTTTCTGTAGTAATAATTGCTTCTCGTTGTGTATATTGCGACCGCTGGTAACTACAGGTTATATGAAATTCACAGTAACGTCTCGTATTTCAAGAAAAGAAACTAATGAAAGTCACTCCACTCCACTAAGTACCATTATAATACTGGTTAGTTGCTACTACAACACTGTATTCTGCTATTCACTGGTATCACTAGATTATATGCGAGTACACTAGCAGGCCAGGAAGATTATTAAAAACAGCTGACCTGTGGTAAGTTTCTGGCGACTTCTGGCACCTGCCTCTATAGGCTTATCACTTCATTTACAAATTCACCTGTTTTCAAATGACACTTTAGCCTTTATCATCAATATACTAGGGAGCCACTGTAGTATACACTATACACTATGTATACTCAATGCTTTCAGGGAGACTTTCTTTCCTCTGACACAACGTTCAATTATTATTATTTTTTTCACACGGGAAACAGGCCTATGATTCCCCTCTGGCAGTAAACTCTGCTAGGTAATGCACACTAATTCTCCTTTTTTGACTCAGTATATAATGTTTTCCGCCCAAGATTGGTTCCAGGCGCTAGAGGGATGTATCGTATAGGATTGATGACACAAATTAAAGTTCTAGCACGTAAGAGCGACCGTGAAAACACCAGAAAGCCGGGAGCACAACGAGGCACGCTGACGGTTGGAGAGGATAACAAGTCCATTAACACCCAGGATACCACCCACACCAGTCCATTAACACCTAGGATACCACCCACACCAGTCCATTAACACCCAGGATACCACCCACACCAGTCCATTAACACCCAGGATGCCACCCACAGCAGTCCATCAACACCCAGGATACCACCCACACCAGTCCATTAACACCCAGGATACCACCCACACCAGTCCATTAACACCCAGGATACCACCCACACTAGTCCATTAACACTCAGGATACCACCCACTCCAGTCCATTAACACCCAGGATACCACCCACACCAGTCCATCAACACCCAGGATACCACCCACACCAGTCCATCAACACCCAGGATACAACCCACACCAGTCCATTAACACCCAGGATACCACCCACACCAGTCCATTAACACCCAGGATGGCACCCAAACCAGTCCATTAACACCCAGGATACCACCCACACCAGTCCATCAACACCCAGGATACCACCCACACCAGTCCATTAACACCCAGGATACCACCCACACCAGTCCATTAACAACCAGGATGGCACCCACATGAGTCCATTAACACCCAGGATACCACCCACACTAGTCCATTAACACCCAGGATACCACCCACACCAGTCCATTAACACCCAGGATACCACCCACACCAGTCCATCAACACCCATGATACCACCCACACCAGTCCATCAACACCCAGGATACAACCCACACCAGTCCATTAACACCCAGGATACCACCCACACCAGTCCATTAACACCCAGGATGGCACCCAAACCAGTCCATTAACACCCAGGATACCACCCACACCAGTCCATCAACACCCAGGATACCACCCACACCAGTCCATTAACACCCAGGATACCACCCACACCAGTCCATTAACACCCAGGATACCAACCCACATCAGTCCATTAACACCCAGGATACCAACCCACACCAGTCCATTAACACCCAGGATGCCACCCACACTAGTCCATTAACACCCAGGATACCAACCACACCAGTCCATTAACACACCGGATGCCACCCACACCAGTCCATTAACACCCAGGATACCACCCACACCAGTCCATTAATACACAGGATGTCACCCACACCAGTCCATTAGCACCCAGGATACCACCCACACTAGTCCATTAACACACAGGATACCACCCACACCAGTCCATTAACACATAGGATGCCACCCAAACCAGTCCATTAACACACAGGATGCCACCCACACCAATCCATTAACACACAGGATGCCACCCACACCAGTCCATTAACACCCAGGATACCACCCGCACCAGTCCATTAACACACAGGATACCACCCACACCAGTCCATTAACACACAGGATGCCACCCACACCAGTCCATTAACACCTCTGATGCCACCCACACCAGTCCATTAACACCTATGATGCCACCCACACCAGTCCAATGACACCCAGAATACCACCCACACTAGTCCATTAACACGCAGGATGCCACCCACACCAGTCCATTAACACCCAGGATACCACCCACACCAGTCCATTAACACACAGGATGCCACCCACACCAGTCCATTAATGCAGAGGATGCCACCCACACCAGTCCATTAACGCACAGGATGCTGCCCTCACCAGTCCACTAACACCCATGATGCCACCCACACCAGTCCACTAACTCCCATGATGCGACCCACACCAGTCCGCTAACACCCATGATGCAACCCACACCAGTCCACAAACACCCAGGATGCCACCCACACCAGTTCACTAACACCCAGGATACAACCCACACCAGTCCACAAACACCCAGAATACGAACCACACCAGTTCACTAACACCCAGGATGCCACCCACACCAGTTCATTAACACCCAGGATGCCACCCGCACCAGTCCACTAACACCCAGGATGCCACCTGCACCAGTCCACTAACACCCAGGATGTGACCCACACGAATCCACCAACACCCAGGATGCCACCCGCACCAGTCCACTAACACCCAGGATGCCACCCACACCAGTCCACTAACACCCATGATGCAACCCACACAAGTCCACTAACACCCATGATGCAACTCACACCAGCCCTC
>NC_091333.1:29153940-29173940 GCF_038502225.1 Cherax quadricarinatus | reverse complement strand
TGACTTACGTAAAGCTTTTGATACAGTTGACCATGACTTGCTCCACGTAAAATTGTCACACTATGGTATAAGAGGGCACTCCCTCAACTACCTCAAGTCATACCTCAGCAACAGAAGCCAATATGTGTACGCAAATGGGGCAAACTCTTCTGCGCAACCAATTACAGTTGGTGTCCCACAGGGAAGTGTCCTTGGCCCTCTTCTCTTTCTCCTATACATAAATGACCTTCCAAATGCTTCGCAATTACTCAAACCCACACTATTTGCAGATGACACTACATACGTCTTCTCTCACCCGAGCCCAGTCACACTAGCCAATACTGTAAATACCGAATTACAGAAAATATCTACCTGGATGAGGACTAACAAACTTACACTAAACATTGACAAAACCTACTTCATTCAGTTTGGTAACAGAGCTACAGATGTCCCTCTTAACATAATGATAAACGGATCACCTATCACAAAGCTAACAGAGGGAAAATTCTTAGGAATCCACCTTGATAATAGACTCAAATTTCATACACATATACAACAAATTTCTAAGAAAATTTCCAAGACTGTAGGCATACTATCGAAGATACGGTACTATGTTCCACAGTCAGCCCTCCTGGCCCTATATCACTCTCTTATTTACCCCTATCTCACCTATGGAATTTGTGCATGGGGCTCAACAACAATTAACCATCTCAGACCACTAATTACCCAACAAAAGGCTGCAGTTAGAATGATAACAAATTCTCACTACAGGCAGCACACTCCACCAATATTCAATACACTAAACCTACTCACCATACAAAACATCCATACTTATTACTGCACCTATTACATACATAGAACACTTAACTCTGATATTAACCCTCCCCTCAAACATCTCCTTGCCAACCTGAACAGAACACATGACCATAACACAAGGCACAGATCACTCTTTGATGTTCCTCGTGTTCATCTCACACTATGCAAAAACTCAATGCACATAAAAGGCCCTAAAATCTGGAATTCATTACCTGTAAATATAAAAGAAACACTACCTGTTTATAAATTCAAGTCTCTACTCAAAGATCACTTACTCACCCAAAACCAAATAAATACTGAATAACTGAACCTTATAAATTGTATATCTTAAATGTTTCTCACAATTATATCACATAAATGTTAAACCTAAAACCGAATCTAACTTTATTATTTTTAAATACACTACCTTACAGAATCCTTCATATGACCTGTCTTTGTAATACTCACTTGTGCTTTATAGTAATCTGTTTACATTAATGTTTTATCACTGACTTCATCATTGCTTAGTTAATCTTAAGTTAATTTTAAGCCAGCCCGTAATGCTATGCATAGTATAAGTGGCTTTGGCATACTGCTCTTATCTGTATTTTTTTTTTTTTGTACCTCTGTATGTGTGCACAAATTTATAATAAATAAATAAAAATGTGTGACAATACAGTGGACCCCTGGTTAACGATATTTTTTCATTCCAGAAGTATGTTCAGGTGCCAGTACTGACCGAATTTGTTCCCATAAGGAATATTGTGAAGTAGATTAGTCCATTTCAGACCCCCAAACATACACGTACAAACGCACTTACATAAATACACTTACATAATTGGTCTCATTGGGAGGTGATCGTTAAGCGGGGGTCCACTGTACAACCATAAATGCTATACGAAAATACACCGCAAAGTCGATGTTTTAATCCTCAACTGGCATAGGATTCCCAGGGTTAGCCTCAAACCCTTCAGAATCCCTTTTGTCTACACATTCTGGCCACAGTTTTTTCCAAGCAGAGTTCAAGGTCCTCTTAGTCACTCCCTCCCAAGCCTTACCTATAAGGTTTATACAATTGAGGATATTAAAGTGATCCTTTCAAAACTCTTTTAGAGTCAATAGAGCGTCTGTGGTCACTTCAAAGCACCTTTCAAACAGAGCTTTTGTGTACAGTTTCTTGAAGTTGGAAATGACCTGCTGGTCCATGGACTGCAGGAGAGGAGTAGTATTAGGAGGCAAAAACTTGAAGATCATACCCCCAGAAAGTCGCTCTGCCAAGTCTGTAGGATGACCAGGGGCATTGTCTAATACCAGGAGGCACTTAAGGTCTAATTTCTTTTCAATTAGGTAATTTTTCACATTGGGGGCAAATGCATGGTGTAACCAGTCATAAAAAAAGCCCCTAGTGACCCATGCCTTACTGTTTGCCCTCCACAGCACACACAAATTAGCCTTGAGGATATTCTTTTGCCTGAACACTCTGGGAGTTTCTGAGTGATACACCAATAAAGGCTTCACTTTGCAATCACCACTAGCATTGGCACACAACAGAAGAGTAAGCCTATCTTTCTTAGGCTTATGTCCTGGGAGTGCCTTTTCCTTCTGAGTAATGTAGGTCCTGCTCGGCAATTTCTTCCAAAACAGGCCTGTTTCGTCACAATTAAACACTTGTTCAGGTTTCAAGTCTTCACTGTCTATGTAATCCTTGAATTCCTTCACATATTTTTCAGCTGCTTTTTGGTCCGAACTGGCAGCCTCACCATGCCTAATCACACTATGTATGCCACTACAATTCTTAAATCTTTCAAACCAACCTTTGCTGGCCTTAAATTCACTCACATCACTACTAGTTGCATGCAGTTTCTTTACCAAATCGTCATGCAACTGCCTAGCCTTTTCACAAATGATCGCTTGAGAGATGCTATCTCCTGCTATCTGTTTTTCATTTATCGACACCAATAACAGTCTCTCTACATCTTCTAACACTTGCGGTCGCTGTTTTGTAATCACAGTTACACCTTTTGCAACAACAGCTTCCTTGATTGTCGTTTTCCTGGTCACTATAGTAGAGATGGTTGATTGGGGTTTTGTATACAACCTGGCCAGCTCCGACACACACACTCCACTTTCGTACTTTGCAATTATCTATTTTTTCATTTCAATAGTCATTAGCACCCTTTTTCTCGAAGGGTTCGCACTAGAAGCTTTTTTGGGGCCCATGGTGACTTATTTTGCAGAAACTAGCACCAAAAACACTGATAATATTGAATGTACTGAATGTATCCTTAGATGCGAGTACACTGGCTGGCTTGTAAACACTGGCACACATGGAGCAGTTCAGGCCACACGTGGACATGTCTCAGACAAATCGCGTATACCGGGTTTTTTAATGGGAACCAAGGCAAAATTTTTGCGTTAAAATGTATCGAATACTGGATTTATCGGATACCGATGGCATCGCAAACCAGGGGTTCACTGTATTATGCTTTGGTTAGCCGACCGTGACTGATTTAGTGGAATATTTGAGGCCTCCTTAGCCATTATCTATTCTGGATGTGGCATCTCTGATTTCTTTCCTACCTCCTCCTCTTCTCTTATTAAAAAAATTTAATGCTAATCATTTTCTCTGGGGGAGGGTCTCACTGTGACTTTCGTGGTCATCAGTTAAAGGTGCTTCTCACTTCTCTTCCTCTCCATGTTTTAAATGCAGGTACTCCCACTCATTTTGACCCTTGCACTCATACTCACTCTTACATAGATCTCTCACATTTACTCGTGTCAGACTGTTTTTAGTGAAGAATCTTCTCCTTTGTCTTCAACTGTAGAGCTATTAACCCTCTGAGAGTCCGTCCCATAGTTCTACACCTTGTCCACAGGGTTCAAGGATTTTCAACCAAAATTTTTTTGTTAATTTTTTCTTATGAAATGGGAGAGAATATTTTTCTGTAGGTAATAAAACAAAAAGTATGAAATTTGATGGAAAACTGACAAAATTACACTACAGCCTCTCCTCACTTAACAAAGAAGTACTGTTCCTAAGACCATGTCATTAAACGAATTCGTTGCTAAGTGAGGAGTATACTGTAATGATAGTGAGTTTATATCAACAATCTTTGATGTTGTTTTAATGTTGCCTTTGTACCATTTATAACATTTCTGCTATATTTTTAAATGTTTATGCAGTGGTGTACTGTATAATGAAATAAACAGAATAGAGGAAATCAGCTCTAATATACATTACTTAGGTATGAATACTGGTCAGAGAGCCCGTCGTAAGTCCGAGGCATTGGTAAATGAGTGCGTGGCTGAGTGAGGTGAGGTTGTATTGCGAATTTTACTGCATCGACGATTTTGCCCATTTGACTCCTATTTTAGGTCAATTACATTATTCCAGTTGACCAAATTCTTAGCTATTTCACTAGTATCACTTCTATTTTAGTGATTGAACACAAAAACTTCCCAATCAACTATTTAAACTACCTAATAAAGTGATCAGAAATTGGTAATTTGGTCAATTTCACACGAAGTTCAAAATATTCCAATTTCAAAATAGGGTCCAGAATGAACAATGCAGGCATTCCTGGCACTAAAATAACATTTCCTCTATTTACTAGTTACATTTCCAGGCTTTACAGATGAATTCCATTTTGATATTTTTTATTCACAAAGAATTTTAATTCACTCCAAAAAATAGAAGATATACTGTTATGCAATATTGAAATATAATTGTATAAATAATATCAGCGCACTCGTGAACATATATTAGACCCATTAGTTGGCATGTATTGGACGTGTGACATGATTTGATTTGCTTTTGATCCATGGCAAAAATTGAACATTTCTGTTACTTTGAGCTCAGTTTCAAGCTATTTTCATTAACCCTTTCAGGGTTTGCGACATACTAGTATGGCTTATGCACCAGGGTTATTGACGCACTAGAATGCCTAAATTCTAGCGCCTTTAAATCTAGTGAGTGAAAGCTGGTAGGCCTTCATACAAAAGAATGGGTCTGCGTGGTCAGTGTGCACAGTATAAAAAAAATCCTGCAGAAAACAGTGCATAATGAGGAAAAAAAAACTCCTACCTTGTTTTTGGTTTAAAGCAGCGACTTTGCAGTATATTTTTGTATGGTATTTATGGTTGTATTCTAATTTTCCTAGTCTCATTCTATAGAATGGAAGACATATTACGGAAATTGAGATGATTTTGATTGGTTTCATAGTGAAAAGTACCTTGAAATTGGGCTCAAAGTAGCAGAAATGTTTGATTTTTACCAAATTTCAAAAGTAAACAAATCATGCCAAGCATCCAATACATGTCAACTGGTGAGTCAAATATTCTTTCACAAGTGCACTGATATTATTTATACCATTTCTACACCATTTCTACACTAATGCAGTAGTCTTCATAACAGTAAATCTATTTTTTGTGAGAATAAAAATTCAAAGTGGAAAGCAAGAGATATAAGAGAACTCTGAGAATGAGTTTAGGAGAGGGCCTCTCAACCCTGAAAGGGTTAAAACCAATCAGTCTTGTCTCAATTTCTGTAAGATATCTTCCATTCTGTCAAATGAGACCAAGAAACTGCAAATACAACTTTAACCCTTTCAGGGTCGAGAGAGCCTCTCCTAAACTAGTTCTCAGGGACGAAAATTTTTCAGAAAAAAAAAAAATCTTATGAAATGATAGAGAATCTTTTCCTGATCATAATGACACCAAAAGTATGAAATTTGATGGAAAACTTAGGGAATTATGCTCTCGTGAAGTTAACGGTCTCAACGATGTTTACGCATCAGCGATTTCGCCCACTTTGAGCCTTATTTTCGGCCAATTTCAGTGTACTAGTCAACAGAAATCATATCTATTTTGCTAGAACTACATTTTTTCTATCAAATGAGTACAAGAAAACACCCATTTACCAAATAGGGTCCAGAATAAGCAAGACAGACATTCCTGGCACTAAAATAACATTTTCTGTGTTAATTAGTCATGTCCCCAGGCCCCTCTTACATCTCTTTTGCTTTCCAATTTGAATTTTTATTCTCTCAAAAAATAGAAGATTTACTGTTATGCAGACTACTGCATTAGTGTAGAAATGGTGTAGAAATGGCATAAATAATATCAGTGCACATGTGAAAGAATATTAGACTCACCAGTTGACGTGTATTGGACACTTGGCATGATTTGTTTACTTTTGAAATTGGTAAAAATCAAACATTTCTGCTACTTTGAGCTCAATTTCAAGGTACTTTTCATTATGAAACCAGTCAAAATCATCTCAATTTTTGTAATATGTCTTCCATTCTATAAAATGAGACCAGGAAAATTAGAATACAACCATAAATACCATACGATAATACTCTGCAAAGTCGCTGTTTTAAACCAAAAACAAGGTCAGAGTTTTTTTTTTCTCATTATGCACTGTGTGCTGCAGGATTTTTTTTACACTGTGCACACTGACCACACAGACCCATTCTTTCATATGTAGGCCTACCAGCTTTCTCTCACTAGATTTGAAGGCGCTAGAATTTAGGCGTTCCAGTACGTCAATAACCCTGGTGCGTAAGCAGTACTAGTACATCGGGAACCCTGAAAGGGTTATAAACCTTATGAAAATACACTGCAAATTTGCTGTTTTAATCCAAAAATGTAGTTGCAGTTTTTTTTCTCATGCACTGTGTGCGGCAGCATTTGTTTTATATGGTTTACGCTTGCCACATAGATGCATTCTCTCATATCTAGGCCCAGATTTACCGCTCACAGCTTATCTGAGCGAGTTGAGCTCATGACGTAATACTACAGCTTGGACCTTGCCTTCAAAGCAGTAGAACTATGGAATGGAACCTCAAAGGGTTAAAACTATTTTATCCTTGGTTTTAACCGCAGCTGTGAATACAATCCCTCGAGCCTCATGTAGGCACTCTCAGAAATGCATGCCTTGGTGTTCTGCTTGCTCTCATGCAGTATGTTTGAAACATGCTCTTTGGGGCTGATATTGTTACAATAAGAAAACGGAGCGAATACTTGATTTTAAGTGGGTGAAGGGGGGAAGTTGCCCCTCGTGTCATCCAAGAAGTTAAACATACTTATTGGTGGGATTGTTTCTACCATCATTTCAGCTTCCTGTGTGAGTGTAGTATGGAAAAAAGTATGGAAATTGAGTGGCAAGTACTACCCAGACCTGAGTCCCATTCTTAGGGTTGCCGGTGTCAGCATTCTAAGCCCTCTTGAAGTTGCCATGGAAAATAGAAAACTTCTTGTGTATGTCTCTTAGGTGCTCCATCTATGCCCCTCGTTCATTTCCTCCAAATCCCAAGTCTACCAGAGAGTTACTGTCTTTAGACTTTTCTTCTAGCACAGAAGAGTTTTACAATGTGTCTTTTACACTTTTAGAACTAGGGTGAACGCTTTCCTCTTGTGCATATATCGTAGGAGCTCCATCTATGCCCCGCATTATTTCCTCTAAATCCCAAGTCTGCCAGAGAGTTACTGCCTTTAGACTTTTCTTCTAGCACCGAAGAGTTTTACAATGTCTTTTACTCTTCTAGAGCTAGAGTCAACACTTTCGACTTGCCAGTCGTCGGCAGCTGCGCCTGATGGCATCATATTCAGATGCTTAAGCATTTACATCCATCAGCCTTTGCAGTCCTCGTATGTCTTTTTAATTTTATTTGGTCGAAAGGGGTTCTTCCCCAGGTTTGGAAAATGCTGCAGTTCTGCCTTTTTGTAAGCTGGGTACTTTGGGCCATGAAGCCTCATGCTGTCATTCCACAGATTATTCCAGTGCAGTTTGTAATCTGATGGAACATCTAGTAAATAGACATTTGTTGTCGTATTTAGAGACACAATGGTCATTCCACTTGTCAACATGGCTTACATAAGGGAGCTCCACTATTGACCTCTTACTCCACTTGGATACCTATCTTCCTACTGCCTTTGCTAGTAACCACTCAGTTATTGCAGTCTTTTTTGATCTTGAGGAGGTATATGACACTACTTGAAAATATATCTTGGTCCAAGCTCATTCCTTAGGCCTCCAAGGCAATCTGCCATTTTCCCTTAGAAACTTCTTATCTGAGAGATATTATTTTGTTCGGGTTAATAATTTGCTTTCCCTGGACTGTGTCCTTTGCACTACTCTTTTTTCCTACTTGCTATAAATGATCTGGCCACTGTTCTCCCATCTAATATTTGGTCATCACTCAATGCTGATAACTTTTCTATAGCTTATACAGGCACTGACTGTCACCTAATAGCAGCCTCATTTGAGAATGCTGTCAGCTGTGTTTCCCATTGGGCCACTACTCATGGATTTAAGTTTTCTGGTTCTAAAATGCACCAAATTACTTTCAACAGATGTTCTGTTGTCTCTGATAATACATTGTACCTGTATGACTCCTGTATCCCTCACCATTATACGGTCAGATTTCTCAGCCTTCTGGCTGTGTCGGGAAGCCTCACATTACCTCCCTGAAAGCAACTTGACATTGCCAGCTGAACCTCCTTAACCCTTTGACTGTTTCAGTCGTATACGTCTTACGAGCCACCGTTTGATGTATTAAAACACACAAATTCTAGTGGCTTCAAATCAAGCAGGAGAGAGCTGGTAGGCTCACATGTGAGTGAATGGGTCTCCATGGTCATTGTGCACCATATAAAAAAAATCGGGGAGCCAGTGGTGCATTGTGGGAATGCCATTTCAGTAGTCCTTGCTCAACATGCCTAGCGGTAAGAAATATGTGACTCCCCAGCAAATCTGGGACTCTACTCTTCCCAAGTGATGCTCTAACATAGATGGAAGTGTCAGTGAAGATCAATTTCATGGTTTTGAGGAGTTTGTGACCAAAAGCAATGCCTAGGATACCAGAAGAATGAAGGAGAATGAAGAAGGAAGAATGAAGAAGAAAGAGCGAGAATGAGGGAGAAAGATAATTAGATAGGATGGAGGGGAAGGGAGCATTGCACCCCATTGTTTTGACAGGCAGTAGGGGGAGTGAGTATGAGACAATATGTCATTTTGACAGCTGCCGACCCTGACTCAAAACAATTAGAAGCAAAGAATGAAGGAGAATGAAGGAAAATGAAGAATGAAGGAGAATGAAGAATGAAGGAGAATGAAGACTGAAAGAGAACGAAGAATGAAGGAGAAAGAGAGAATGAGGGAGAAAGATAATTAGATAGGATGGAGGGGAAGGGAGCATCCAACCCTATTGTTTTGACAGGCAGTGGGGGGAGTGTGTAATGAGACAATATGTCATTCTGATAGCTGACTCAGAACAATTAGAAGCCACACACACAAGACAATCTTGCTGAATGAAGATAATAGCAGTTATATGAAAGTATCCAGTGACTATATATGTGTATATATATTATAGAAACCAGAATGAAGGAAGAAGGGAAGGCAGGAAGGAAGGAAGAATGAGATGAAAGGAAGGAAGGAAAAAAGTAAGGAAGGAAGGAAGGTAGGAAGGAAGGAATGATGACACACGACCATTTACCTAGGATAACTACCTAACACAACTGCCTTCTAATGCCCGCAAAAATGCAGACACGCTCGTTTTATGTGTATGGAGTGTAAAACACCATTGTGTATGAAACCATGTTTCAAAGAGTTTCACAAGCTGCAGAACTTCTAGGAACATGTCCAGTGACTGTACATTTGTATATATATTATAAAACAATAGTAATAAAAAAAATTTTGTATTTGTGTAAACGAGTTTTGTAAACAATATATTGATAATTATGACTCACGAAATCATAATGACACACTTATTGTGTTGTATACAATGAGTGTATATATGTACATTGCACCTTACTTTGGACTCACAGGCCACATAAGTTATGTGAAAAAATTAAATAGTGAAAAAAATCAAGAAACCTTCGAATACAAGCAAACCAAAGTTTACTGGGTGAGCGGCAGTCACCGCTGTTGCCATACGCGGCTCATTTTCTACCAGCTTCATGCTTCTATATCTCGGTAAGTACTGATGGCAAAAAAATTTTTTGGGACTAAAACAATCTTAACATTTTCATAAGAAATTTTTTTTTTTTTTCGAATATTTCTCGACACCAGGAGACACTTCAGGATTGGGGCTTGCGAGAGTCAAAGGGTTAAAACCCTTGCTTATCTTTTGCGGGGGTGGATCATCAAACTATCCTTTGACTGACCAGATATATTCTGCCCCATTTCCTGCAACTCTTTTTAAATTTGATCCCATTCATCATCACGAATTATGTTTATGTCGAGTACTCTTTGCTTCTCTGCTGTCAAGAGCCTATATGCAGAGGTCAATGTTCCATCCTTGAACAGTTGACATGATGCCCATTGCCTCCATTATTTTGTCCGCTCTCATGACCTTCACGATCCTTCTACATGCAGCATAGTAACAGACATTAGTAGAGGTAAATTATGTCTTTGCTGCCATTGTTTACTCCACCCCTTTTCTTTTCATCTTCACTCGCTCTTGACTTCTTTTCATTTGCCCCCTTTATATGTTCATCTAGCATCTAACTTTTCTCTTCTCCCTTGGAGCCTACCGAGTGGGCGAGGTGTCCCGTAGCTTAATCTCTAGTCCACTCGGCTCACACACTGAAGTCTGGAGTTCAAATCTCCTCCGGTACGACTGGAAAACATTAGGGATGTGTTTCCATAAGACACCACCTGTTTCTGTTCACCCATCAATAAAATGGGTACCTGAGTGTTAGTCAACTGGTGTGGGTCGCATCCTGGGACAAAACTGACCTAATTTGCCTGAAATGCTCAGCATAACAAGCGGCTTTCTATACAGTAGTATGTCATTGATGTCAGCTAGGCCTGTATACCATGTACATGTACTTGTAGAAAATAAAGATATTATTACATATTATTATTCTAATTATTAACAGTTTGAGTCTGTTTTTCCCCACTGCCGTGCGTGAAAACTCAAATACAGTGGACCCCCGGTTCACAATGCCATTGGTATCCGATAAATCCGGTATGCAATGCATTATATCGCAAAAATTTTGCCTCGGTTCCCGTTAAAAAACCCTGTATACGATTTGTCCGAGACGTGTCCACGTGTGTGCCAGTGTTTACAAGCCAGCCAGTGTGCTCGCATCCAAGGATACATTCAGTACATTCCATATTATCACTGTTTTTGGTGCTTGTTTCTGCAAAATAAGTCACCATGGGCCCCAAAAAAGCTTCTAGTGCCAACCCTTCGAGAAAAAGGGTGCTAATGACTATTGAAATGAAGAAAGAGATAATTGCAAAGTACGAAAGTGGAGTGCGTGTGTCGGAGCTGGCCAGGTTGTATACAAAACCCCAATCAACCATCTCTACTATAGTGACCAGGAAAACGGCAATCAAGGAAGCTGTTGTTGCAAAAGGTGCAACTGTGATTACAAAACAGCGACCGCAAGTGTTAGAAGATGTTGAGAGACTGTTATTGGTGTGGATAAATGAAAAACAGATAGCAGGAGATAGCATCTCTCAAGTGATCATTTGAGAAAAGGCTAGGCAGTTGCATGACGATTTGGTAAAGAAATTGCCTGCAACTAGTAGTGATGTGAGTGAATTTAAGGCCAGCAAAGGTTGGTTTGAAGGATTTAAGAATCGTATTGGCATACTTAGTGTGACTAGGCATGGTGAGGCTGCCAGTTTGGACCAAAAAGCAGCTGAAAAATATGTGAAGGAATTCAAGGATTGCATAGACAGTGAAGAATTTATACCTAAACAAGTGTTTAATTGTGACGAAACAGGCCTGTTTTGGAAGAAATTGCCAAGCAGGACCTATATTACTCAGGTGGAAAAGGCACTCCCAGGACATAAGCCTATGAAAGATCTTCATTAAAGGTAAGTGTCATGTATTCTATTGTTAGTAGAGTACTACAAACTGTGAATGTCTTCTTCAGTTTGTGTGCATTAAACTTAATATTTCATGTAAAATTTTTTTTTCATACTTTTGCGTGTCTTGCACGAATTAATTTGATTTCCATTATTTCTTATTGAGAAAATTGATTCGCTTTCCGATATTTTTGGTTTACGATGAGCTCTCAGGAACGGATTAATATCGCAAACCGGGGGTCCACTGTACCTAAAGTTGCTGATCACTCCCTTTTTTATCCACTTTTGATCTCATTGTCATGCTGTTGCAGTTTACACTGATGGTAGCAGTATTCCCTGACAGTGTTGTGCTAGGTCATTCATTAGAGTCAGCTAGCATTTTCACAGCTGATCTGTATGCATTTCTCATAGCAATTATCCATATTGCATCCAGATCTGCCTCAACATTTGTAGTAGTCTCAAACTCCCTTAGTGCTTTGCAAGTTATCAAAAAATTTAATTCACCTCATCCCCCAGTTTTTCATATGCAACTTTGGTTGCACCACATTTCTAGCAAAAACTAAAAAAACATTTCCTGCGTGGTTCCTGGTCATGTTGATGTTCAGGGCAACGAGCAGGCAGACTCTGCTGTGCAGTCAGTAGTACATGACCTTCCAGTTACATAGAGAGGTATTCCATTCTCATATTATTTTACTGTAATCTTTAGCCACCCTCACAACCGTTGGCAACAACACTGGTCTGGGTTGATTTATAACAAATTATGTTCTATACAGTAGGGCCCCACTTATACAGTAGGTTAGGTTCCAGGTTACCGCCTTAACCCTTTCAGGGTCCAGAGCCCAAATTTCAAAGTGTGTACTAGTGTCCAAGAATTTTCAAAAAATAACTTTGTTATTTTTTCTTGTGAAATGGTAGAGAATCTTTTTTTGAAGGTGATAAAACAAAAAGTACGAAATTTGGTGGAAAATTGACAAAATTATGCGCTTGCGAATTTTGATGTGTCAGCGATATTTACGCATTGGCGATTTTTCCCAACTTTGACTCCCATTTTGGCCAATTACATTATTCCAGTCGACCAAATTCTTAGCTATTTCGCTATTACTAGTGCTAAAAAACTAGTACTAGTGCTAAAAAGCTCGACCAACGTGATTCATTCCATTCGAGACGCGTCCACGTGTGGCCTGAGCATGCCTCACTTGTCCCGTGGGTGCCAGTGTTTATAAGCCAGTCACCGAGGTCGCATCCAAGCATACAATCGGAACATTTCATATTATCACAGCATTTTTACTGATTACACCTGCAAAATAAGTCACCATGGGCCCCAAGAAAGCTTTTAGTGCCAACCCTGTGATAAAAAGGGTGAGAATTAGTATAGAAATTAAGAAAGATTTTGAAGGGTTTGGGGCTAACCCTGAGACGCCTATGCCAGTTGTGGAATCCATTGTGCCTACTTCAAAGATTAAGGAAATGTGTGCAAAGTGGGATGAACTGTAAACCTTTATGGATGAAAATCACCCTAACACAGCTATTGCAAGCCATGCTGGTGACTATTACAATGACAATGTTACGGTCCATTTTAGACAAATCTTAAAGGAATGGGCAGTACAGAGCTCTATGGACAAATATGTTGTGCGACAGAGGTCCAGTGACTCTCAAGCTGGTCCTAGTGGCATTAAAAGAAGAAGGGAAGTAACCCCAGAAAAGGACTTGACACCTCAAGTTCTAATGGAAGGGGATTCCCCTTCTAAACACTAACACCATCCACACTCTCCCCTCCCCCCATCCCATCAGTCATCACCAGATCTTCAATAAAGGTTAGTGTCATGTAATTGTACATGTCTTCTTCAGTTTGTGTGTATTAAAATTAATATTTCATGTGGTAAAATTTTTTTTTTCAATACTTTGGAGTGTCAGGAGCGGATTAATTTGATTTCCATTATTTCTTATGGGGAAAATTAACTCGGCTAACGATAATTTCGACTAACAATGAGCTCTCAGGAACGGATTAATATTGTTGGTCGAGGGTCCACTGTATTACTTCTATTCTATCGATTGAGCACAAGAAATTGCCAAGTCAACTGTTTCAACTACAAAATAAAGTGATCGGAAATTGTTAATTTGGCCAATTTAATGCAAAGTTTAAAATATTTCAGTTTCAAAACAGGGTCCAGAATAAACAATGCAGGCATTCCTGGCACTAGACTAACATTTCCTCTGTTCATTAGTTATGTTTTCAGGCTTTACAAATGAATTCCATTTTGATTTTTTATTCACATAATGAATTTTTATTCAATATTTTAATAATTGAATAAATAATATCGCCACATTTGTGAGCGTATATTAGACCTGCCAGCTGGTGTGTATTAGACATGTGAGGTCATTTGTTTACTCTTGAACATTGGCAAAAATTTAACATTTCCGCTACTTTGAGCTCAGTTTCAAGCCATTTTCAGTACTAGAACCAATCAAAATCATCTCTATTTCTGTAATGTATCTTCCATTCTATCAAATGAGACCAAAAAATCGCAAATACAACTATAAAAAATGTACGAAAAAACACTACTCCAATTTTGCTGTTTTATTCAAAAATTATGGTTTAGTTTTTTTCTCTCATTATGCACTGGGTGCTGCAGGATTTGTTTTATGTGGTGCACACATACCACATAGATGTTTACTCTCATATCTAGGCCTGTGAAGGCTTACTCAGCCCTGTAACAACTTCAGACAGTATTACCAAGACTGGCTCCTCCTCAGGAAAATTAATTAATAGAAAAAGAAATAATAATTCACAAAGATAAACACTTTATTATTTATTAATGCAAAGATAAAACATTGAAATATGAAGGTGTATCCTACTTGAAAGAAAAATGAAAAATGAAATGGAAAAATGACATTTGAATTCAACGCTAATACAGTACAGTTATACTGGGGTGTCTGGTTAAGGTTGACACCGTCTTGTAGAAATTGTAGCCATTGCTGATGATGTGGGGGGGGGGGGTCACAGGTGTTGAGTGACAACCCAACGACTAGTTCTTCACAAAGTCTATAGCCTTGAATAGTCAGTCCAGATGACAGGAACGCAGGTTCTTTACCACTGCAAAGATGAGGGGTAGTGTCCTGTACAATTAATCAGGTAGGTAGATCATGAAGTGACGTCCCAAGACCGTTTTCAGTCCGTCTCCTTCAACACTTCTCATTGGTTGGCAGGTGACCCGATCTGTCATTCCAAGCTGGAAAGAGAGACAGGTTATCCACTCCTTAAGAAATCACTCTCCATGATAAGTGTAAGATACTTAAAAAAGGTGGTGGTTATCTAAAAGTCTCATGGGAAGCTTAAAACTGAAAGGACTAAGTTTATTATTGGTCAAAAGTGAAGCTTTCAACCAATATCCACTAGAATAGGAGCACAGGCTTTTGCTTACAGTTGTGCTGGGAGCTGTGAGTCGAGTGATTACTGTTTGGCCGGAGCCCCACACATCACCTTTCGGGGTGGGGAGAAAAGGGGGAGGATAGCGGGAGCTAGACTGACCCTACCTTAACAAGCAGCCGGCAATCAAACTAGTTTTACCATATACTCGCATGCTACTCCTATCTATTGAACTTTTCCCTCACAAGGCCCAAATTTACCGCTCACAGCTTATCAGAGTGAGCTGAGTTTATGGCGTAGATCTACGGTTTGGACCCTCAACGTAAAGCTGTAGATCTACGGCACAGACCCTGAAAGGGTTTGTGAAGGCTTACTCAGCCCTGTAACAACTTCAGACAGTATTACCAAGACTGGCTCCTCCTCAGGAAAATTAATGAATAGAAAAAGAAATAATAATTCACAAAGATAAACACTTTATTATTTAGTAATGCAAAGATAAAACATTGAAATATGAAGGTGTATCCTACTTGAAAGAAAAATGAAATGAAAAAAATGACATTTGAATTCAATGCTAATATGTACAGTTATACTGGGGTGTCTGGTTGAGATTGAGGGGGGGGGTCACAGGTGTTGAGTGACAACCCAACGACTAGTTCTTCACAGAGTCTATAGCCTTGAATAGTCAGTCCAGATGTCAGGAATGCAGGTTCTTTATCACTGCAAAGATGAGGGGTAGTTGCCTGCTGTTGCCTACAATTAATCAGGTAGGTAGATCAAAAAGTGACGTCTCAGGACTTCAGTCCGTCTCCTTCAACACGTTTCTTTTGTTGGCAGATGACCCGAGCTGTCATTCCAAGCTAGAAAGAGACAAAGGTTACCCACTGCTTAAGAAATCACTCTCCATGATAAGTACAATTTAAAAGAAATGGTGGTTATATAAAAGCATAACATGGAACTCAAGACTGAAAGGACTGTTTATTATTGGTCAAAAGTGAAGCTTTCAACCAATATATCCACTAGAATAGGAGCAAAGAGTTTTACTTACAGTTATGCTGGGAGCTGTGAGTCAAGTGATTACTGTTTGGTCCGAGCCCCACACGTCACGTTTCGGGGTGGAGAAAAAGGGGATGGAAGGGGATAGCGGGAGCTAGACTGACCCTACCTTATCAAGCAGCAGGCAATCAAACTATCGTCACCATATACTCGCTGCTCCTATCTGTTGAACTTTTCCCTCACAGGTTAAAGCGGAAATCGCCTTAAAGCGGAACTCCCTTTTTTCCACTTATAAATGCCAGACAACAAGTTTATACTAATTTATATTAAGTTAGTAATAGAACTAGGCATTAAAAAAAATGAAAAGTAAAATACACTTGCAGTACACCCATTACTTACCTTAAATTATTTGTAGCCTTAATGTAATTCAAATTCAATTCAAAGTTTATTCTCTATAAAGATTACAATGTTGAATTTACAGAATTTGGTTGTTGTGTGGTTTACATGTAGTTAAATAATGATTACAGAGTGTACCACTAGAACGCCTAGCATGGCTAGGCATTTCGGGCAGACTTAGTTTAATTCTTTATTTTAAAATATTACAAATTATGAGGTAAGTTGGTATTATGGTTAAGTGACTAAATACTAGTTTGTGAGTTTAGCAATGTGAATGCTTTTGTTTTGGCACAGTAGATAGTTTCAGTATTGGAGTATCATAGGATTCATTATGTTACGCAGAAATGTGGGATGGCTGGGGGCTTGAGCTTTGTCTAAGGGCAAAGGTAAAAGTTACACACATCTCAAGCATAAACAGGCCACCCAGGGCTATCCCAGTCAAAACAGAAAGCGCTAAACCAGAATGTATTACTTCCATGGCTTGGTTAACAGAGGGTTAGGTAAAAATCCCAGTTAGGAAAATATATCTATTTATTCAACATAACACTATATACACACTCTAGAAACACCTTAATCCTAAATGCCCAAATGAGTATACACAAGAAACAGCTGGCTAGAGGTCCAGCCACCATAACACTAGGCCTAGTCACCGCCAGGCCGTCTCTACTCCACTACAAACCCCATTTCTTATTACCTCACTCCTCCCACAGCATCCTGGCCATGTCAGAGCCTGGGTGAACATACAGGTAAGCCATAGAAGAGCCTATGGCTTGGGTTAGCTAAACAAAAGGAGTACACGACTACAAACTTAGCTCAAATACACAGGATCTCCGACGCCAGCCTCCACACGTGACTCTCCCAGCCACGCTCACTCCGCATACCCAAACACCCTTGGAAAATAAATCCCTAGCAGGATTTCTTTATAATTACAGTTAGAGTACTTTACAGTGCCCCCAAATGCACATTATGAATTATAAAATTATTCTTTACAATTATAACATTCATCTATTATTATGGCACACTTCTCCACTGTATATACATTACAATGCCATGCAGAACCCTGCATAACACATTATTTTAAGATTGAGATTAATATTTCTGTTTATGGTCAAATGGGTGAGTGAGTGTAAGTGTGAACCACCAGGTGGTATTCGTGTAGTTAGTTGATGGGGTTTATCAGGGAGATAAGATGTTTTCTAATGGTAGTTTTGAAGGTGATGAATGTGTCTGCAGTTCTAGAGTTCTCAGGTAGGGTGTTCCAGATTTTAGGGCCTTTGACATACATTGAATTTTTGTAAAGGTTTTGTCGGACATGGGGAATGTTGTAGAGATGTTTGTGTCTGGTGTTATGCCTGTGGGTTCTGTCACAACTATCAAGAAAGCGTTTTAGGTCAAGGTTGATATTGGAGTTTAAGGTCCTGTAGATGTAGATTGCACAGTAGTAAGTGTGGATGTACTGAACAGGGAGTAAGTTTTGATCTATGAAGAGTGGGGGGGTGTGTTGCCAGGGATGGGATTTAGTGATTATTCTTACTGCAGCTTTTTGTTGGGTTATTATTGGCTTTAGGTGTGTTGCTGCAGTTGATCCCCAAGCACAAATAGCATAGGTGAGGTATGGATAAATAAGTGAGTGGTATAGTGTGAGAAGGGCATTTTGCGGCACATAGTATCGTATCTTGGACAGGATCCCAACTGTTTTGGATACTTTTTTGGTTATGTGTTGGATATGGGTGCTGAAATTCAGGTTGTTGTCAAGGTATAGGCTTAGGAATTTGCCCTCATTATGTCTGGTAATTAGAGTGTTGTCGATCTTAATGTTAATTTGTGCATCTCCTGCTCTGCTACCAAACATAATATAGTAGGTTTTGTCAATGTTAAGCGTAAGTTTATTGGCTGTCATCCAAGTCGATATTTTGATCAGCTCCTCGTTAACAATGGTGTTGAGGGTGGCAAGATTAGGGTGAAAGATGACATAAGTCGTGTCGTCAGCAAAGATAATGGGTTTCAGGTGTTGGGATACGTTTGGAAGATCATTGATGTATATGAGGAAGAGCAGGGGACCAAGGACACTTCCCTGCGGAACTCCAGTATCAAGTGGCCGTGTTGTTGATGCTGTGTCTTTAATGGTAACATACTTATACCTATTAGTAAGGTAAGATTTGAAATAAGCAAGCGCATGGCCTCTTATACCGTAATGGTCAAGTTTGTGGAGTAGGATGTCGTGGTCTACTGTGTCAAAAGCTTTTCTTAGGTGAATAAAAATTCCTAGTGGATATTCCTTATTTTCCAATGCTGTGTAAAGCAGATCTAGCATTTTTATGATTGCATCATTAGTGCTTTTATTTTTCCTAAATCCAAATTGGCAGGGGTTGAGTATGTTTTGTGCTGTTATAAATGAATATAGTCTCCTGTGCACGAGTTTCTCAAAGATTTTGGATAGCAATGGTAAGTTTGATATTGGCCTATAGTTGTTTAAGTCTGTAGGGTCACCACCTTTATGTGTTGGTGTAACCCTTGCCATCTTGAGTAGTTTCGGGAAGGTGCTAGTTTCTAGTGACTTGTTAAAAAGTAATGAAATAGCATGCGAAAGGATATGGGCCGCTCGCTTGTACAGTAATGGTGGGACATTAGACAGATTCCCTGAGTTGTTTTTAAGTGACTTTATAATCTCGGTGACTTCCGAGGGCTCAGTTGGTGCAAGATAGAAGGAATTTGGGAAATTCCCATCTAGGTAGTTCCCGGCATGGGCATTAGTATGTGGGATTTTATTGGCGAGATTAGATCCTATTGTTGAGAAGAAGTCGTTTATCTTGTTAGCTGTGTCAGTGAGGGTGTAGGGTGAAAGGTGAGTTCTATTTATTTGTAGGAAGTCAGGTGTGGGAAGTATGGTAGCCAGCCAGAGCAGCCCACCCCACCCCACCCACACAAACCATACGATATTTAAAGCCCCCCAGAGTGATAAAATACACTTATTAATTAGTTTTTTATTAATGCATCGCCGTCTCCCACCAAGGCAGGGCGGCCCGAAAAAGAAAAACTTTCATCATCATTCATTCCATCACTGTCTTGCCAGAGGCATGCTTACACTACAGTTATAAAACTAACATTAAGACCCCTCCTTCAGAGTGCTGGCACTGTACTTTCCATCTCCAGGAATCAAATCTGGCCTGCCAGTTTCCCTGAATCCCTTCATAAATGTTACATTGCTTACACTCCCACAGTACGTCAAGTCCTAAAAGCCATTTGTCTCCATTTGCTTCTATCTAACATGCTCACGCACACTTGCTGGAAGTCCAAGCCCCTTGCACACAAACCCTCATTTACCACCTCCCTCCAACCTTTCCTAGGCTGACCCCTACCCCTCCTTCCCTCCACTACAGATACACACTCGAAGTCATTCTATTTCATTCCACCCTCTCTACATGTCCAAATCATTTCAATAACCCCTCCTCAGCCCTCTGGATAATAGTTTTGGTAATCCCACACCTCCTAATCTCCAAACTATGGATTCTCTGCAATATATTCACACTACACATTGCCCTTAGACATGACATCTCCAGTGCCTCCAGCCTTATCCTTGTTGCAACATTCACAACCCATGCCTTACACCCATACAAGAGCATTGTTATAACTATACTCTCATAC
>NC_091333.1:29133940-29148940 GCF_038502225.1 Cherax quadricarinatus | reverse complement strand
TGTCTGTCTGTCTCTCAAAAGTACACATAAGGACAGTTATCATAACCATACCCCGGCCGGGATTGAACCTGCGGTCAGAGAGTCTCAAAACTCCAGACCGTCGAGTTAGCCACTAGACCAGCTAGCCACAATAAGATTCGTCCAACTAGGTATATTTCTACACCATAGGAAGGTTAGCATAGGCACCACTGTGACCACAAATGCAAGTTTTTACAGACGAATCTCCAGCTAGCGTGGCCGTGACGAACTCTAGCTCAAGTCCCCTCACTGCCATCAACATGACTCTCTGACCGCAGGTTCAATCCCGGCCGGGGTATGGTTTGTTTGCAATCGTGTCAGTACGATTTCGTGAGACAGTTATCATACATTGTGTAAATTATAATTTTCACTAGGTAATTACCTAGGATAACCCATAAAAAATCCAGACAAAGTGCTCTACTGTGCTTGTAGATATAAGGCATAATAAGCATGACTGGCAAGTAATACGCATTTTCGCTTGATCAGGAATCAGACATGACGACTCTGCATCGTGTGTAATACCTGTTCATTCATGAGCCGCTCTCTGAGACAGACAAGCAAACAGAAAGGCAGACAGACACAAGCAGACAGAAAGACACACAGGCAGATATAGAAATACAGAGACACACAGGCAGACAGAAAGACAGAGACACAGGCACAAGCAGACAGAGACACACAGGCAGACAGAGACACACAGGCAGACAAAGACAAACACAGGCAGTCAGAAAGACAGACACACACAGGCATACAGAAAGACACACACACACAGGAAGATGGAAAGACGGAGACACACAGGGAGATGGAAAGACAGGTAAGCAGAGGAAGCTAGACAGACAGATGGGACATGTTTATGTGTAACAGTGAAAACAAATAAAGCCAGGATTCCCTGCAGAAGTGCTCGATCATGAAGTGTCACTCCACTGCTGCACTGTCACCAATGGAGTGACACTCTTCCTATACCACGCTTCAAGGGGTTTCATATATACTCTGGTGTGTCTAAAACATTGCCTGTATATATTTCTACACAATAGTAAATGACCAAGGCAGGTGAAAATGTTCACTTGTCAATGCGTTCTAGTGGTACACTCTGTAATCTCAATTTTACTACATGTAAACCACAATAACCAAATTTCTGTAAACTCAGCATTGTAATCCTTATAGAGAATAAACTTTGAATTTGAATTTGAATTTGAGTACCATTTCAGTACCTAATATTAGTGTCAGAACAAAGATTGGCTATGAAATCACAAGGACTATTATAAATTGTAATTATCAAAACAAAAATTATATAAATTAAAATGAAAACAAGAAAAAAAGGTATATCGGCAACACTTCTGCAAGCAGTAGGACTCCATGTTGCCATCAGGTGAGCATCCAGCATCAACTTCGTGGTCTTGTATCTCGGTAAGTACTAATCCTAAATTTTTATTTTTGTTTTTATCCTATTACACACAGAAAATTGCCCTCTTTAATTAAAAAAAAAAATTATTTTTTCAAAATATTCAGAGCACTGGCAGTAAAAATGGAGATCTACACTTGGACAGTTTAAGGGTTAATGTCACCTTTGTACCATTTATAATGTTTTTAGTATACAGTGGACCCTCTACCAACGATGGCATCGGCTGACGATAAAATCGGGCAACGATATGTTTTTGTGTAAAAATATTGGCTCTACCAACGATGAAAAACTCGGGTAAGGACATTCGTCATGAACGCATCCGCCTGTCCATCCAGCCTGAGAGTGCACCTCAGCTGCCCTGCCTTCAGCTAGTGTGCCATTGTTTACAAGCCAGTCCAGACGCTTCCATGTGTACCTGCAATACATTTTGTATTATTCCAGTGTTTTTAGTGCTTGTAACTGCTAAATAAACCACTATGGGCTCCAATAAAGCTTTTAGTGCCAACCCTGTGGTAAAAAGGGTGAGAATTACCATGGAACTGAAGAAAGAGATAATCACAAAATTTGAAAGTGGAGTGCATGCCTCCAAGCTGGCCAGGTTGTACAACAAAGCCCAATCAACCATCACTACTATCTTGGCCAACAGAAAGGCAGTCAAGGAAGCTGTTGTTGTGAAAGGTGCAAGTATGTTTTCAAAACAGAGATTGCAAATACTTGAAGATGTGGAGAGACTGTTGTTGGTGTGGATAAACAAAAAACAATTATCAGGAGATAGTGTTTCTCAGTCAATAATATGTGAAAAGGCAAGGCAGTTGCATGATGATTTAATTAAAAAAATGCCTGCAACTAGTGGTGATAGTGAATTTAAGGCCAGTAAAGGTTGGCTTGAGAGATTTAAGAATCATAGTGGCATACACAGTGTGATAAGGCATGATGAGGCTGCCTGTTGTGACCAAGAAGCAGCTGAAAAATATTTGAAGGAATTCAAGGAGTACATAGACACTGAAAAATTAAAACCCCAACAAATGTTTAATTGTGATGAAACAGGCCTCTTTTGGAAGAAAATGCCAAACAGGACCAACATTATACAGGAAAAAGCACTGCCAGAACACAAGCCTATGAAAGACAGGCTAACTCTAATGTTTTGTAGTAATGCTAGTGGGGATTGCAAAGTGAAGCCTCTATTCATGTATCACTCTGAAACTCCCAGTGTGTTCAAGAAAAACAGTGTCGTCACGGCTAATTTGTATGTGATGTGGATTGCAAAAAGTAAGGCATGGGTCACTAGGGACATTTTCTATGATTGGTTCTATCATGTGTTTGGCCCCTCTGTGAGAAATTACCTCCTGGAAAATAAATTGGACCTCAAGTGTCTCCTGGTATTAGACAATGCTCCTGCTCATCCTTCAGACTTGCCAGAGCGAATTACGCTTAGCGCTCCAAACGTATATGTACGTTTTAATTTTCCTGCCTCCAAATTTGGCACAATTGGCCTGAGATGCCTGGTCTACATAGAATGGGTCTTAACACTCGGTGTGTGCAATATTAAAAAAATCTGGGACCATTTAGTACCTTGTGGGAGTGCCAGTTAAATTGAGCCCCAGCTAGAGCAAACATTGTGGCAAACACTCCTCTTTTATGAGGAAAGTGATGTTGACCCCAAGTTTAGGGTCTGTCGATCTCTATCTCTGTCTATGTCTGTTTATCTCTGTCTATCTGTCTGTCTCTGTCTCTGTCTGTCTCTGTCTCTATCTCTGCCTTTGTCTGTCTCTGTCTATCTCTGTCTCACAGGTACACATAAATACAAGTATACATAGTATAAATTACCTAGGATAACCCAAAAAATCCAGACAAAGTGCTATACTCTGCTTGAAGATGTGAGAAAACGTGATCACGCAGTCTTGTGGCTCTCTCTGAGACAGACCTCTTCAAGGAGGGCTCCTTGTCGTGATGAAGAGGCTCTTGGTCTGAGGAATTAGACCTGTTGGTCTCCTTCCTCAGACCAAACCTAATTACCCCCAATCCCCTCTTCCCTATCCCATCCTCATCCTCCCCTTATCCTTTCCTCCTCCTCTCCACCTCTCCCTTTTGCCCTTCCTCTTTTTGGCCTTTGTGATTTTTCCCACAGGCACGCCAGTTCCTAGGTAGGGGAAAGGGCACCGGGGTCCATCCCATTCCGTTGAGGTTCTTGGCGGTGGCATAGTTTGCCGTGGAATCTGGATCACCTTGGGATGTCCCGATCCCTCTCCTGTATCCCAGAGTGTGGCTTTGGGTGTCTTTCGGGTGATGGGTGTATCTCTGGAAGCCACCTTTCGGATACCGGGGGTGGTGGCCGAAGGAGGTATGCTTTGTGGCGGATATCCGGTTGCTCTCTCTTTTGTCCACCAAGGTAGCTCGGCAGATGTGAGGTTGCTATCCCGGATTGCTGGTTTACTGGCATGAAGGGTACAGTATGGTACGGGTTCCATGCTGCATCTGCGCTACTAGCGGTGCTGAGGTCCTCTTGGGCGCGGAGGGAGATTTCCGGCCCTTTCATTCCTCCTGGGAACTATTCCTCCCCGTTCCCCCCTTTTTTTTTTTTTTTTTTATTTTTATTTTCTTTTCTTCTTTCTTTTTTTTTCTTAAAAACAAAAAGCAAAGGAGTAACCTAACCATGGAGAACCCAGTCCATGAACCTACTACCCCCGAGCCCCTTCTTGATACCGCACCCCATTCTGACCCTGCCTTGTTTTTTGACCACTCTTTGGACACTCCTGATGCCCCTGTACCTCTTGCTGGCGCTGTTTCCTCACCCGCTTCAGGTACTGGGGCTTCCACTGACTCCTTTGATTTGTCTGACCTCCGCTCTCCTTTGACTATGCTTCCGGCCTCTCCCTCTACGGTACGGCAGTTTTTGAATTGCCAGCCCATTTCACATTGGACCAACTCCGGTTCTACTCCTAAACGCCAACGACAATCTCCTGATGATGTTACTTCATTACCTTCCCATTCTACTCGGAAAAGACTGACACGTCATGCACTCCCTCTCCACGCTCAGTTTCTGACCACACAATGGACTAAATTCTTTACTTTAAGACCGACTTCTTAATAACAAAAAAAGGGCACAATACCGTGACTGGAACGATACACAAATAACCCGCACATAAAAGAGAGAAGCTTACGACGACGTTTCGGTCCAACTTGGACCATTTACAAAGTCACACTAACCAGAAGTGGAGCAGGACGGCTATATATAGGCAGGAAGAGGTTGTGGTGGTAGTAGTAGTAGTAGTGTGTAGTGTACCGACTTCTTCTGCCTATCTTTCTGACCATAGTACAGTGGACCCCAGGTTAACGATATTTTTTCACTCCAGAAGTATGTTCAGGTGCCAGTACTGACCGAATTTGTTCCCATAAGGAATATTGTGAAGTAGATTAGTCCATTTCAGACCCCCAAACATACACGTACAAACGCACTTACATAAATACACTTACATAATTGGTCGCATTCGGAGGTAATCGTTATGCGGGGGTCCACTGTATTGGCAAAGCACTCCTGCGCCATGTTGGTAGAGATATTTCATTTCATGCTCTCAAGAGCGGTATGCGCATCGTCACTGTCCAGAATGCTACCCAAGCTCATGATCTTTCTCTCCTTTCGCATATCGATACTACTCCTATCACTGTTGAAAAACATCTTTCTCTCAATTCTTGTAGTGGTACTGTCATTCTGCCCCATACCATAGTCCAACAGAATTTCCAGTCATGTGGCACTGACATTCTTGAACAGCTGGAACTCCAGGATCTCCCAATCCTCAAAGTAGACACTTATGTCCTTCCTGCCCGCAGGCGGAGACGATACCCTTGCAATGTGGCTTGATTAACTTTCGACAGCCGTGAGCTCCCGTCCTCTGTTTATGTCATGGGACATTGGTTACAAGTTCAAAAGGTGATCCCTACACCGCAACAGTGTAGAAATTGCTGGCGTTTTGGTCACCCAGCGAAATATTGCAGATCTATAGCCGAATGCCCAGTCTGTGGTGCCGACGACCATTCTAATACGTCTTGCAGTCAACCTCCATCTTGCCTTAATTGTAATGAGGCTCACCCTTCGTACTCTCGCCGTTGCCAGGTCTACTTAAATGAGCGTGAAATCCATTGCATCAAAGAGGCAGAAGATCTCCCTTATGCTATGGCAGTTTCTCATCTCCGCCTCCAAGGGAGACTACCCCGTGTTTCTTATTCTTGTGTTTCAAAACGTCCCCCCACTTCTGGGGTCCCATCTTCTGCAGCCTCCTTTGTTGTTACCCCTCCCATAGCCACTCCGGTATCTAAACCTTTTGCTGTCCTGGGCTCTGACGTCCCAACTACAACTCAGTCTGTTCTCACATCTTCGCGTCCTTCCTCACAAGCCCCGGTATCGACAAGACCTCATACGACACCTTATACCAATCGCCCCTCTACTTCTCAGAAGTCCAAAAACTTCCCATTGCTCAAATCTTCTTTGCCCCCTCCTTCCCTTCTTCCACTTCCACATTTTACCTTTCCAGTCTCTGTGTCTAGTTCTTCCCCTCTCTCTGGCTCTATTACAAGTGTGGAGGTTCACCCTCCTCCTCGTACTGTGCCTTCCACCCCTGTCCCCTCCCAAGTTTCTCCCTCTTCTGCCACCTCCCAGGTTTCTGCCTGTTCTGTCCCCTCCCACACTTCTCCAGTCCCCTACACTCTTTCGTCCCCCTCTACTTTGGTACAGTCCATTACTGTCCCACTCTTTACTCACCCTCCTCCTTTTACCTCCAATATTGTCTCCCATACATCTTTGAATTCAGAAACACTTGAAGCCATTTCAGAATATATTGCAGAGACTAAACCTTCAATGGACACTGATCCACCTCCTGTTCCTTCTCTTCCCTCTTCTCCATCTGCACAACTCCATTCTTCGCAACGCTCCATTCCTTTGCTGCTCGAACGTCTTCTGATGCCACCGCACGTTGACTTTTCTAACCCCTCTAGTCCGTAGGTGCCCTTCCCTATGGATTCCTGATATTTTCTTCATTGCTAATCATGGCCTATTTACAGTGGAATATCCGCTGCCTTGTGTAATCGGGGTGAGCTTTGGATGTTGCTTTCCAGGTTGTATTTATAACTCATTACAATTGTGACCAGGTGTGGACGTATCAGTGGTTCATTACTTTGTAATTTGTTCATGACTGTAACCATGTATAGGAGTGAAGCTGATTCATTACCTCTGTAACTTGCCATGATTAGTGACCAGATCTACCTGGAGTTCATTGCCTTTGTAACTAGTTCAGCTATCATAACTTTGGGGTCCAGTCACTGGACCCATTATGTACCTTTGTAATCTTTTGACTACCGCCCACAGGATGGGTATGGGGTGCATAAAGATATTAAACTAAAGTGTGTGTGTGTGTGTGTGTGTGTGTGTGTGTGTGTGTGTGTGTGTGTGTGCGTGTGTGTGTGTGTGTGTGTGTGTGTGTGTGTGTGGTGTCTGTGACTCAACAATCAATATTTGCACCAATAACTCATTACAGTTGTGACCGGGTGTGGAAGTGTGAATTGCTCATTACTCTATAATTTGTTCATGATTGTAGCCAAAGTATAAACGTAAGTAACCATTCTACATAATTCATTACCTTTGTAACTTGTGAGCTCATTACCTTTGTACCTAGTTCAGCTATCAAAACTTTGGGGGCCCAGTCCCTGGACCCATTACGTACCTCTGTAATCTGTAAATACCTTTGTAACTTGTCATGATTGTGACCAGACTTACCTGGAGTTCATTACCTTTGTAAATTGTGAGTTCATTACCTTTGTAAATTGTGAGTTCGTTACCTTTGTAAATTGTGAGTTCATTGCCTCTGTAACTTTCTCAGCTATCAAAACTTTGGAGTCCAGTCCCTGGACCAGTTATGTACCTCTGTAATCTTTTGACTACCGCCCACAGGATGGGTATGGGGTGCATAATAAACATATTAAACTAACTAACTAACCCTGTTGGTGCTTGCTTACAAGAACCAAAATTACACTCAGCTGTTTTCCAACCTATCTCAGGCTATAATTTATTGTATTCTTTGGATCCTTTCTCAGATGGGACCTTTAATGAAAGTACCCTTCTTCTACGATATGATATTCCATACTGTCAACTATTTGTCCATACCTCGCTGCATTGCACTGCAGCTCGTATCCACTTGAATAAGTGGTTTACAATATGTTCTTTATATCTCTCTCATTCCCGAGCATTTTCTATCCCAGATTTTGCCTTTCTTGTTTCATTCTTACCAGCACCACTTCTGTTACTTGGTGATTTTAATGCTCACCATTTCCTCGGGGGTGGGGGGGGTCTCATTGTGACTCACGTGGCATCCAGTTGGAGGCTTTTCTCGCCTCTCGCCCCCTCCATGTTTTAAATACGGGTACTCCCACCCATTTTGATCCTCGTACTCATACTCTCTCTTGCATCAATCTATCAGTCTGCTCTTCCTCCACACCACTAGATTTCATCTGGTCTGTTCTACCGGACTTTGTGAGGGAAAAGTTCAATAGATAGGAGTAGCGAGGGAGTATATAGTAACAATAGTTTCATTGCCAGCTACTTGTTAAGGTAGGGTAAGTCTAGCTCCCGCTATTCTCCCCTTTTTTCCCCAACCCCAAAAGTGATAGTTTGATTGCCGACTGCTTGTTAAGGTAGGGTCAGTCTAGCTCCCGCTATCCCTTCCCCTCCCTCTCCCCCCCCCGAAAGGTGACGTGTGGGGCTCCGGCCAAACAGTAATCACTCGACTCACAGCTCCCATCACTACTTTAAGTACATGCCTGCTCATATTCTAGTAGACTTATTAGTTGAAAGCTTCACTTTTGACCAATAATAAACTTAGTCCTTTCAGTCTTGCTCTGTTAAATGTCTTAATAATCACCACGTCTTTTAGGTATTGTACTTATCATGGAGAGTGATTTCTTAAGCAGTGAGTAACCTGTCTCTCTTTCCAGCTTGGAATGACAGAATGGGTCACTTGCCAACCAACGAGTAGAATTGAAGGAGACGGACTAACGTCCTGAGTCGTCCCATGTTTTATCTACTTACCTGTGCACATGTATGAAGTTGCAGGACATAACCCCTCATCATTGCAGCGGTAAAGAACCTGCTTTCCTGTCATCTGGATAGATTATTTACGGCTATAGACTCTGTGAAGAACGAGCCGGTGGGTTGTCACCAACACCTGCGACCCCCCCCCCCACATCTTCGGCAACAGCTACGATTTCAACAACACGCAGTGTCACCAACACCAGACACCCAAGTTTTATATATATTAGCGTTGAATTCAGATATCATTTATATTTTTCATTTTTCATTTTCTTTAATATAGGATCAATATTTCAGATTTAAGTGTTTTATATTTTATATTTTCTAAATAATAAAGTGTTTATGTTTGTCAATTTTTGTCCTTTTTCTATGCATTAATTTTCCTGAGGAGGAGCCAGCCTTAGTAATACTGACTGAAGTTGTTACAGGGCTGAGTAAGCCTTCACAAGTGGCGACCTTGCCAGGATACGACTCGACTGAATCAAGATTCAACTCCATCTCTAATCTACCATTGGAACTTTAAAGCCGCATACATCAGACGGTTACCACCAGCCATGAGTAATCATTCTCTGTGGTAGGACTACGGTACAGGTATTTAAAAGATTTGGTGATTGTTATAGTCTCAATTTATTGTAAGTCAAGTCAGGCAGGATATAATAGTTAATTCTGCCACCTTTTTTTTTCGAGCTTGAAACACTTTGGAGGATTAGACTCTAGGGACCCGAGATTTTCCTGTGACAATTTGTTTCATTGAGCTCTTTATTATATCAAGGGAACTGTCGTAGAACACTCTTGATTTGTTGGTGAGAAGATTGGATGGTCAAGGGACCCCATTCTACTTATTGTTTGCATCGAACCCTTCATTTTCATTAATACATATCGTTTAATCGAAGCAGGGATCGAGCCCTCTGGTTTACTTAGTTTGAGCGGAGAAGGAATTGAACCCTCCGTTTTCTTTGATATATCAGTTTCATTTTCCCCTGATAGTTTAAGTTATTCTTGCAAGCATGGAGGAATATCAGTTTTGGATGAATGCTGGAAGTAAGTTAGGAATAACAGGGAAGAATTTAGAAGCTTTCATTAGCGCTAAGAGCAAAGGAAAGAGAACGTGAGGAAAGAGCTAGAGAACATGAGTTGAGAGAGAGAGAAAAGGATCGCAAGCTCGAAAAAGCTCGCCTTGAATTAGAGAATAAAAAGTTAACTTTCTCACAACAGCAATTAGAGGAAGGAGTAATGGAACAACGTGCAGCTAGTACACATATTCCTACACCTAATTTACCTCCCTTCACAGAGGGGGAAGACATAACTTCATACATTATCAGGTTTGAAATGGCCTGCTGACACCTGGGCTACCAGGTTAGGAATGTTATTTTCTGGTACAGCTTTGAATATCTATGCAACTTTGTCGCAGGATATCATGTGCAATTATAACCTACTGAAGAAGGCGATCCTTAAAGCATATCAAAAAACCACAAATTCTTATAGGAAAGATTTCAGGTATGCCACCTTACAGCATGGCCAAAACTTTCAGTAGTTACAAGTAACACTCTTTCGTTTGTTCGGCTTTTGGATAGAGAGTTCAGGAATTGATCACAGTTATGAATCTCTTAGAGACTTCATGGTTGCTAACCAGTTCTTGACAGCTCTTCCTCACCAGATACAAACTTTCATTAGAGAACGTAACCTGATTAAAGCTGAGGAAGTTGCTGAGGCCGCTGACTTGTATGCTGAGGCTCACAATTCTTATAAAGACCTAAAGATTAAGAAGCCTACTGTAGAAGCAAAGTCACCAGGTATTATACCAACATGTCATCGGTGTGGTGGTATCGGACATAAACGTCCAGATTGTCCTTCCAAGAAAATAGAAAAAGTTGGAAGATGTGTTGTTGACGGTAATGACCAAGCACCCTTCTGTTCAGGAGCAGTTAATGGTATAAAAGTCTCAGACATATTACTTGACACTGGATGTATGTGCATCGTAATTTCGGACAAACTGTTCCCTTACTTTAAAACCTCTCGTGTGTCCTCTATTCTTTCAGATTACTTTGGTCGTGAAAATACTTTCCCTACAATACGTTGTTACTTGAAAACTAAATGGTTCACCAGTTGGACTAATGCAGTACTAGCCCCAATTACTTGTTCTATAATAGTGGGTAACATTAAAGGTGCCGTTCTTCCTTCAGAGGTGGATCTTTCGTCATCACCCATGGATCTAAGTTTTCCAGCTCTTCCTCCTTGCAAGTTAAATAAGCCCCTTAATAATTCCGCACCGGAAGCTGCATTGTCTCGTACTGTTCATTTGGGGGTGGAAACAGATGATACTGCTCTCGATAGTGAGGTAGCAGGATCACCTGTCCACTGTCGGGTGAAAATAAGGGTATTGTCTCCGGCACTCTCAATGTCTTGACTAGGGCTCAGACCATAACTCCGGTTTGAAAGTAAGGGTATTGTCTCCGGCACTCTCAATGTCTTGACTAGGGCTCAGACCATAACCCCGGTTTCTCGTACCTCTTCTCCCACTGTGAGTAGTTTTATTTTCCCAGATTTTATGTCCAAGGATGACTTTGTCAATATACAGCGCAATTGCCCTTCACTTCGGGATTGTCGTAATCAGGTTTTTAACAGCAAAGTTATCCATGGGAGATACGTATCTCATAAGTTTGAATATATTAATGGTATCTTAGATAAGTCTGTATTTAAATCTCATTCTTCAATGATAGATTATTCCCTACTTGTTCCTAAACCATGTCGAGAGACTGTTCTTCAAATGGCTCATGATTTGCCAGTGACCAAACGCTTGGCCCATCGTAAGACGTGGCATAAACTCAAGCACACTTATTTTTGGCCAAGCATGTATTCTCAGGTTACAAAGAAGTATAGTTCTTGCAATAGGTGTCAGGTGCTTACTGCACAAAATGCACACACTCCTAGTTCCTATATATTTATTAAATCTAAAACTTCCTTCCCGCAGAAACGAGATACTCCACCGTAGAAAAGGAATGTTTGGCCCTTGTGTGGGGTATCTCCAAGCTTAAATTTTATCTACTGGGAAAAGAATTCATTTTAGAAACGGATCACAAACCTTTGATATACCTAGAAACTTTTAAGGGAACCAACAGTCGCCTCTTGAGGTGGACATTGGCACTCCAAGCTTTTAAGTTCCATATTGTGTATATCAATGGTTCATCCAATTATTTATCTGACTGGTTAAGTCGTGACAGTCAGTAGAAGATTTGTTGTCTTTTGCGACTTCCACGTGTTAGAACTTTTTCCTCGCCTATTCTTCTTATACTCCTTGACTATAAGTCTTGGTATGGGGGAGTGTGATGGAAAAGTTCAATAGATAGGAGTAGCGAGGGAGTATATAGTAATAGTTTCATTGCCGGCTACTTGTTAACGTAGGGTAAGTCTAGCTCCCGCTATCCCTTCCCCTCCCTCTTCCCCCCTCCCCCCTCGAAAGGTGACGTGTGGGGCTCCGGCCAAACAGTAATCACTCGACTCACAGCTCCCAGCACTACTGTAAGTACATGCCTGCTCATATTCTAGTGGACTTATTGGTTGAAAGCTTCACTTTTGACCAGTAAACTTAGTCTTTTCAGTCTTGCTCTATGTTAAATGTCTTAATAATTGCCACGTCTTTTAGGTATTGTACTTATCATGGAGAGTGATTTCTTAAGCAGTGGGTAACCTGTCTCTCTTTCCAGCTTGGAATGACAGAATGGGTCACCTGCCAACCAACGAGTAGAATTGAAGGAGACGGACTAACGTCCTGAGACGTCCCATGTTTTATCTACTTACCTGTACACATGTATGAAGTTGCAGGACGTAACCCCTCATCATTGCAGCGGTAAAGAACCTGCTTTCCTGTCATCTGAATAGATTATTTATGGCTATAGACTCTGTGAAGAACTAGCTGGTGAGTTGTCACCAACACCTGCGACCCCCCCCCCCCCACATCATCAGCAACAGCTACGATTTCAACAACACGCAGTGTCACCAACACCAGACACCCAAGTTTTATATATATTAGCGTTGAATTCAGATATTTATATTTTACAATTTTCATTTTCTTTAATATAGGATCAATATTTAATATTTAAGTGTTTTATATTTTATATTTTCTAAATAATAAAGTGTTTATGTTTGTCAGTTTTTGTTCTTTTTCTATGCATTAATTTTCCTGAGGAGGAGCCAGCCTTAGTAATACTGACTGAAGTTGTTACAGGGCTGAGTAAGCCTTCACAGACTTACATGACAGCGATCATTTTCCAATCATTCTTACTTCTCCTTCACATTCACCACCTTTCTGTAGCCCTCGCTGGCAATTTGATTGGGCAAATTGGGACCTTTACTTGCAACTCACTGCTTTTAGTGAGGTTCCTTCTTCATCCTCCATTGATGAGCTCCTACACCTCGATGTCAGTTTTCACTGCAGCTTCTCATTCTATACCCCAAACCTCAGGCAGGCACTCTCAGAAATGCATGCCTTGGTGGTCTCCTGCTTGTGCTCATGCAGTACGTTTGAAACGCACTGTATGGGACAGGTACCAGTACAATAGAACCGATGAGAGACTTCTTGATTTTAAGCAGAAGTGTGCGATCGCTTGCCGTGTCATCCGTGATGCTAAACGCACTTGCTGGCGAGATTGTTTCCACCATCACTTCTGCTTCCTCTATGAGTGCAGTCTGGAGAAAAGTGAGGAAATTGAGTGGTAAATACTCTCCTGAACCGGCTCCTGTTCTATGGGTCGCCGGTGTTGATGTAGCAAACCCTCTTGACGTTGCCATTGAAATTGGCACTCATTTGGTCTGTATTTCCTGGGGGCTCCATCTGTGCCTCTCGTTTCTTTCCTCAAAGTCTGCCAGAGAGTTAGTACCCTTGGACTTTTCTTCTCTCAGAGAAGAACAGTATAATGTGCCTTTTACACTTCAGGAACTGGAGGCAACACTCAGCTTGCTGATCATCGGCAGCTGGGCCTGACGACATTCATATTCGTATGTTACAACATTTACATCAGTCAGCCCTTGTAGTCCTCTTACACCTCTTCAATCTTATTTGGTCACAAGGAGTTCTTCCCCAGCTGTGGAAATCTGCCATTGTTCTCCCTTTCCGCAAGCCGGGTACTATGGGCCATTATGCCTCCCACTATCTTCCCATCGCTCTTACTAGTTCAGTTTGCAAAGTGATGGAACGTCTGGTAAAGAGACGTTTAATGTGGTATTTAGAGACACACAACAGTCTGTCCACCAGTTTCGTAAGGGGCGATCTACCATAGACCCCTTACTATTCTTGGATACATATGTTCATAATGCCTTTGCGAATAATCACTCAGTTATTGCCATATTTTTTGACCTTGAGAAGACATATGACACAACTTGGAAGTATAATATTTTGGCCCAAGCCCACTCCTTAGGCCTCCGAGGCATTCTACCATCCTTCCTTAAGAACTTTTTAACTGACAGACATTTCCTTGTTCGAGTCAATAATGTGCTTTCTCCAGACTTCGTCCAAATGGAAGGTGTCCCTCAGGGATATGTTCTGAGCACAACACTTTTTCTCCTTGCTATAAATGATTTGGCCTCTGTTCTTCCACCCAATATTTGGTCATCACTCTATGCTGATGACTTCGCTATTGCTTGTGCAGGTGCTGATTGTCAACTCATTACATTTTCTCTCCAGCATGCAGTCGACCGTGTTTCCAATTGGGCCACCACACATGGGTTTAAATTTTTCAGTACCAAAACTCACCAAATTACTTTCACTAGACGCTCTGTCATCTCCGATCATCCTTTGTACCTCTATGGCTCCCGTATCCCTGAATGTGATACAGTCAGGTTTCTAGGCCTTCTCTTTGACTGTAGGTTATCCTGGAAACCTCACATTACCTCTCTGAAGGCAACTTGTCACAGCCGGCTGAACCTTCTTAAAACCCTTGCTCATCTTTCCTGGGGAGCTGATCATTGAACTCTGCTTCGCCTACATTCCACCCTCATTTTATCGAAACTCGATTATGGTGACCAGATTTATTCAGCGGCCTCTCCTGATACTCTCTCTGGCCTTAACTCCATCCATCACCAAGGATTATGTTTATGCCTTGGTGCTTTTCGCTCTTCCCCTGTTGAGAGCCTCTATGCAGAAGCGAATGTTCCATCCTTGTCTGATCGCCGTGATGCCCATTGCCTTTGCTACTATGTACGTTCTCACGATCTCCGCAATCCTTCCATTTATAGAATGGTCACCGATATTAGTAGACATTCTTTATTTGTTCGCCGCCCGTGTTTGCTCCATCCCTTTTCTCTTCGCCTGCATTCGGTCTTGTCTTCTCTTCAGTTACCACCTTTATATGTTCATGTAGCATCTCACTTTTCCCTACCCCCCTGCGAAGTTCCAGCTGTTTGAGTCTGTTCTTTCTCCCTTACTCGAAAGCCCAACTGCCTATGGTGGCTTCCCGCTCTCTTTTTCTTGACCACTTCCACTCTCATTCTCATGCCATCGCAGTGTACCCAG
>NC_091333.1:29036440-29128940 GCF_038502225.1 Cherax quadricarinatus | reverse complement strand
AATGGGCTAGCCTAAGCATATTGACCCCAATAAGGATATTTCTTTCAGTAACACGATCTCTAATGCTTGGAATATTAAGTTCTTTCCGCATATTTAAAATTTTGGCAGTACGAGGGCATCCTAGGATGATCCTCATTGCTTTGTTTTGCAGTTTTTCCAGCCCTCCAAGCTTCCAGTCAGACACGAGTGCAAGTAGTGGCGCTGCATAATCAACCAATGATCTAATATAAGCAAGATACATTATTTTCACGATTTTAACATTAGCACCATACCTGGGATGAAAACCTGCCACAACTCTAAGTGCTCTCAGCCTTTCTTTGTATTGGCGACCTCTTCAAGGGGGGCTCCTTGGCGTGGTGAAGAGGCTCTTGGTCTGAGGAATTAGACCTATCGGTCTTCTTCCTCAGACCGAACCTAATTACCCCCCAATCTCCCCTCCCCTATCCCATCCTCCCCATCCTCCCCTTTTTCCTTTCCTCCTCCTCCTCCCCACTCCTCCCTTTTGCCCTTCCTCTTTTTGTCCTTTGGGATTTCTCCCACAGGCACGCTAGTTCCTAGGTAGAGGAAAGGACACCGGGGTCGATCCCATTCCGTTGAGGTTTCTTGGCGGTGGCGTAGTTTGCCGTGGAATCTGGATTGCCTAGGGATGTCCCGATCCCTCTCCGGTATCCCGGAGTAGCTTTGGGTGTCTTTTGGGCGACGGGTGTATCTCTGGAAGCCACCTTTCGGATTCCGGGGGTGGTGGCTGAAGGAGGTATGCTTTGTGGCGGATATCCGGCCGCCCTCTCTTTTGTCCACCGAGGTAGCTCGGCAGATGTGAGGTTGCTATCCCAGATTGCTGGTTTACTGGCATGAAGGGTAGGGTATGGCACGGGTTCCATGCTGCATCTGCGCTACTAGCGGTGTCGAGTCCTCTTGGGCGCGGAGGGAGATTTCTGGCCCTTTCATTCCTCCTAGGAACTATCCCTCCCCGGTCCCCCCTTTTTTTTTCTTTTTTTTATTTTTATTTTCTTTTCTTCTTTCTTTTTTTTTTCTTAAAAACAAAAAGAAAGAAGTAACCTAACCATGGCAGCCCTAGTCCATGAACCTGGTACCCCCGGGCCCCTTCTTGATACCGCACCCCGTTCTGACCCCGCCTCGTCTTTGGACCACTCTTCAGACATTCCTCATGCCTCTGTACCTATTGCCGGTGCTGTTTCCTCACCTGCTTCAGGTACTGAGGCCTCGACTGACTCCTTCGATTTATCAGACCTTCGCTCTCCTCTGACTATGCTTCCGGCCTCTCCCTCTACGGTGCGGCAATTTTCAAATCGCCGACCCGTTCCACGTCGGACCAACTCTGGTCCCACGCCTAAACGTCAACGACAATTACCTGCTGATGATACTTCTCCACCTTCACCTTCTCGTTCTTCTCAGAAAAGATCGACACGTCCTTCACTACCTTTCCACGCTCAGTTTCAGACTGAACAGTGGACTAAATTCTTCACTTTACGACCAACTTCCTCTACTGCCTATCTTTCTGACCATAGTATTGGCAAGGCACTCCTACGCCATGTTGGTAAAGATATTTCTTTTCATGCTCTTAAGAGCGGTACGCGCATCATTACCGTACAGAATGCTACCCAGGCTCGTGAGCTCTCTCGTCTTTCCCATATAGATACTGTTCCTGTCACCCTTGAAAAACATCATTCCCTCAATTCTTGTAGTGGTACCGTTATTCTGCCCCATACCATAGTTCAACAAAATTTCCAGACATGTGGCACCGACATTCTAGAACAGCTGGAACTCCAAGATCTCCCAATCCTCAAGGTAGACACTTACGTTCTTCCTGCCCGTGGGCGGAGACGATACCCTAGCAATGTGGCTCGTTTAACTTTTGACAGCCGAGAACTCCCATCCTCAGTTTATATAGCAGGACATCGGTTACAAGTTCGAAAGGTGATCCCTACACCACAACAGTGTAGAAATTGCTGGCGATTTGGCCATCCAGCGAAATATTGCAGATCTATCGCCGAATGCCCAGTCTGTGGTGCCGATGACCATTCTAATACGTCTTGCAATCGATCTCCCTCTTGCCTTAACTGTCATGAGGCTCACCCTTCGTACTCTCGCCGTTGTCAGGTCTATTTAAACGAGCGGGAAATCCGTTACCTCAAAGAGACAGAAGGTCTCCCTTATGCCATGGCAGTTTCTCATCTCTGCCTCCAAGGGAGACTCCCACGTGTTTCTTATTCCCGTGTTTCAAAACGTCCCCCCACTTCTGGTATCCCATCTTCTACACCCACCTCTGTGGTTACCTCTCCCATAATCACTCCTGTATCTAATCCTTTTGCTGTCCTCGGCTCAGACGTCCCTACTTCAACGCCTCAGTCTAATCTCGCTTCTTCGAGTTCTCTCTTACAAGCCTCAGTATCGACGAGACCTCGTACGACACCTCTTCCCAATCGTCCCTCTACTTCTCAAAAGTCAAAAAAAGGTCCGGTAACACCTCCTACCCATCTTCCACCTCCTCATTTTACCCTCCCTGTCTCTGTCCCTAGTTCTTCCCCTCTCACTGGCTCAGTTACAAGTGCAGAGGTTCACCCTCCTCCTCGTAATGTACCTTCCTCCCCTGTTCCCTCCCAAGTTTCTTCCTCTTCTGCCACCTCCCAGGTTCCTGTCTCTTCTGTCCCCTGCCACGCTTCTCCAGTTCCCTCCACCCTTTCGCCCCCCCCTACCTTGGTACAGTCCAATACAGTTCCAATCTTTACTCATCCTCCCCCTACCATTCCCAATATTGTCTCCCATACGACATCTCTGAATTCTGAAACACTTGAAGCAATCTCTGAATATATTGCAGAGACCAAACCATCAATGGACACTGATCCACCTTCCGCTCTTTCTCTCTCCTCTGCTCCATCTGCGCAACTCCTTTCTTCACAGCGCACCGTTCCTTCGCTGCTTGAACATTTTCCACTGCCTCCGCATGTGGACTTTTCTAACCCTCCTAGTCCGTAGGAACCCTTACCTGCGGATTTCAAGTATCTTTATCATTGCCATTCATGGCCTTTTTACAGTGGAATATACGTGGCCTCAGGGGTAATCGGGGTGAGCTTCAGATGTTACTCTCCCAGTTTGCCCCTGTTGGTGTTTGCTTACAGGAACCAAAATTACACTCTGCTGTTATTTCTCACATCTCAGGCTATAATTTATTGTATTCTTCAGATCCTTTTCCTGATGGGACCTTTAATGAAAGTGCCCTTCTTCTCCGCACTGATATTCCGTACCATCAGCTATTTGTTCATACTTCGCTGCATTACACAGCAGCCCGTATCCACTTACATAGGTGGTATACGCTCTGTTCTTTATATCTCTCTCCTTCTCGGGCATTATCTATTCCGGATTTTGCCTTCCTTGTTTCGTCATTACCGCCACCAATTCTGTTACTTGGTGATTTTAATGCCCACCATTTCCTCTGGGGAGGGTCTCACTGTGATTCCCGTGGAATTCAGTTAGAGGCTTTTCTTGCCACCCACCCCCTCCATGTTTTAAATACAGGTACTCACACCCATTTTGATCCTCGGACTCATACTCTCTCTTGCATCGATCTCTCAGTTTGCTCTTCCTCCGCCGCATTAGACTTTACTTGGTCTGTTCTCCCGGACTTACATGACAGTGATCATTTCCCAATCATTCTTACTTCCCCTTCATATTCGCCACCTCTTCGCACCCCACGCTGGCAATTTAATCGGGCAAATTGGAACCTTTACTCACACCTGACTGTTTTTAAAGAGGTTCCTTCTTCGTCCTCCATCGATGAGCTTTTACACCTCTTCTCATCCTCCGTTTTCACCGCAGCTTCTCATTCTATACCCCAAACTTCGAGCAGGCATTCTCAGAAATGCGTGCCTTGGTGGTCTCCTGCTTGTGCTCGTGCAGTACGTTTGAAACGCGCTGCATGGGGCAGGTACCGGTACAATAGAACCACAGAGCGACTCCTTGATTTTAAACAGAAGCGTGCGATCGCTCGCCGTGTCATCCGTGACGCTAAACGCACTTGCTGGCGAGATTATGTCTCCACCATCACCTCTGCTTCCTCTATGAGTGCAGTCTGGAAAAAAGTACGAAAACTGAGTGGTAAATATTCTCCTGACCCGGCTCCTGTTCTGCGGGTTGCCGGTGTTGATATAGCAAACCCACTAGATGTTGCCAATGAAATTGGCAATCATCTGGTCCGTATTTCTCAGGGACTCCATCTATGCCCCTCATTTCTTTCCTCAAAGTCTGCCAGAGAGTTAGCACCCTTGGACTTTTCTTCTCTCAGAGAAGAACAGTATAATGTGCCTTTTACACTTCAAGAACTGGAGGCAACACTCTCAGCTTGTCGATCATCGGCAGCTGGGCCCGACGACATTCATATTCGTATGCTACAACATTTACATCAGTCAGCCCTTGCAGTCCTATTACGCCTTTACAATCTTATTTGGTCACAAGGAGTTCTTCCACAGCTGTGGAAATCCGCCATTGTTCTCCCTTTCCGCAAACCAGGCACTACGGGACATGAAACCTCCCACTATCGTCCCATTGCTCTTACCAGTGCAGTTTGCAAAGTAATGGAACGTCTAGTAAATAGACGTTTAGTGTGGTATTTAGAGACACACAACAGTCTCTCCACTCGTCAATATGGCTTTCGTAAGGGACGTTCTACCATAGACCCCTTACTGCGCTTGGATACGTATGTTCGTAATGCCTTTGCGAATAACCACTCAGTTATTGCCATATTTTTTGATCTTGAGAAGGCATATGACACAACTTGGAGGTATAATATTTTAGCCCAAGCCCACTCCTTAGGCCTTCGAGGCAATCTACCATCCTTCCTTAAGAACTTTTTAACTGACAGGCATTTCCGTGTTCGGGTTAATAATGTGCTCTCCCCGGACTTTATCCAAGCTGAAGGTGTCCCCCAGGGATGTGTTCTGAGCACAACACTTTTTCTCCTTGCTATTAATGATTTGGCCTCTAGTCTTCCATCAAATATTTGGTCATCACTCTATGTTGATGACTTCGCTATTGCCTGTGCAGGCGCTGACTGTCACCTCCTTACAGTTTCTCTCCAGCATGCAGTCGACCGTGTTTCCAATTGGGCCACCACACATGGGTTTAAATTTTCCAGCACTAAAACCCACCAAATCACTTTCACTAGACGCTCTGTCATCTCTGATCATCCTTTGTACCTCTATGGCTCACGTATCCCTGAACGTGATACAGTCAAGTTTCTGGGCCTCCTCTTTGATCGTAGGTTATCCTGGAAACCTCACATTACCTCTCTGAAGGCAACTTGTCACAGCCGGCTGAACCTTCTTAAAACCCTTGCTCATCTTTCGTGGGGAGCTGATCGTCGAACCCTCCTTCACCTACATTCCACCCTTATTTTATCGAAACTTGATTATGGTGACCAGATCTATTCAGCGGCATCTCCTGCTACTCTCTCTAGCCTTAACCCCATTCATCACCAAGGATTACGTTTATGCCTTGGTGCTTTTCGCTCTTCCCCTGTCGAAAGCCTCTATGCAGAAGCGAACGTTCCATCCTTATCCGATCGCCGTGATGCCCATTGCCTGCGCTACTATGTACGCTCTCATGATCTCCGCAATCCTTCCATTTATAGAATGGTCACTGATATTAGTAGACATTCTTTATTTGTTCGCCGCCCCTGCTTACTCCGTCCCTTCTCTCTTCGCCTTCATTCGCTCTTGTCTTCTCTTCAACTACCACCTTTCTATGTACATGTAGCATCACACTTTTCCCTACCCCCCTGGGAAGTTCCAGCTGTTCGAGTCTGTTCTTTCTCCCTCCCTTGCTCGAAAGCCCAACTGTCTACGGTCGCTTCCCGCTCTCTTTTTCTTGACCACTTTCACTCTCATTCTCATGCCATTGCTGTGTACACAGATGGCTCTAAGTCTTCTGACGGCGTAGGATTCGCAGCAGTGTTTCCGGACAGCGTCGTACAAGGGCATTTACTATCTTCAGCTAGTATTTTTACTGCTGAATTATATGCCATCCTTACAGCACTTATCCGTATTGCATCTATGCCTGTGTCATCATTTGTGGTTGTCTCAGACTCCCTTAGTGCTTTACAGGCTATACAAAAATTTGATACACCTCACCCCTTAGTCCTCCGTATCCAACTTTGGCTACGCCGCATCTTTACTAAGCATAAAGATATTGTTTTTTGTTGGGTCCCTGGTCATGTTGACGTACAGGGCAATGAACAGGCAGACACTGCTGCGCGGTCAGCAGTACATGACCTACCAGTTTCTTATAGAGGTATTCCATGTACGGACTATTTTGCTGTAATATCTTCCCACCTTCACACCCGTTGGCAACAACGTTGGTCTACTATGCTCGGCAACAAACTTCAGTCTATTAAACCGAGTATAGGTTACTGGCCGTCTTCTTATCACCAGTGTCGAGGTTGGGAGACTACTCTCTCCCGTCTTCGCATTGGCCATACTCGTCTTACTCATGGATATCTCATGGAGAGGCGTCTTGCTCCTCTCTGTGAGAATTGCCAAGCTCCATTATCAGTCAGCCACATTCTGTTGGACTGCCCACTTTATCAACGAGCACGCAGAATTTACCTCTGTCGTCGTCTTCGCCCCGCTGCTCTCTCTTTACCTTCCCTTCTCGCTGATGGACCCACCTTTCATCCGGACTCTCTCATTGACTTTTTGACAACGACTGACTTACTCCACAAATTTTGATACTTTCAGCCCTTTCTACTTGTATCTCTTGCTACCCTCTACCCCCGTACTATCCCCTGCCCCGCTGTTTTCTGTAACCTGCTGATCATCCCCCCTCCCTTCTGCCATCCAATTCCCTTGCTTCCTTCCCTACCCTGCAGCGCTGTATGGCCCTTGTGGCTTAGCGCTTCTTTTTGATTATAATAATAATAATTTGTATTGGCGACAAAGTCTCGTTACAACAGGTCCAAGTAGTGGAACCTCAAAGCCTAGATACCTGTATCTGCTTACATATTCTAGAAGAGACCCATCATGCAACTGGATCTGACGAACTGTGCCTCTCTGCCGAGGAGGACGCCTGTTGAGTATCTTTGTTTTATCCCCTGAGATTATTAACCCCAGGTCCTGACACGAGGCTAAAACATGATTAAGAATGTTTTGGGTGTTGGAGAATCCGGTAGTGTGAATCATTATGTCATCAGCAAAACTAACCATATAATGATGGGGCTGGCTAGGCATGGCATTAAGTAAGGCATTAATCAAAATGTTGAAAAGGGTGGGACTAAGCACACCTCCCTGTGGGGTTCCTAATTCAAAATCTTTAGTTACACTTCTATGTCCCTGGAACAACACAGACGACTTTCTGTTGGACAGGTAACCTTTAATCCAGCGGAGAAGCCATCCTCCAACATCCATTCTGGCAAGTTCACTAATGATTACATGTCTGTTGGCTACATCAAAAGCGGATTTAAGGTCAAGGAACGTAGTGTATGAGCTGTCAGTGTGCAGAGTGAGAAAGGTGGTAATGCAATGATGCACACTCCTTCCATGCATGAAGCCATGCAACCGGGGTGACAAGAATTCCTTAATTCTGTGCATAAGACGATTAAGAATCATCCTTTCAAATGTTTTACACAAGCAGCTAGTAAGGGATATTGGGCGAAATGAGTTTTGTTGATTGGGCTTTGGAATGGGAATAATGAGGCTATTGGTCCATGATTTAGGGAGCTCCCCAGTGACATAACTCATGTTATATAATTCAAGTAAAGGATTACCTGGTACTCGACACAGCAATCTGAGTATGTTGTAATACCATCCTCACCAGGCGACGTGGAGTTGCCCTTAGTTAGTGCTGCATCAAGTTCATAATTAGTGAAAGGAATGTTGCAGTCATCTGCCTTGCTGAGCATAAAGCAAACAAGTCTCTCCCTTGCATCATATTTGTCCATTAATTTCGCATGTGTGGTACTGGGAAGACTGTCATAGCTAGATGTAGCAGCCCAAGCACTGACTAACTCATTCGCCCTATGCAAGGGATGAGGGTGCGCGATCTGCCCAGTTCTGTTACCCTTAATTCTATTTATGTCCCTCCATGCCCGGCTAAGTGGGGTGTGAGCATTGAGACCATTGACAAATTGTTCCCAGTGTGTTTGCCGCAGCTCTGTCATATGCTCTCTGGCAGCAGCAAGGGCAGTTTGGAAGAGGCTCAGCATTTCAGGGGTACGATGGTTTCTATAGGCTAGGCCTAGTCTGCGAGCAGTACGTTTCAATGTTCGAAGTTTAGAATCATTGTAATTGGTATGATTTTTATAAGACTTATGATTATTATGGAAGTCATTTGGATTTAGAGTAGTAGGAGGTTTCAGAGGCGGCTCTAAGAAGTTCTGAATACTGCTCACAAGGTCATTGTTAAAAGTCTCGACAGAGGTACACTCATAGGAATTATACCAGTCAGTCACATGTGCAACAAAGTCATCATGTTGATCAGGGGAAACATTAAGACGTTTCCGTTTGAATATCCCACCAGGGAGAATAGTATTACCAATATCTAGAGAGGTTAGCCTTGGGAAATGATCAGACGCTATATCTGTTACAATGGAAGACTCACAGCTGGCAGAAGTAATGTTGAAGCCAAGACACAGATCAAGGACACCTCCATAGATATGTGTGGGTTCAAGGTCACCTACAATTTGCACATTATCATGACTGTTTAAGAGTGACAACAGTTGATTGCCATTACGATTACCAAACTGAGAGTTTCCAATGCTTTTGTGTCTTGCATTATAATCACCAATAATGAGAGTAGGTTCAGACTGAGCACAAGTTGGGAGCTCCAAGTAATTAAACTTATCAGCAGGAGCGTACAAGTTAAATATGTTGAGAGCAGAGTTCCCAATATAAATCCTAACACCGTGATACTGTAGCCCCTCTGTTTTCTTATGTGCAAGAAGTTGATGGGGAAGTGATTTTTTAATATATAGAACACAAGAATTAGTAGATTTGAGCTGCTGAGTCAGGTGGCTGACTGACAGCTGACTCAGCCAGACAGATGGTGTCAACACCAGCAGCATTACTAGTGTTGATAGCAGACGTGATCGTGCTCTGTTGATGTACTCCCAGAGTGACTCGCTCAACCATATTGTCTGAATTCAGGCATGGGTCAGTATTCAGACATGAAGTATCTGGTAGGCCTATTGCCTCATCATGGGGGGTGATGGGTGAGGCGGGAGCTCTGCGGCTGGCGATGTGGGCAGCTTTCGCTCTGCAGTCAGCATGAGCAGCTGTGACTCCTGGAGTCTTACAATTGATACATTCTAATGCAACGATCTGGTGTTTCTTGATCATATCATAGCACTGGTGAGAAGGATGGGCCTTGGCACACACTGCACACCAGTGTGACTTAGATGAGCATTTCCAAGCAATGTGACCCCAGCGCTGACACTTGTAGCATCTACGGTGAGGTGCTTTGTACAAAGCTATTTTGTAACTCCTGTTAAGCGCTGCACGAGAGTAGATATATGATGGTGGAGTCCCTTGACCAATCCACTCAGCCAATATCAGATCATTTGGAAGTCGACGAGGGTTTGCAACTTGATCTGACAACAGGAATTTAGGATCCATGTACTTATTGACATTGTGGATAACAATAAGTACTTTAGGTGATCTTGGTGGGGCAGCTTGGAGTTGGATGTTAGCATATTTATGAGTAAGAAGTTTTTCTATGAATGTTGGGTCGTTAGTAACAAAAACGTAATTATCCTCGTCATGACGAAAGCGAATCCGAAGGTTTTTTTTTGGGTTGTCTAATGAAGCTTCGTAAAACCATCTAAACTTGACCTCAAACTCAGTGTTAGCAGGGAAATCAAGCCTAACCGTTCTGCGATGGTTGTTGTTGCTCTCGTTGTTTCTTGCAGCAAGTCTCCTTTGAAATCCTCTTTCTTTTTTCAAAGCTCCCTTACTTCTAAAACGTACGAATTCGCCTTCACCATCATTTACTTCGTTCACATCCATAGGTCACTTTTAATTCAGCTGCTTGAGATGGAAGAGTTAGTCTGTTACTTTTGGGTCAGTGAAACCGCCTTTATTCCATAAGAGAGAAGGGACAAGGAAGGGATATTCACCTCGCTAGACACAGGCAATATGGGTGTAGTGGCCTGCGGGTCGCAGTGCTATTTTCAAGGTCATTCACTGGGCCCACAGTCGTCTCGAGAGTTACCAACACTGTACTACTTGTTAATTACTCCAGACCCGCAGCACTTAACACATCTAGCACACGTGTCTTGGAATGACAGACAAATTTTCACTACTTAAGAACTAGTTCTCACAACACTGAAGGTACGGCCGGAACACTGTAGAACGTTCACAAAGGCATTCTGTAACTTGGCCTTCACTGGCTGGCTTGGAGCGCTGTTTAGCCTGGATCAGCTAAACTCGCCCTTATCCCATATGTAGATAATGGCGACGAGTTAAGGGATACCGGTGAATAGGAAAGTCGAGGAAGGGACATTCACCTCACTAGACACACGCAGTATGGGTGTAAGTGGCATGCGAGTCTTATAGTGCCATTTTCAAGGTCACCCAGCAGGCCAGACATTCCTCACTCATTTTAAGCCTACGTAGGTACTGATGGTAGCACAATGTCCTAAGTCAGTGAAATCCACTCGTGCAAATAGTTACAACAAATCTGCAGCACTTAACACAACCACTAGGATATTTGCTTGTAGCAGGCAGGTAGGCACACAGGAGACTTATTCGTAAGGTGAATGGAGTGCGGCACAGAGGACTGACACGGGCACTCAAGCATTTATGTGGTCTGGCAAAAACCGCCTCTAGACCATAAGTAAATAGAGGCGAATGGCTGAGTTCCAAATCGAGGAAGGAGGGGAGAGAGGCGAGGTGGAGTGAAGTCAAATCAAGATATTTGTGTTTCACTAGGTATATCACTAGTCACAGTTCACACATAAGAGTTCCAGCAGCAATTCAGCTGCGCTCCAACGATATTTGTTGCATGATGAGTTATCAGTCGGGTGAGATAAGCAGTTCTGATATAGAAGGCCTAGGACTTCCCTCAACACACACACGTCCTCTCCCCTCAACCACTCAGGCCTAGAGAGGTTTTCAGATCTGAGATCAAGTTTCTTGGTCACATAGTCACTCCTAAAAGGGTTATGACTGACCCAAGTAAAGTTATGGCTGTGTCTAATTAGCAGGTTTTTGTAGATCCTTCATAGCCAATTTTTCTTCCATAGCAGCTCCTCTAACTGAGTTGCATAAGAAAGATGCTTTTGTTTGAACCTTATTTATTTATTTATTTATTTATTTAATAATTTGAACATACATAGAGAGGTACAAAAAAATACAGGTAAGAGCAGCATGCCAAAGCCACTTGTATGCATAGCATTATGGGCAGGCTTAAAATTAACTTAAGATTAACTAAGCAATGATGTAATCAGTGATGAAACATTATTGTCAACAGATAACAATAAAGCACAAATGAGTATTACAAAGACAGGTCATATGGTTGCATGCATTGCTGTACATTCAGTAGAATGGAGTATTCTGTTAGGTAGTGTATTTAAAAAATAACAAAGTTAGATTGGGTCTTAGGTTTAACATTTATGTGATATAATTGTGAGAAACATTTAAGATATACAATTTGTAAGGTTCAGTTATTCAGTATTTATTTGGTTTTGGGTGAGTAAGTGATCTTTGAGAAGAGACTTGAATTTATAAACAGGTAGTGTTTCTTTTATATTTACAGGTAATGAGTTCCAGATTTTAGGGCCTTTTATGTGCATTGAGTTTTTGCATAGCGTGAGATGGACACGAGGAACATCAAAGAGTGATCTGTGCCTTGTGTTATGGTCATGTGTTCTGTTGAGGTTGGCAAGGAGATATTTGAGGGGAGGGTTAATATCAGAGTTAAGTGTTCTGTGTATGTAGTAGGTGCAGTAATAAGTATGGATGTTTTGTATGGTGAGTAGGTTTAGTGTTTTGAATATTGGTGGAGTGTGCTGCCTGTAGTAGGAATTTGTTATCATTCTGACTGCAGCCTTTTGTTGGGTAATTAGTAGTCTGAGATGGTTAATTGTTGTTTAGCCCCATGCACAAATTCCATAGGTGAGATAGGGGTAAATAAGAGAGTGATATAGGGCCAGGAGGGCTGACTGTGGAACATAGTACCGTATCTTCGATAGTATGCCTACGGTCTTGGAAATTTTCTTAGAAATTTGTTGTATATGTGTATGAAATTTGAGTCTATTATCAAGGTGGATTCCTAAGAATTTTCCCTCTGTTAGCTTTGTGATAGGTGATCCGTTTATCATTATGTTAAGAGGGACATCTGTAGCTCTGCTACCAAACTGAATGAGGTAGGTTTTGTCAATGTTTAGTGTAAGTTTGTTAATCCTCATCCAGGTAGATATTTTCTGTAATTCGGTATTTACAGTATTGGCTAGTATGACTGGGCTCGGATGAGAGAAGACGTATGTAGTGTCATCTGCAAATAGTGTGGGTTTGAGTAATTGCGAATCATTTGGTAGGTCATTTATATATAGGAGAAAGAGAAGAGGGCCAAGGACACTTCCCTTTGGGACACCAACTGTAATTGGTTGTGCGGAAGAGTTTGCTTCATTTGTGTACACATATTGGCTTCTGTTGCTGAGGTATGACTTGAGGTAGTTGAGGGAGTGCCCTCTTATACCATAGTGTGGCAATTTTATGAGGAGCAAGTCATGGTCAACTGTGTCAAATGCTTTACATAAGTCAATGAAGATCCCCAGTGGGACTTCTTTTTTCTCTATTGCAGTGTACATATGTTCTAGCATGTGTATAATAGCATCATTAGTATTTTTATTAGGCCTGAATCCAAATTGGCAGGGGTTGAGTATGTTTTGGGAGATGAGGTAGGAGTAGATTCGTTTATGAATTAATTTTTCGAAGTTTTTTGAGAGAGGGTGTAAGTTGGAGATTGGCCTATAGTTATTCAACTCTGTTTGGTCTCCTCCTTTATGGATCAGGGTGACCCTTGCTATTTTGAGAACTGTAGGGAAGGTGGAGGATTCAGTGGATTTGTTAAAGAGTGTTGCAATGATTGGTGATAGTGTTTGGAAAGAGCATTCCAAACACTAAAAGGCAAGTTAATCTCTGCTCCAATCTTGAAATTCCCAGATTTTGCTAAACCATTCTATCTGACAACTGATGCTAGTTCAATTCGCATAGGTGCCGTACTAGCTCAAAAGACTGATAGCAAGTACAGTTGACCCTCGTTTTTTGTAATTAATCCGTTCCAGGAAGTGTGATTATTTTCGAAATTGACGCTTTTCGAATCCATTTTCCCCATAAGAAATAATGTAAATACAATTAATCTGTTCCAGACACCCAGAAGTATTAAAACTAAATTTTTTTTACATGAAATATAGATGTAGTACATAATACAATGGGACATGATGAATGAAACATTAACAGCATAGCATTTACCTTTATTTGTGATTCTTCTTAGTGTATGGACGACTGGAAGAGGGGAGAGATTGGATTAATTTACTGTTTGGAAGGGGAATCCCCTTCCATCAACACATCAGGTACCAAATCCTTTTTTGGGGTTACTTCTCTGTTTCTTAATGCCACTAGGACCAGCTTGAGAGTCACTGGAGTCCTGTCTCGCAAAAAAAGTGTCCAGAGAGCTCTGTATCTGGCGTCTCTTTAAAACTTCCCTAAAATGGGCCAAGACTTTGTCACTGTACAAGTTGCCGATGTGGCTTGCAACAGCCTTGTCAGGGTGATGTTTCTCCATAAATCTTACCAACTCTTCCACATCCTCCAAATTCACATCCAACCCCATGGAGCTCCCGAATGCCACAATAGATTCCACAGCTGCAATAGGCTTGTCAAGGTCAGCCCCAAACCCTTCAAAATCTCTCTTGTGGACACAATCTGGCCACAATTTTCTCCAAGCAGAGCTCAAAGTCCTGGTAGTCACTCCATCCTAAGCCTTACCTATAAGGCTTACGTAATGGAGGATACTGAAGTAATCTTTCCAAAACTCTCTTAGGGTCATGTGAGTGTCTGAGGTCACAATAAAGCACCTTTGAAACATTGCTTTGGTGTAGAGCTTTTTAAAGTTTGAAATGATCTGCTGGTCCATGGGCTGGAGGAGAGGAGTTGTATTAGAGGGCAAGAACTTTACTGTGATGAACTCATACTCCTCCAGAATTAGGTCATCCAAGTTTGGAGGATGAGCAGGTGCATTGTCCGTTAGAAGGAGGCACTTGAGTTCCAATTACTTTTCCAGGAGGTAATTCTTCACACTGGGGCCAAACACTTCATTGAACCACTCAACGAAAATTTCCCTCATGATCTTATTTATTATCACACCGGCCGATTCCCACCAAGGCAGGGTGGCCCGAAAAAGAAAAACTTTCACCATCATTCACTCCATCACTGTCTTGCCAGAAGGGTGCTTTACACTACAGTTTTTAAACTGCAACATTAACACCCCTCCTTCAGAGTGCAGGCACTGTACTTCCCATCTCCAGGACTCAAGTCCGGCCTGCCGGTTTCCCTGAATCCCTTCATAAATGTTACTTTGCTCACACTCCAACAGCACGTCAAGTATTAAAAACCATTTGTCTCCATTCACTCCTATCAAACACGCTCAAGCATGCCTGCTGGAAGTCCAAGCCCCTCGCACACAAAACCTCCTTTACCCCCTCCCTCCAACCCTTCCTAGGCCGACCCCTACCCCGCCTTCCTTCCACTACAGACTGATACACTCTTGAAGTCATTCTGTTTCGCTCCATTCTCTCTACATGTCCGAACCACCTCAACAACCCTTCCTCAGCCCTCTGGACAACAGTTTTGGTAATCCCGCACCTCCTCCTAACTTCCAAACTACGAATTCTCTGCATTATATTCACACCACACATTGCCCTCAGACATGACATCTCCACTGCCTCCAGCCTTCTCCTCGCTGCAACATTCATCACCCACGCTTCACACCCATATAAGAGCGTTGGTAAAACTATACTCTCATACATTCCCCTCTTTGCCTCCAAGGACAAAGTTCTTTGTCTCCACAGACTCCTAAGTGCACCACTCACTCTTTTTCCCTCATCAATTCTATGATTCACCTCATCTTTCATAGACCCATCCGCTGACACGTCCACTCCCAAATATCTGAATACGTTCACCTCCTCCATACTCTCTCCCTCCAATCTGATATTCAATCTTTCATCACCTAATCTTTTTGTTATCCTCATAACCTTACTCTTTCCTGTATTCACCTTTAATTTTCTTCTTTTGCACACCCTACCAAATTCATCCACCAATCTCTGCAACTTCTCTTCAGAATCTCCCAAGAGCACAGTGTCATCAGCAAAGAGCAGCTGTGACAACTCCCACTTTGTGTGTGATTCTTTATCTTTTAACTCCACGCCTCTTGCCAAGACCCTCGCATTTACTTCTCTTACAACCCCATCTATAAATATATTAAACAACCACGGTGACATCACACATCCTTGTCTAAGGCCTACTTTTACTGGGAAAAAATTTCCCTCTTTCCTACATACTCTAACTTGAGCCTCACTATCCTCGTAAAAACTCTTCACTGCTTTCAGTAACCTACCTCCTACACCATACACTTGCAACATCTGCCACATTGCCCCCCTATCCACCCTGTCATACGCCTTTTCCAAATCCATAAATGCCACAAAGACCTCTTTAGCCTTATCTAAATACTGTTCACTTATATGTTTCACTGTAAACACCTGGTCCACACACCCCCTACCTTTCCTAAAGCCTCCTTGTTCATCTGCTATCCTATTCTCCGTCTTACTCTTAATTCTTTCAATTATAACTCTACCATACACTTTACCAGGTACACTCAACAGACTTATCCCCCTATAATTTTTGCACTCTCTTTTATCCCCTTTGCCTTTATACAAAGGAACTATGCATGCTCTCTGCCAATCCCTAGGTACCTTACCCTCTTCCATACATTTATTAAACAATTGCACCAACCACTCCAAAACTATATCCCCACCTGCTTTTAACATTTCTATCTTTATCCCATCAATCCCGGCTGCCTTACCCCCTTTCATTTTACCTACTGCCTCACGAACTTCCCCCACACTCACAACTGGCTCTTCCTCACTCCTACAAGATGTTATTCCTCCTTGCCCTATACACGAAATCACAGCTTCCCTATCTTCATCAACATTTAACAATTCCTCAAAATATTCCTTCCATCTTCCCAATACCTCTAACTCTCCATTTAATAACTCTCCTCTCCTATTTTTAACTGACAAATCCATTTGTTCTCTAGGCTTTCTTAACTTGTTAATCTCACTCCAAAACTTTTTCTTATTTTCAACAAAATTTGTTGATAACATCTCACCCACTCTCTCATTTGCTCTCTTTTTACATTGCTTCACCACTCTCTTAACCTCTCTCTTTTTCTCCATATACTCTTCCCTCCTTGCATCACTTCTACTTTGTAAAAACTTCTCATATGCTAACTTTTTCTCCCTTACTACTCTCTTTACATCATCATTCCACCAATCGCTCCTCTTGATCTATGCCCTATTATTAGCTTTCCAATACATACACAATTTACTCTTCATAACATTGTTTTTCTTGAATGCTCTGGGATTTTCAGAATGGTACACTAGTAACGGCTTCACTTTGAAATCTCCACTAGCATTAGCACAGAACATGAGCATCAGCCTGTCTTTCATAGGCTTGTGTCCTGGCAGTGCCTTTTCCTCCTGAGTAATGTAGGTCCTCTTTGGCATTTTCTTCCAAAAGAGGCCTGTTTCATCAAAATTGAACATTTGTTCAGGTTTTAATTGTTCAGTCTGTATGTACTCCTTGAATTCACATACGAATTTTGTAGCTGCAATTTTGTCCGAAATGGCGGCCTCACCATGCCTTATCACACTGTATGCCACTACAATTTTTAAATCTCTCAAACCAGTCTTTGCTGGCCTTAAATTCACAAATATCAGTACTCGTTGCAGGCAATTTCTTTATGAGATCATCATGCAACTGCCTAGCCTTTTCACAAATAAGCGACTGCATAAGATTATCTCCTGCTAATTGTTTCTCATTTATCCACACCAATAATAACTTCTCAACATCTTTGAGTACTGGTGACCTCATTTTTGTCAGCATATTTACCCCCTTTGCAGCAACAGCTTCCTTGATTTCCTTTTTCTTGGCCACGATGGAAGCTATGGTTGTATGGGGTTTCTTATACATCCTGGCCAGTTCAGCCACACATATGCCACTTTCATATTGTTCAATGATGTTTTTCTTGAATTCTGTCATATTTCTCACCTTCTTTACCAAAGGCCTGGCACTAGGAGCTTTCTTTGGAGTCATGGTAGCTTATTTAGCAGTTGCAAGCACTAAAATGAATGGAATATTATGAAATATTTCGTATGAAAAAGTGAGGGGACCGTCACTCACTGGTAAACAATGCCACACTGGCTGGGAAGGGAGTGTGAGGTGGCTCGGAGCCATGTGTACACGTCCGTGATGAACAACTTTTTGTCATTGTTTTGACGAAAATATCGTTACGATATTCAAAAATTACGACTTTCAGTCCTTACGATTATAGAGGGTCCACTGTACAACGCAGTTGCATTTGCTAGCCGAGTCCTTACAAAGGCTGAATGTAATTATACAGTAACTGAGCAAGAAGTTTTGGCAATAGTGTGGTCTTGAAGCTCTTTAGAGACATCATATGTCAGTACTGTGTCCATGTCTTGACAGAGCATGCTGTGCTCATTCCCTTGTTCCTGAGCAAACAACCTACTGGAAGATTAACCAGGTGGTCCTTGACCATCCAAGAGTCAACCCAACCTTTGAACGCTTGCCTGGGAGATCAAATGTAGTCACAGATGCTCTGTCGCGACATGTTAGTATAGTAACTGCAGACCCTCCATTTAGTGCCGAAGAGGTAAAGAGTGCTCAATGAACAGATCCCTTGTGGTCTGGTGTGATTCGATTCCTGCTCCAGGAAGATCTTATTCTGACTGTGAAGCCACCAGCACCCATTAGTGACTTTGTAATGAGCCAAGAATTACTGTATTGAACAGCCAAGTTGGGTACTCCAAGCACAAGGGTATACCAATTAGTAATTCCACAGTCACTAATGAATGTAGCCCTACAGCTAGTTCACGACACACCAGGTGTTGGGTGATTATCAAATGGTATACAATACCTACAGGTTGGTAGATAAGACACATAGGCAACATTTAGGCAACTTTATTTTGAAAAGTTTCGCCTACACAGTAAGCTTCTTCAGTCAAGTACAGAAATTAGGCAGGAGCAGTAGAGATGTGAAGACGATGTAATCAGTCCATCACCCTTGAAGTCGTAGATTTGAGATTATCAGTCCCTCAGCCTGGAGAAGTTAGTTCCAGACTTTGGAACAGTACTTCTCCAAGCTGAGGGACTGACAACCTCAAATTCTACGACTTCAAGGGTGATGGACTGATTACATCGTCTTCACATCTCTACTGCTCCTGCCTAATTTCTGTACTCGACTGAAGAAGCCTACTGTGTAGGCGAAACGTTTCGAAATAAAGTTGCCTAAATGTTGCCTATGTGTCTTATCTACACACCAGGTGTTGCACACCCTGGTATGGATTGTTCTGTGAAACAAGCCGGAGTGAAATACTTTTGGCCATGTATGGCAACTGATATTTCTGAGTATGTTAAGAAATGCAGTGTCTGTATGCAACACAAAGGTAGTGTTAATGGCCCTAATCCTATCCAGGTGCATCCAACTACTAACGAACCGTGGGAAAGAGTTGCTGTAGATCTGTTAACTAATTTCAAATGTTCTCTCCAGGGCAACAAACATCTGTGTGTTATGGTAGATCATTTCACCAGATATTGTGAGTTAGTTCCTATTGCAGATAAGACTGCCGAAACTGTAGCTAGTTTTCAAAGAGCGTATAATCTGTAGGCATACCACCCTTAAGTCCCTACTAACAGATAATGGAGGTGAATTCTGTAATGAGATTCTTGAAAATTTGTGTACCTTGTACAAGAACTTTAAGTCAACTATTGTTCCCCATCATCCTGCAAGCAATGGTTTGGCAGAAAGAACCAATAAGAAAGTTCTCAATGTGTTGAGAGCCACTATCAATCCTAATAGTGAAACTTGAGATGAAATCATACCTGATGGCCAGTGTGCTATAAATTCTGCTTACAGTGCTTTGATAGGTGACACTCCACATTATGCATTGTACGGTGTAGATAAGCGTTTGCCTTATGAGTTGTTACATTCCATGCCAAAACCAAATTACAATGCTGATGATTTCAAAGCAACTCGTACCAGTCAAGTTCAAGGTGTTTTCAGAAGAATCCGAGAAACACTTCATAAATCAACAGCAGAATTTACAAGAGTAACTATTTCTCATGCTAAGCCGACCAAGATTAAAGTAGGTTCGAGAGTAATGCTGACTAACATCAATAAAACGTCGGCAATGCCCAAGCTCAATCAATAGTTCGTTGGCCCTTACTGAGTAGTTGAACATAGTGGCAATAAATATAAAGTTAGAGAAATTAGTACGGGTCAGTATAAAGAATTACACTTAGATCATATGAAGTTAGTATGATGATGACGTTCCTACCCAGACTAATGTGACAGACTCTGACAATCCTCCTGACTCTGTACCCTCTACCTCTAACACCCAGTCAGGTCATCAACCTGAATGTCATTATTCCCTGCATACATAACAAGTATTGAGAAACCCTCAAATGTCTTTTGTAGATATTAATTCAGATCTCTCTCAATCACGGCATGTGTTCACCATTGCAAAAGAATTCAATCCACCCAGAGATGATAACCATTCTGCATATGTAAATCTTACCCTAGCAGAGTTGAGTTTAAATGTACATAGCCTGTATAATTAGATAATCAAGTTGAATGAAGTTGTCAGCTGTGTGTTTTGTTATTAGCTGATCAGTTTTTTTTTAATTTTTTTTTTGTGTTCATGTTCCCTCCGAATTCCAAGATTTAGCCGTAATGATCTGTGCGCACCAGGTCTAACTTTGCTGTTAATTACTTTCCTCTTTGTAAATATACAGTGGAACCTCTACTTGCGAGCGCATCCACATGCGAGTTTTTCCAAATATGAGCAGTCAATGGGTCGATTTTTTGTTTCAGTACGCGAGCAAAATTTCCATAAGTGAGCAGACCTCAAGGCAGGTTCCTTGACGCTAGTGAGGGGCTCTTGCTCTTGATCTAGGGAATTGTATCTCATTTCTTTGTTGGCCTATCTTATTGAAACTTGGGCAATGTATGATGGAAAGATGCTTCTTAACGTACACAAAAATTGAAAGAAATCTAAGGATAAATAATGGAGTTCACTTCTCAGCAATTAGCCACCCCTTAGCGGTATTTTTGTATGGTTTTTATGGTTGTATTCTCAATTTTGGTCTCATTTGATAGAATGGAAGATATATTACAGAAATAGATATGATTTTGATTGCTTTCACGATGAAAAGTACCTTGAAATTGAGCTCAATACAGGAGAAATGTTCGATTGTTTTGGCTATGTTCAAGAGTAAACAGATGACGTCACTGTCCATTCCAATATGCAGTCGTGAATGGGTTGACATTATTTATACAATTATTGCAAATGGCATAACAGTAAATCTTATATTTTTTGTGTGAATAAAAATTGCAAATTATTTATATTGTAATAATAATAATAATAATATGTATAATAATAATAGTACGTGTAATAATACGATACAATAAGAATAATAATATATAATAATAATACATATATAATAATAATGTACTACATAATAATAATTATAATAATAGACGGCTTCAAAAGGCCATCACTAGATGGCAGTGTGTACCACAACAAAGAGGGAACGGTTGTTGCTGCCTCCACCTGTTACATAATGGCATATTTTATTCATTCTAGAGTATATATCAGGTTTCTGTGTTATTTATATTGTTTATTATTTCATATTAGATGAACTGTGATAGATAAATAAGCTGTTGAGTTGATGATAGCGAAATATTCATGGGGTATTTTGTCCTGTCTCCAGACAAACTCTCGTTGGCCTCTGTTGCCACGTGTATAATGACATATTTTATTCATTCTAGAGTATATATCAGGTTTCTATGTTATTTAGATTGTTTGTTATGTCATATTAAGTGAACTGTGATAGATAAATAAGCCGTAGATTTGATGATAGCGAAATATTCAAGAAGTATTTTGTCCTGTCTCCAGACAAACACTCTTTGGCCGCTGCCGCTGCCACATATACAATGACATTTTATTCATTCTAGAGTATATATCAGGTTTCTTTGTTATTTATATTGTTTATTATGTCATATTAGATGAACTGTGATAGATAAATATTAGTGAAATATTCAAGAAGTATTTTGTCATGTCTCCAGACAAACACTCATCGGCCACCACCACCACATATATAATGAGGTATTTTATTCATTCTTGACTATGTATCAGGTTTCTCTGTTAATTATTTACCTGGAGTTTACCTGGAGAGAGTTTCGGGGGTCAACGCCCCCGCGGCCCGGTCTGTGACCAGGCCTCCTGGTGGATCAGCGCCTGATCAACCAGGCTGTTGCTGCTGGCTGCACGCAAACCAACGTACGAGCCACAGCCCGGCTGATCAGGAACTGACTTTAGGTGCTTGTCCAGTGCCAGCTTGAAGACTGCCAGGGGTCTGTTGGTAATCCCCCTTATGTGTGCTGGGAGGCAGTTGAACAGTCTCGGGCCCCTGACACTTATTGTATGGTCTCTTAACGTGCTAGTGACACCCCTGCTTTTCATTGGGGGGATGGTGCATCGTCTGCCAAGTCTTTTGCTTTCGTAGTGAGTGATTTTCGTGTACAAGTTCGGTACTAGTCCCTCTAGGATTTTCCAGGTGTATATAATCATGTATCTCTCCCTCCTGCATTCCAGGGAATACAGGTTTAGAAACCTCAAGCGCTCCCAGTAATTGAGGTGTTTTATCTCCGTTATGCGCGCCGTGAAAGTTCTCTGTACATTTTCTAGGTCGGCAATTTCACCTGCCTTGAAAGGTGCTGTTAGAGTGCAGCAATATTCCAGCCTAGATAGAACAAGTGACCTGAAGAGTGTCATCATGGGCTTGGCCTCCCTAGTTTTGAAGGTTCTCATTATCCATCCTGTCATTTTTCTAGCAGATGCGATTGATACAATGTTATGGTCCTTGAAGGTGAGATCCTCCGACATAATCACTCCCAGGTCTTTGACGTTGGTGTTTCGCTCTATTTTGTGGCCAGAATTTGTTTTGTACTCTGATGAAGATTTAATTTCCTCATGTTTACCATATCTGAGTAATTGAAATTTCTCATCGTTGAACTTCATATTGTTTTCTGCAGCCCACTGTCATATTATGTCATATTAGGTGAACAGTGATAGATAAATAAGCCGTATAGATGATATTAGCGAAATTATTCAAGAAGTATTTTGTCCTGTCTCCTGACAAACTCTCGTCCACCACCAACACCACCCATACCACTACATGAATTACATATTTTATTAATTTTAGAGTATATATATATCAGGTTTCTCTGTTATTTATATTGTTTATGTCATATTAGATGAAGTGAGATAGATAAATAAGCTGTACAGTTGATATTAGTATAATTATTGAAGCACAGAATTCCACTGGAATGGGTTAATTGCATTTCAGTTAATTTAAATGAGAAAAATCGACTCTGCAGATGAGTAAATCCAGTTGCAAACAAGGTCTTGGAATGGATTGAACTCGCAAGTGGAGGTTCCACTGTACATTCTTCCTCAGAATTTGTAGAGTACATGAATACAGATTGATCGATCACTTCTGTCTTTTATTGTACTGTGATTTGTTACTGTAATTTGCAATGCATTATGCTACCATCCATTACATTTACCAACCGTTACAGTAATATCCATTCCAATGTTATTCATTCAACCGAGTACATTCCATTACCATTTCTGTGATTAGTTCTAAGTTGTATATGTGTTTGCTATTGTATAGAATCAGCCCAGAACCACATGCCTGTTCAGCCTGTAGCATAGTATTGTATGTCGAGACACCATACGTAACATGACCGAGCTGTCAGCATAGTTGCTGATTCTCTGTATTTGTTTGTGTAGCATATCTGAGTATCATGGTTAGTACCATCCATATGGACGATCCCATGCTAGACTTAGTGGCTAACATGTGACATCACACAGTGCCGCTTGTGGGCGGGAGTCACCCTGTCCCTTTCTCAGTTCCCAGATAGACCTACAGGCTACAACAGGCTAGGCTGGGCTCCCCTCATGACTCTGCAAATACAAGTGTTACAAGCCATCCTCTTGTGTATTTCTACACCACCTTTATCTCCTAGAACCCTCCATGCTACATATATCATTGATGCCAGTGTTGCAGATTGATGTTATTGATGCCAGTGTCACATAAATCTATGTCATTGATGCCAGTGTCACATAGATCTATGTCATTGATGCCAGTGTTATATAGGTCAATATCATTGATGCTAGTGTTAGAGATGCCACTGTCACATAGATCTATATCATTGATTCTTGTGTCACATAGATCTATGTCATTGATACCAGTGTCACATAGATCTATGGCATTGATGCCAGTGTCACATAGATCTATGTCATTGATGCCAGTGTTACATAGATCTATGTCACTGATGATAGTGTCACAAAAATCTATGTCATCAATGCCAGTGTCACATAGATGTATGTCATTGATGCCAGTATCACATAGATCTATGTCACTGATACCAGTGTTACATAGGTCAATATCATTGATGCCAATGTTACATAGATCTATGTCACCGATGTTAGTGTCACAAAGATCTATGTCATTGATGGCAGTGTCACATAGATTTATGTCATTGATACCAGTGTTACATAGGTCAATGTCACTGATGCTTGTGTCACATAGATCTACGTCATTGATGCCAGTGTTGCTAGTGTCACAAAGATCTATCTCATCAATGCTAGTGTCACACAGATGTACAGTGGAACCTCAAATATCGAACATAATCTGTTCCAGGAGTTGGTTCTAAATTCGAAAAGTCTGAAAAGCGAAGCAATATTTCCCCTAAGAAATAATGAAAATACTATTAATCCCTTCCAAAAACCCAAAAATATTCACAAAAAAATACATTTTATAGAGATTAATTATAGTTTTACATACACACAACAAATACAGTGTTCAATTATGTATTAATAAATTTAACCCTTTCAGGGTCGACAGGCCCTCTCAGAGACTTGTTCTCAGGGTCGCCCAAATTTCAAAAAAAAAAAATTAGTTTTTTCTTATGAAAAGATAGAGAATCTCTTCCCGATCATAATGACACCAAAAGTATGAAATTTGATGGAAAACTTAGGGAATTATGCTCTCGTGAAGTTAGTGGTCTCGACAATGTTTACACATTGGTGATTTTGCCCATTTTGAGCCCTATTTTCGGCCAATTCCAGTGTACTAGTCGACAAAAATCATAACTATTTCGCTAGAACTCCATTTTTTCTATCGAATGAGTACGAGAAACCACCCATTTACCGATTTCAACTCTCCAATACAGTGGTCAGAATTTAGCAATTTTGCCAATTTCACACAAATTTCAAAAGATGCCAATTTCCGAATAGGGTCCAGAATAAACAAGAAAGACATTCCTGGCACTAAAATAGCATTTCCTCGGTTCATTAGTCACGTCCCCACGCCCCTCTTGCATTCTTTCGCTTTCCACTTTGAATTTTTATTCTCACAAAAAAATAGAAGATTTACTGTTATGCAGACTACTACATTAGTGTAGAAATGGTATAAATAATATCAGTGCACTTGTGAAAGAATATTAGACTCACCAGTTGACGTGTATTGGACGCATAGCATGATTTGTTTACTTATGAACATTATTAAAAATCGAACATTTCTGCTACTTTAAGCTCAATTTCAACGTACTTTTCTTTGTAAAACCAGTCAAAATCATCTCAATTTCTGTAATATGTCTTCCATTCTATAAAATGAGAGCAGGAAAACTAGAATATAACAATAAATACCATATGAAAATACAGTGCAAAGTTGCTGTTTTAATCCAAAAACATGGTCAAAGTTTTTTTTTTTCTCATTACGCACTGTGCTGCAGGATTTTTTTATACTGTGCACACTGACCACATAGACCCATTCTTTCATATGCAGGCCTACCAGCTTTCTCTCATTAGATTTGAGGGCGCTAGAATTTAGGCATGCTAGTGCGTCAAAAATCCTGGTGCGTAAGCCATACTAGTACGGCCGAAACCCTGAAAGGGTTAATTAAACATATAAAATAACATTTTACTTACCTTTATTAAAGATTGGTGATGGTATCTGGAAGATATTGAGGAAGAGAGAGGGAGTTGGGCATAGTGTTTGGAAGGGGAATCCCCCTCCATGAGGATGTTGGGTATCAAAGCCCTCTCTGGGGTTACTTCCCTTCTCTGTCTTTTAATGCCACTAGGACCAGCTTCAGAGTCACTGGACCCCTGTCTCACAAAACAACTGTCTACAGTCCTCTGTTTCTGGTGCCTCTTTAAGATTTCCCTAAAATGGGACATGGTTCTGTCACTGAACTTGTTGCAAAGATGGCTTGTTTCAGCTAGCTCAGGGTGGTACTTCTCCACAAATCTTTGGACATCATTCCACTTCTGTATTATTTCCTTTTTCACATCTATGGTGTTTCTCACTTTCTTTACCACAGGGGTACCACTAGCAAGTTTCGTTGCTCCCATTGTAGCTTATTTCACAGTCCCACAAGTACTAAACACAATGATATAATCGTAAAATGTTTGAATGAGATCACAGGTTAGTGTTCACAGGTCCGGTACCCGGTGGTTGGAAAATAGGGGCGAGTTCGATAATAGGGACAAAATTGGTTTGAAAACAGGGTTCTATTTTCGAAGAGTTCGATAAGCGATTCGTTCGAAATTTGAGGTTCCACTGTATGTCATTGATGCCAGTGTCACATAGTTCTGTCATTGATGCCAGTGCTACATAGGTCAGTATCATTGATGCTAGTGTCACAGATCTGTCATTAATGCTAGTGTCACATAAATCTATGTCATTGATTCCAGCTTCACATAGATCTATGTCATTGATGCCAGTGTCACATAGATCTATGTTGTTTATGCCAGTGTCACATATATTTGTCATTGATGCTAGTGTCACATAGATCTGTCATTGATTCCAATGTTACAGATGATGTCATTTATGCTAGTATCACATGGATCTATGTCATTGATGCTAGTGTCACATAGATCTATGTCATTGATGCCAGTGTCACATATTTATGTCGGTGTCACATATTTTTGTAATTGATGCCAGTATTACATAGATTTATGTAACTGATGTCAGTGTCACATAGATTTATATCATTGATTCAAGTGTCACATAGATTTATGTCAGTGTCACATAGATTTGTTATTGATCCCAGTGTCACATGGGTCTATGTCATTGATTTCAGTGTCATAGATCTATGTCACTGATACTAGTGTCATAGATCTATGTCACTGATACTAGTGTCACATAGATTTATGTCAAGGTAAGAATATTTTAATAGTAGGTGATTCTTAGGTAAGATATAAGGACCGTGCATTTTGTAACAGAGACAGAAAGGTCAGGCAGAGAACGTGTCTTCCTGGAGCTGGTGTTGGCGGCATAGTCAGCAGGTTGGATAATATTATGGCAGGTAATGGGAACAAGCCCATTATCTGTCTTAGTGCTGGGGGTAATGACATTGGGAAGGGCAGGAGAGAGGAGCTGCTGGATAAGTACAGGTCAGCCATAGAAGTAGTTAGGTCTAAGGGAGGGATCCCAGTCATATGTAGCATCTTGCCTAGAAAGGGAGTGGGCAATGAATTGATGTCTAGGGCAATTGGTATAAATCGCTGGCTAGACAGGTACTGCAAGGAACTTGCAATCCCATTCATTGATAACTGGGACCTTTTCTTTGGCAAACGTGATATGTATGCAAGGGATGGACGTTCATCTCTCTGGCGATGGAGTGGTTGCATTAGCCAATTCAATTGAGAGGGTAATTGATGACTTGTCTAGGAATCTAAACTGATAGATTATAGAGGTATGGGTGTTTGTGGGAAACAATCAGGCTGCAGCATTAGGGTTAAAAACAGCAGTTATTACTGGGATACCTCAGGGATATGTTTAAAAGACAATATTCAAAATAAAGTTGCTAGTAATGGCAAATCAATTGATCAACAAACAAAGAGAGATAGTAGAGGGCAACAAGTGAATAGCTCCCTTAAGGTTTACTATACAAATAGTAGGAGTCTAAGAAATAAGATAGATGAGCTAAAATTACTTGCAAGTGTAGGTAATATAGATATTATTGGTATAACAGAAACCTGGTTCAACCTGAAAGATAGAGAAATGCCTTCTGAATGCAACATACAGGGTTATAAACTATTCCACACTGATAGGGTCAACAGGAAGGGTGGTGGTGTGGCGATGTATGTCAGAGAAAATTTAAATTGTTGTCTTAGACATGATATAAGATGAAACATCGAACACAGAATCGGTTTGGCTTCAGTTTCTCGAGGGTCGTGACAAATTAATTTTGGGTGTGATTTATAGGACCCTAATCCTTTGTAGGGAGTGCAATAATCTGTTATGGGACGAAATTCATAAGGCATCTAGATATGAAAATGTTGTGATAATGGGAGATTTTAACTTTAGACAAATTGATTGGAACAATATGACAGGAAATCTTGAGTCTAGTGACTTTCTTGATACGGTTCAGGATTGCTTTTTAGAACAGGTTGTGACAGAACCAACTAGAGGAAACAATCTGCTTGGCTTGGTTCTTGCCAACAAAGATTCACTAATTAATAATCTTGAGGTTAATGATGAGCTTGGGGAAAGTGATCACAAATAACTTAGTTTCAATATATCATGGAATTACCCAGATAACTGCAATCAAATCTGTGTCCCAGATTTTCGCTTGGCCGACTTCATGGGACTGAAAAATTACTTGGGTGGGCTAAATTGGGATGTCCTGACTATGGGTCAGGTAGGTGATCTTTGTTGCCAATATGACGTTTTTCAGAGCATAGTTCTAGCTGCCCAGACAACTTTTGTTCCGAGTAGGGAAATTAGATCTAACAAAAATGATCCCAAATGGATGAACAATAAATTAAAACATCTCGTTGGTCAAAAGTGAGACATATATAGGCGTATCAAAAGAGGGGATGGGCAGTTAAGAAATCAATATATTCAATTAAAGAGAGAAATAAAAAAAGGAATAAGAAAAGCAAAAAGAGATTATGAGGCTAAGGTCGCAAGGGATTCAAAGACTATCCCAAAAGGGTTCTTTCAGGTATACAGAAGTAAGATTAGGGACAAGATTGGCCCACTTAAGAGTAACTCTGGTCAGATCACTGACAGTGATAAGGATATGTGTGAAATTCTAAATACCTACTTCCTCTCAGTTTTCACCCAGGAAAATACTAGCGATATTCCTGATATAATAGATTACGTAGAACAGGATGATAATAAACTATGTACGATTGCGGTAACTAGTGACATGGTCCTCAGACAAATAGAGAAACTAACACCCAACAAATCCCCAGGTCCTGATGAACTGTTTGCAAGGGTGTTAAAGGAATGTAAAGAGGAGCTTAGCATACCTTTGGCTAATCTTTTTAACATATCACTGCAAACTGGCATAGTGCCTGATAAGTGAAAAAATGGCAAGTGTAATACCTATTTACAAGGCAGGTGACAGGTCCTTACCTCCATAGTGGGAAAATTTATGGAATCAATAATTGCCGAAGCAATTCGTAGCCATCTTGACAGGCACAGATTGATTAATGATTCTCAACACGGTTTTACAAAGGGGCGTTCCTGTCTTGCGAATTTACTAACTTTTTTCACTAAGGTGTTTGAGCAAGTAGATCATGGTAATGAATATGATATTGTGTATATGGACTTCAGTAAGGCTTTCAATAGAGTTCCACACCAGAGGCTATTGAGGAAACTTAGTGCACACGGAATAGGAGGAGAAATTTTTTCCTGGGTAGAGGCATGGCTGACAAATAGACAGCAGAGAGTTTGCATAAATGGGGAGAAATCAGAATGGGGGCACGTCACAAGCGGTGTTCCTCAGGGGTCAGTGTTGGGCCCGTTGTTGTTCACAATTTACATAAACGACATAGATGAGGGAATAAATAGCGACATAAGCAAATTTGCTGATGACACCAAAATAGGCCGTCCAATTCATTCTAATGAGGACATTAGAGCACTCCAGGATGATTTGAATAGACTGACACAATGGTTGGAGAAGTGGCAGATGGAATTTAATGTTGACAAATGCAAAGTTCTAAATGTTGGACAGTTAAATAACCAGGCCACATATAAACTAAATAATGTAGATCTTAATTCTACCGATTGCAAAAAGGATTTAGGAGTTCTGGTTAGCAGTAACCTAAAACCAAGACAACAGTGCATTAGTGTTTGCAATAAAGCTAACAGAATTCTTGGCTTCATATCTAGACGTATAAATAATAGAAGTCCTCAGGTTGTTCTTCAACTCTATATATCCATGGTTAGGCCTCATTTAGACTATGCTGCTCAGTTCTGGTCACCATATTACAGAATGGATATAAATGCTCTGGAAAACGTACAAAGGAGGATGACGAAGATGATCCCATGTATCAGAAATCTTCCCCATGAGGATAGACTGAAGGCCCTGAATCTGCACTCTCTCGAAAGGCGTAGAATTAGGGGGGATATGATCGAGGTGTATAAATGGAAAACAGGAATAAATAAAGGGGATGTAAATAGTGTGCTGAAAATTTCCAGCCAAGACAGGACTCGCAGCAATGGTTTCAAGTTGGAAAAATTCAGATTCAGGAAGGATATAGGAAAGCGCTGGTTTGGTAATAGAGTTGTGGATGAGTGGAACAAGCTCCCGAGTACAGTTATTGAGGCTAAAACGTTGTATAGTTTTAAAAATAGGTTAGATAAATACATGAGTGGGTGTGGGTGGGTGTGAGTTGGACCTGACTAGCTTGTGCTGCTGGGTCTGGTACAGTGATCCATCCTTGAGTGGGGAAGACCAGACTGGGTGGGTCATTGGGATAATCCGGGGAGTGGGTCATTGGTGTTATCCGGAGGGGGGGACATGTACCTGCTCCGCATGGGTCAGTAGGCCTGTTGCAGTGTTCCTTCTTTCTTGTGTTCTTGTGTGTCAGTGTCACATAGATTTATGTAACTGATGTCAGTGTCACATAGATTTGTCATTGATGTCAGTGTCTCATTGATCTACCTGAAGAGAGTTCCGGGGTTCAACACCCCCATGGCCTGGTCTGTGACAAGTCCTCGTGGTGGATCAGGGCCTGATCAACCAGGCTGTAACTGCTGGCTGCACACAATCCAATGTACGAACCACTGCCCGGCTGGTCAGGTACCGACTTTAGATGCTTGTCCAGTGCCTGCTTGAAGACAGCCAGGGGTTTATTGGTAATCTCCTCATGTATGCTGGAAGGCAGTTGAACAGTCTTGGGCCCCTGACACTTATTGTCTTTACATGCTAGTGACACCCCTGCTTTTCATTGGGGGGATGTTGCATCATCTGCCGAGTCTTTTGCTTTCGTAGGGCGTGGTTCATGCGCAAGTTTGGTACTAGTCCCTCTAGGGTTTTCCAGGTGTATATAATCATGTATCTCTCCTGCCTGTGTTCCAGGGAGTACAGGTTCAGGAACTTCAAGCACTCCCAGTAATTGAGGTGTTTTATCTCAGTTATGCGCGCCGTGAAGGTTCTCTGTACATTTTCTAGGTCGGCAATTTCACCTGCCTTGAAAGGTGCTGTTAGTGTGCAGCAATATTCCAGCCTAGATAGAACAAGTGACTTGAGTGTCATTGATGTCATTGATACCAGTGTCACATTGATCTGTATCATTGATACCAGTGCAACATAGATCTATGTCACTGATACCAGTGTCGTTGATTCCTATGTCATGTAAATCTTCACATTAATCACAGCACCCTCAGTTTTGTTGTTAGTGATGAATTTTAGCTTAGATATGTGAGAATGAATCTAAACAGTGAGTGTGCACGGTAAAGAAAATCTTGGCCCATGCAGTGGATTATGAAGAAAAGCAAAGCTCTGTCCTTGTGTTTGGTATAAAATAGCAACTTTGTGGTAAATTTCCAGGATTATTTTTTAAGTTTTATTGGTTCTTTCTTGGAGCCAGTTGACAGAATGGACAACTTACTAGTGAAAAGCAGATGATTTTGGCTGGTTTCACAGTGGAAGTAGTTTGAAGTAGAGCTCAGAGCGGCAGAAATATTTGAGTTTTAGCAATTTTCCTATAAGGGTAGGACCTTCCCTAGCCATCCACTACATCTGCTTCAATTATTGGAATGGTTATATTTTACTAATCAGAGAAATAGGGTGTTATATTGGAGAAGCCTGGGGACGTAATTAATGAATTGAGACAAAGTTATTTCAATGGCTGGAATGCCTGCACTGTTCTTCAACATCACTAATCTGTTCTCCTCTAATATTGTTTATCCACCCTCATCACTAGTTTATTCTCAACTGTTATAATAAAACTGTCCACCACCAGTTTATTCTCATCATTATTAAACTTTCCTCACCTGACAGTAAAACTCAACTTCCTAGTATAATCACTGCATAACCATTACTATTCTGATATTTATGTTTCAGAGGCAGTCTTTTTCAACCTGGAGAGAGTCTATGACACAACATGGAGGCTTGATGTGCTTTGCCATCTCCAGACTTTGGGACTCCAGCATTGTCATCTCTGGTTTCTCCAATAATTTCTAACAGAAATTATTGTACTCTGTTTTTAAATTATAATTTTTTGAATTGGTGGAATTCAGATTATCTTTTGCTAGTTGAATGCTTGATTTACTGTGCTAAGTCAATAAACCAGAATGTATATTAACTAGGAATTGGATCAACTTAAGTATTGGCGTAGGCTAAAATAGGATGTGAAGTGGACAAAATTGCTGATGCATATAATTGTGCTTGAATATAATTCCCAAGGTTTTCCATCAAATGTACATTTGTGGTGTCATAATTTTAAAAAAAGATTCTTTACCACTTGAAAAATTGCGACGCTGTCAACACTTCTAATATTAAGAGTCACAACAACGAAAGTGTTAAGTGCTTAAATGACCTTACAGACCAGAAAATAAGATGCAATACATTAAAGTTCCTTCAAGGAAGCAAACATATCAGTGTTCTGAATGTCTGAAAGACTTACCATGTAAATCACATCTAATACGACACATGAGGGTTCATACACAAGAAAAACCATATCAGTGTTCTGAATGTCTAAAACACTTTTCACGTAAATCACATCTAATAGAACACACGAGAATTCATACACAAGAAAAACCACATCGGTGTTCAGAATGTCTAAAAGATTTTTCACGTAAATCACACCTAATTCAACACATGAGGGTTCATACACAAGAAAAACCATATCAGTGTTCTGAATGTCTAAAAGACTTCTCATGGAGATCAAACCTAATACATCACATGAGAGTTCATTCACAGAAAAAGCCATATCACTGTTCTGAATGTCTAAAAGACTTTAAGCAGAAATCATCTTTAATACAACACATGCGAGTTCATTCTCAAGAAAAACCATATCAGTGTTCTGAATGTCTAAAAGACTTTTCACAGAGATCAACCCTAAAACAACACATGAGAGCTCATTCACAAAAAAAACCATATCAGTGTAATGAATGTCTAAAAGACTTTTCACAAACATCCAATCTAATACGACACATGAGAGTTCATTCACAAGAAAAACCATATCAGTGTTCTGAATGTCTAAAAGACTTTTCAGATAGATCTAATCTAATACAACACATGAGAGTTCATACACAAGAAAAACCATATCATTGTTCTGAATGTCTGAAAGATTTTTCACATAGATCTCATTTAATACTACACATGAGAGTTCATACACAAGAAAAACCATATCAGTGTTCTGAATGTTTAAAAGATTTTTCAGATAGATCAACCTTAATACGACACATGAGGGTTCATACACATGAAAAACCATATCAGTGTTCTGAATGTCTGAAAGACTTTTCAGAGAAATCTCATCTAATGCAACACATGAGAGTTCATACACAAGAAAAACCATATCATTGTTCAGAATGTCTAAAAGATTTTTCACATAGATCAACCCTAGTACGACACATGAGAGTTCATTCATTAGAAAAACCATATCAGTGTTCTGAGTGTCTAAAAGACTTTTCACAGAGTTCAACCCTAATACAACACATGAGAGTTCATTCACAAGAAAAACCATATCAGTGTTCTAAATGTCTAAAAGACTTTTCACAGAGATCATCTCTGTTACGACACATGCAAGTTCATTCTCAAGAAAACTCATATCAGTGTTCTGAATGTCTAAAAGGCTTTTCACGGAAATCATCTCTAATACAGCACATGCGAGTTCATTCTCGAGAAAAATCATGTCAGTGTTCTTAAACCTTTCAGGGTCTGCCCCATAGATCTACAGCTCTGAAGCCAGGGTCCAAGTCGTAAATTTACTCCAAAATTCTGGCAGCTTCAAATTTAGCGTGAGAAGGCTGGTACGCCTACAACAAAGAGAATTGGTCTGCATGGTCAGTGTGCACAGTAAACAAAAAATCAGGGCACCCGCATTGCATTGTTGCACTGCTGTCTCAGTACACATTGTTCGTCATGCCTTGCGGCAGGGAAGCTCTCACTCCCTCTTCCCAAGTTATAGTTCTAACACTGATGTAGGTGGATCTGAAGAGGAATTCTATGGTTTTGAACCATATGGCACAGTGGTACCATATGGTACAGTGGTACTGTATGGTACTGTAAGGTACAATGGTACCATATGGTACAATGTTCCATATGGTTCATTGTACCATATTGGACATTGTACAGTATGGTACATTGTACAATATGGCACATTGTACCATATTATACAGGGCACAGGGACCCTAATGGAAATAAATCACTCTGACTTTTTTGGGTTACCCTAGGTTCTCCACACATATGCTGTTATGTATGATAATCTACGTAACTGTAGTTGTGTATACCTGAATAAACTAACGACGCCACATGCACTTGAGTAATTTTATTCAGGTATACACAAATACAGTTACACAGATTATCATACATAGCAGCATATGTGTAAAGAGCCTGGGATAACCCAAAAAAGTCAGTGATTTATTTCCATTGGGGTCCCTGTATCTGTACCATATGATACCCTATACCATATGCAATTCTGAAGGGACTCAGTAAATCCCAAGCCTCCTCACCTGGAATAAACAGTGAAAGTGACAATGATGTGGATACAATTGGGATGGATAGACCACATGCATCAGTAGGTGGTGGTGCCACGAGCATACAGCATGCAGCGCAAGCCCAGAATAGGACCCAAGCTGCTGACTCAGCAGTTCTAAGACAAAGTGCAGTGTAATCCACTGGTGGAAGGAGACAACTGTTGGCTAAAATGGATTTTTTTTGCAACGATAATGCTTATGTCTCATGTCTATAAGCATAATTTAAAATCATACTGGTGCACAGATGAGTAAGACACCGCTGTGAATGACACCTTGTTTCAAAGACTTTCACAGACTGCAGCAGTTCTAGGAACATGTCCAGTGACTGCATATGTAAATACAGTGGACTCCCAGTTTTTGGCCGGTGAGGAATTCGTACAATTCGGATTTTGAGTGCTTTTTTCGGGAAAATTTTATACATCTCGAAAATCGTTGTTACCAGACATATGCGCGTGAGTCACTCATACGTTCGCGACTCACTCTTAGGCACATTAAATGTCTTATTTTAGGTTAATATAAACATTTTCATTAATCCATCTATGATATTTTTTCAAAATTATGCAAGAAACACGTTACATAGCATATAAACATGCCTTTGTTACTCGTTCACTCAGTGTCCCTCTAGTCTTGACGCCATAGTAATACAGTGGACCCTTGGGTATCAGCTGTTCCAGATATTGGCTAATTCGGTGTTTGCCCACTTTTTTGGCCAAAATTCTATCCTGGCTATCGGCTATTACAGTGGACCCTCTGATTTCATGGTTAATCCTTTCCAGAGAGTCTGCTGAAAGTCGAAATTCACGAAAATCAAAACCATTTTTCCCATATGAAATAATGTAAATCCAATTAATCTGTTGCAGACACCAAAAAGTAGAGATTAAATATGTATAGATTTACATACAGAAAAGAATGACAGATCAGTATAAAGCAATAATAAAATGTATAAATGAACATTTAACATCACACTTACCTTTATTGAAGACTCTTGTTGGTGTATGGAAGATAAGGAGGAGGGGAGAGGGAGGCAAGTTTATTGTTTGGAGACAGGACAGTATGCTTCAATATGATGCTAATATCAACTATACGCCCAGGGAGGTACTACCGTCCTGCCAAGTGAGCGTAAAACGGAAACCTGTAATTGTTTTACATGATGGTAGGATTGCTGGAGTCTTTTTTCTGGCTCATAAACATGCAAGATTTCAGGTACGTCTTGCTACTTCTTCTTACACTTAGGTCACACTACACATACATGTACAAGCATATATATACAAATACCCCTCTGGGTTTTATGCTATTTTCTTTCTAGTTCTTGTTCTTGTTTATTTCATCTTACCTCCATGGGGAAGTGGAACAGAATTCTTCCTCTGTAAGCCATGCGTGTTGTAAGAGGCGGCTAAAATGCCATGAGCAAGGGGCTAGTAACCCCTTCTCCTGTATATATTACTAAATGTAAAAGGAGAAACTTTTGTTTTTCCTCTTGGGCCACCCCGCCTCGGTGGGATACGGCCAGTGTGTTGAAAGAAGATCAACTATATGGCTTATTTATCTATCACAATTCATCTAATATGACAAACAATATTAATAACATAGAAACATTATATATACATACTCTAGAATGAATAAAATATGGCATTACTTATGTGAGGAATGCTGGTGGTGGTGGTGTTCTGTTTATAAGGGCCACTGACAGCATAAGCCATACACAGTGGACCCTTGTTTTTTTGTAAAGCTCAAAAATTGCGCCGTTCGTCTGGGACATGTACACACGGCTCCTAGCTGCCTCACACTCCATTCCCAGCCAGTGTGCCATTGTTTATCAGTGAGTGAGGATGATCCCATGAGTTCATACAATACATTTCATAATATTCCATTTGTTTTAGTGCTTGCAACTGCTAAATAAGTCACCATGGCTCCAAAGAAAGCTTCTAGTGCCAGCCCTTTGGTAAAGAATGTGAGAAATGCACATAATTTAAGAAAAAGTTTGTAGAAAACATATGAAAGTGGTGGTAGAGTGGTAGCAGTTGTGATAGTGGTAGAGGGTGGTAGTGATGGTGGTAGAGGGTGGTAGCAGTTGTGATAGTGGTAGAGGGAGGTAGTGGTTGTGATGGTGGTAGTGGTTGTGATGGTGGTAGAGGGTGCCTTCTTCAGTGATTCAGCAATTCTACTAACTCCTCCAATGTTGTTGGAGTTATATAGGGCTACAGAAAACACCGCCGCCTCAGCTGCTGCTTCACAACCATTATGGACGGCTTATGCTCACAGTGGCCCTTATACACCCAACAAAAACAACAGAACACCTCTTGTGACATTCATAATGGCTTATTTTATTCATTCTAGAGTATATTCCATGTTTCTATGTTATTAATATTGTTTATTATGCATATTAGTTGAATTGTGATAGATAAATAAGCCATAGAGTTGATATTAGTGTCATATTCTCCAACAATAAACTCGCCTACCATCTCTCTGCCCTGTCTGCCATATACCAACAAGAGTCTTCAATAAAGGTAAGTGTGATGTTAAATTTTCATTTCTCTCTCAACACACCGGCCGTATCCCACCGAGGCGGGGTGGCCCAAAAGGAAAAATGAAAGTTTCTCTTTTTACATTTAGTAATATATACAGGAGAAGGGGTTACTAGCCCCTTGCTCCCGGCATTTTAGTCGCCTCTTACAACATGCATGGCTTGCATTTATTTGGCATTATTTTCTGCGTGTAAATCTATATTTAAGCTAGGGAAGTGACCCCTGAAATGACCTAGAGTCTTTATGGAGGGAGATTCCCGTTCCAAACAATAACCTCTCTTCCCTCTCTCCTCCTCCTTGTCTTCCATTCATCAACAACAGCCTTCAATAAAGGTAGCTGTCATGTTGAATGTTCATTCTTTTGTGCATGTAAATCTATCTTTAAGGCAAAAAAGAAATTTTTTGTTGATACTTCTGGGTGTGTGGAACGAATTAATTGGATTTACATTATTTCTTATGGGGAAAATGGATTCGCAAATCGTCAATTTTGATAATTGTCACACTCTCTGGAACGGATTAATTACGAAAAACGAGGGTCCACTGTATATGGTGGTGGAGGCAGCAGAGACGACCACCATTATTCACACTGAAACAATGTACGTAATTTATAAATAAGAAATATTGACACTTTAGTTTATAAATAAGAAATATTTACTTTTTATAAATAAGAAATATTTACACTTTATAAATAAGAAATATTTACACTTTATAAATAAGAAATATTTGCACTTACCTTGGAGGAGATGCTGGCATTGGTTTAGGGTGGTGGAGGATAGGCAGGGCGGCATTGTCACTGGCCCTATGTACCTCCAACAACATTTTGTGTCGTCCTTTTTTCTGTCGCTTAACTTACTTGCTACACTGTTAATGCCACATTTTATCGCTGGCTGGCGCTATAGCCTTTATCAACTCCTGCTGCTTTAGTATTGTACATATCATAGAATCACTGAAGAAGGCACATTCTCCTCTCTCTTCCTCCTCCACTTTGGTACTTTGCTATGATTTCTTTCTTTAATTCTATCATGTTTCTCACCTTTACCAAAGGAGCTTTCTTTTGGCCCATGGTGGCTTATTTAGCAGTTGCAAGCACAAAAAACAATAGATTATTACATATGAGTGCAGGGGGGCTTGATGCTCACTCGCTGGGAAACAATGCCAGACTGACTCTTGAATGCGTCTGTGGGAGGCTTTGTGTGCATAGGGCCACCGGGACATGTACTGGATGGGCACCGAATTTAAAGGGAAGCCGCAAAAATAGAGGCTATATTTTGATGAAAAAAGTTGCTGATAATCGAAATTCACGAAAACAGAGCCTCACAAAATTAGAAAGTCCAATGTATTTCAGAGATTGGCTGTATTGGACGTGTTCCACCGCCGCTCCGCTGCATTCGTGAGTCAGTCTGGCTGTGTGTCTGGGTACACTATAATCCAATGTTTCTTTTGTGGTTGAGCGCAACTGCAAAATAAGCCACCATGGGCCCAAAGAAAGTTCTAGTAAAGTTCCTTTGGTAAAGAAAGTGTTAGAAACACAATGGAATTTAAGAAAGAAATTGATGAAAAGTGTGAGAGTGGTGTTCGAGTGCTTGAGCTTGCCGCCAGGATGTATGGGAACTCCAAATCAACAATCACTTTCATCCTGGCAAGAAGAGAGAGGGAGAATGTGTCTTCTTCAGTGATTACATACATTTGTGCAAAGTGGAGGGAGGTGCAAACTTTTGTTGAAAAATATCACCCTGACCAAGCTGAAATAAGCCATATCTGCAACATGTTCAGTGACAAAACCTTGTCCCACTTCAGGCAAATCTTAACTCTTTCAGGGTCCAAGGCCAAAATCTGAAGGGGTGCCCCAGTGTCCAAGAAATTTTGAAAAAAAAAAAAAATATTTTTCATACAGAATTAAAGATAATATTTTTGTGAAGGTAATAAAACAAAAACATTTTTTTTGATCAGTACTTACCGAGATACAGCGGCTGGAAGTTGACCCAAAATGACCGTGTGGCGGCAACATCAGTGACTTCCGCAAAATCGCATTTTTTTATTTAACGTTTTATACTTTTTTCTTTTCTAATTTTTTTCTTTTTCTAGTAACATTTGTGGCCTGTGAGCCCAATATAATGTATATTGTATAAGTGTACACTCATTGTATTCAACACAATACCTGCACTAATTTGTTTATCATTATATTGCTTACAAAACTTGTTTACAAGTTTATTGTAAACAAAATGATGAAAATATTAGTGCGGTTGTGCTGAATACAACAGTATCATATAGTACCATATGGTACAATGGTGCCATAGGGTGCAATGGTACCATATAGTACAGTTGAACCATATGGTACAATGGTACCATATGGTAGAATATGGTACAATGGCACCATTTGGTACAGTGGTACCATATGATACAATGGTACAATATGGTGCAATGGTACCTTATGGTACCATATGGTGCAATGGTGCCATATGGCACCATATGGTGCAATGGACCATACAGTACAATGATACCATATGGTTCATTGTTCCATATGGTACTATATGGTACTGTTGTATTGAACACAATAAACACACTTATATTTTCATCATTATTTTGTTTACAATAATTGTTTACAACAAAAATATGCAAAAATGTTGTATATTAGTAATGTTCTATTATATATTTACAAATGTACAGGAACTCGACATGTTCCTTGAGGTGAATGACAAAGCATTTTGTCTTGGAAACTGCTGAGTCAGTAGCTAGCTTGCGTCGCCACTCAGTCTTGGCTGGTGTCTCGTGCCACCAACACCTCCTATTGACCATATGGTACACGGTATCATATGTTAAAGGGTACCATATGGTACATTGTACTATATGGTATAGGGTACCATGCAGTACAGGAAAACATATGGTACAGGGTGCCATATGGTACAGGGTACCATATGGCACAAGGTACCATATAGCACAGGGTACCATATAGCACAGGGTACCATATGGTACAGGGTACCATACAGTACAGGACACCATATGGTACAGATACAAGGATCCCTATGGAAATAAGTCACCCTGACTTTTTTGGGTTATCCTAGGATTTTATACATATGCTTCTGTGTATAATACAGTAAGGTCCCGCTTTACAGAATTTCGCCTTACGGTGTTCTAATACGGCGATGTCAAATTATGACCAAAATTTGCTGTACAGCAAGTGGTCTTTTAAATATGGCACCCCCCACCCGGTTTGTTTACATTTTCTGTGACCACATCTATTATGTCAGGAAACTTTCCAAAATTTCAAGTGTTTTAAAGTTACTGCATATTTTATATGTACGCTGATAATTATACTTATGTGTACCTGTACTTAAATATACTTACACACTGTGCTGGTGTGCAGGTACACATTAAAATCGCTAAGTCTCTCTCTACTCATGACGCCAATACTACGTAATAATAATCACTCTTGGGCACACTAAATGTCTTATTTTACATCAATATAGGCATTTTCATTAATTCATCTATGATATTTTCCTCAAAATTATATATGAAACCCATTACATAGCATATTAACATGATACATACACTCAGAATAAAAATTGATGTAAATATGAGATTTGTTTACAATGCAGCTGTGTAGGTAGTGTCGGAAGAATTACGTTTTCTCTAGTCAAACACTGGGGGTAATTGTAGAAAAATGTTCTTTTCGTATGCCTTTACTCTATGTATAACAATTCACGACCCTTCTGGGTTTAGTACTTTTTATAATTAATAATAATAATAATTATTATTATTATTATTATTATTAATTTTTTATTATTTTTTATTATCACACTGGCCGATTCCCACCAAGGCAGGGTGGCCCGAAAAAGAAAAACTTTCACCATCATTCACTCCATCACTGTCTTGCCAGAAGGGTGCTTTACACTACAGTTTTTAAACTGCAACATTAACACCCCTCCTTCAGAGTGCAGGCACTGTACTTCCCATCTCCAGGACTCAAGTCCGGCCTGCCGGTTTCCCTGAATCCCTTCATAAATGTTACTTTGCTCACACTCCAACAGCACGTCAAGTATTAAAAACCATTTGTCTCCATTCACTCCTATCAAACACGCTCACGCATGCCTGCTGGAAGTCGAAGCCCCTCGCACACAAAACCTCCTTTACCCCCTCCCTCCAACCCTTCCTAGGCCGACCCCTACCCCGCCTTCCTTCCACTACAGACTGATACACTCTTGAAGTCATTCTGTTTCGCTCCATTCTCTCTACATGTCCGAACCACCTCAACAACCCCTCCTCAGCCCTCTGGACAACAGTTTTGGTAATCCCGCACCTCCTCCTAACTTCCAAACTACGAATTCTCTGCATTATATTCACACCACACATTGCCCTCAGACACGACATCTCCACTGCCTCCAGCCTTCTCCTCGCTGCAACATTCATCACCCACGCTTCACACCCATATAAGAGCGTTGGTAAAACTATACTCTCATACATTCCCCTCTTTGCCTCCAAGGACAAAGTTCTTTGTCTCCACAGACTCCTAAGTGCACCACTCACTCTTTTTCCCTCATCAATTCTATGATTCACCTCATCTTTCATAGACCCATCCGCTGACACGTCCACTCCCAAATATCTGAATACGTTCACCTCCTCCATACTCTCTCCCTCCAATCTGATATTCAATCTTTCATCACCTAATCTTTTTGTTATCCTCATAACCTTACTCTTTCCTGTATTCACCTTTAATTTTCTTCTTTTGCACACCCTACCAAATTCATCCACCAATCTCTGCAACTTCTCTTCAGAATCTCCCAAGAGCACAGTGTCATCAGCAAAGAGCAGCTGTGACAACTCCCACTTTGTGTGTGATTCTTTATCTTTTAACTCCACGCCTCTTGCCAAGACCCTCGCATTTACTTCTCTTACAACCCCATCTATAAATATATTAAACAACCACGGTGACATCACACATCCTTGTCTAAGGCCTACTTTTACTGGGAAAAAATTTCCCTCTTTCCTACATACTCTAACTTGAGCCTCACTATCCTCGTAAAAACTCTTCACTGCTTTCAGTAACCTACCTCCTACACCATACACTTGCAACATCTGCCACATTGCCCCCCTATCCACCCTGTCATACGCCTTTTCCAAATCCATAAATGCCACAAAGACCTCTTTAGCCTTATCTAAATACTGTTCACTTATATGTTTCACTGTAAACACCTGGTCCACACACCCCCTACCTTTCCTAAAGCCTCCTTGTTCATCTGCTATCCTATTCTCCGTCTTACTCTTAATTCTTTCAATTATAACTCTACCATACACTTTACCAGGTACACTCAACAGACTTATCCCCCTATAATTTTTGCACTCTCTTTTGTCCCCTTTGCCTTTATACAAAGGAACTATGCATGCTCTCTGCCAATCCCTAGGTACCTTACCCTCTTCCATACATTTATTAAATAATTGCACCAACCACTCCAAAACTATATCCCCACCTGCTTTTAACATTTCTATCTTTATCCCATCAATCCCGGCTGCCTTACCCCCTTTCATTTTACCTACTGCCTCACGAACTTCCCCCACACTCACAACTGGCTCTTCCTCACTCCTACAAGATGTTATTCCTCCTTGCCCTATACACGAAATCACAGCTTCCCTATCTTCATCAACATTTAACAATTCCTCAAAATATTCCCTCCATCTTCCCAATACCTCTAACTCTCCATTTAATAACTCTCCTCTCCTATTTTTAACTGACAAATCCATTTGTTCTCTAGGCTTTCTTAACTTGTTAATCTCACTCCAAAACTTTTTCTTATTTTCAACAAAATTTGTTGATAACATCTCACCCACTCTCTCATTTGCTCTCTTTTTACATTGCTTCACCACTCTCTTAACTTCTCTCTTTTTCTCCATATACTCTTCCCTCCTTGCATCACTTCTACTTTGTAAAAACTTCTCATATGCTAACTTTTTCTCCCTTACTACTCTCTTTACATCATCATTCCACCAATCGCTCCTCTTCCCTCCTGCACCCACTTTCCTGTAACCACAAACTTCTGCTGAACACTCTAACACTACATTTTTAAACCTACCCCATACCTCTTCGACCCCATTGCCTATGCTCTCATTAGCCCATCTATCCTCCAATAGCTGTTTATATCTTACCCTAACTGCCTCCTCTTTTAGTTTATAAACCTTCACCTCTCTCTTCCCTGATGCTTCTATTCTCCTTGTATCCCATCTACCTTTTACTCTCAGTGTAGCTACAACTAGAAAGTGATCTGATATATCTGTGGCCCCTCTATAAACATGTACATCCTGAAGTCTACTCAACAGTCTTTTATCTACCAATACATAATCCAACAAACTACTGTTATTTCGCCCTACATCATATCTTGTATACTTATTTATCCTCTTTTTCTTAAAATATGTATTACCTATAACTAAACCCCTTTCTATACAAAGTTCAATCAAAGGGCTCCCATTATCATTTACACCTGGCACCCCAAACTTACCTACCACACCCTCTCTAAAAGTTTCTCCTACTTTAGCATTCAAGTCCCCTACCACAATTACTCTCTCACTTGGTTCAAAGGCTCCTATACATTCACTTAACATCTCCCAAAATCTCTCTCTCTCCTCTGCATTCCTCTCTTCTCCAGGTGCATACACGCTTATTATGACCCACTTCTCGCATCCAACCTTTACTTTAATCCACATAATTCTTGAATTTACACATTCATATTCTCTTTTCTCCTTCCATAACTGATCATTTAACATTACTGCTACCCCTTCCTTTGCTCTAACTCTCTCAGATACTCCAGATTTAATCCCATTTATTTCCCCCCACTGAAACTCTCCTAACCCCTTCAGCTTTGTTTCGCTTAGGGCCAGGACATCCAACTTCTTTTCATTCATAACATCAGCAATCATCTGTTTCTTGTCATCCGCACTACATCCACGCACATTTAAGCAACCCAGTTTTATAAAATTTTTCTTCTTCTCTTTTTTAGTAATTGTATACAGGAGAAGGGGTTACTAGCCCATTGCTCCCGGCATTTTAGTCGCCTCATACGACACGCATGGCTTACGGAGGAAAGATTCTTTTCCACTTCCCCATGGACAATAGAAGAAATAAAAAAGAACAAGAGCTATTTAGAAAAAGGAGAAAAACCTAGATGTATGTATATATATATATGCATATATATGCATGTATATATATATATATTATTAATTTTAATATTATTATTATTATTATTAATAATAATAATAATATTATTATTATTATTATTAATATTATTATCTTCATTCACTCTAAAAATAGTGTGTTGCTGTTTGTTTATTCTGAACTAACTTGTGCAACTTGTACACAATGTAAGAGTATTTGTATTGTGAGGTAATTATTATTAAAATAAAAAAATATTGAGGTAAATGTTTTACGAACTCTTACAAATGGACGTGAATGAACTAAAAGTAGACACATATTAATATGCATTTCGCCTGACCAAGTGATCGCCCACTACCTGTTCAGTTTGTGTTCTTACATTGTCTCAACTCTGTATCTCGTTCTCTCTCTCCTTTACTCTTTCGTTAACTAGTTGGCTCTCATTGACGATGGCGTCTAAGGTTAGCTGTAATAAAAAGGGAAGTCGTAAGCCTCTTGCTTTAAGTGCCAAGTTAGAGGATGATGGTGTGCCATTTTGATTTTATTCAATAAACACCCTGCCACTCACCTCTCACACATTAATATTAATATTTTAAAGTAAGTAATAAGTGTACTCTGTGTGTATCTTACCTTTCATTGTGTTTTAATGCCTATTTCTATTGCTAACTTAATATAAGTTAATGTAAACATGTTGTCTGGCATTTATTGCATATTTTATATGCTCTGATAATAATACTTGTGGAACCGTGTGGAGGGACAACATTACGTTTTCTCTGTTCAGCCATCAGAGAAAACATGTATGAATCTGCGTTTCCCCTAGCCACTCCCCTACTCCGCTTTTGTTTACAATTTTCGGCATGAATTATTCATTACTTCTACCTTCGTTTATGATGGCATCTAAAGGTAGTTGTTAGAAATGATTAAATTCAGTGAACAAGGCATGTCGATGTTAATAATATGGCTCTGGGCCACAGTGTAGGTAGCCAGTAGGTGTAGCCTGGGCTACACCTACACTGACTTTGTACAAATAAATACTACTCAGCTCTCTTCCTATATTAAGACTACACATATTTTAAGGTAAATAATGAGTGTACTGTATGTGCATTTTACCTCTCTGGGATATTTTAAATATCGTATATTAAGTATGAGACGGGGAGCCAGTGCTACCTACACCTGGGCTACCTGCACCTGACTTCCTACAAATAAGTACTACTCGCCTCTCTCCATACATTAAAATTACAAATACAGTGGACCCCCGCTTAACGATCACTTCCCAATGCGACTAATTATGTAAGTGTACAGTATTTATATAAGTGCGTTTGTACGTGTATGTTTGGGGGTCTGAAATGGACTAATCTACTTCACAATATTCCTTATGGGAACAAATTCGGTCAGTACTGGCACCTGAACATACTTCTGGAATGAAAAAATATCGTTAACCGGGGGTCCACTGTACTTTAAGATAAGTAATGAATTTATTGTGAATATATTTTACTTTGTGCATTTTTAATGCCTAGTTCTATTACTAACTTAATATAATTTAGTGTAAACTGGTTGTCTGGCATTTATATGCATTTATAAATGGAAAAAAATGGAGTTCTGCCTTTCGGCGATGTCTGCTTTCTGGCGACAGCCTGGAACCTAACCCGCCGTATAAGTGGGGCCCTACTGTAATCCATGTAATTGTATTTCTGTACACCTGAATGAACTTATTCAAGCACATGTGGCATTGTAAGTAAGTTTATTTAGGTATACACAAAGTTACATAGAATATCATACTTAGCAGCATATGTTTGGAGAACCTAGGATAACCCAAAAAAGTCAGACTTATTTCCATTAGGGTCCCTGTATCCTGTACTATATGGTACAATGTGCCATATGGTACAATGTACCATATGGTACAATGTACCATATGGTACAATATACCATATGGTACAATGTATCATATGGCACATTGTAGCATATGATATCATTGTATGACATGGTACCTTTGTACCATATGGTACAATGGTTCCATATAGTTCAAAACCATAGAATTCCTCTTCAGCTCCACTTCCATCAGTCTTAGAACTGTAAGTTGTGAAGAGGAGAGTCAGAATTCGCCAGGAGAGTGAGTGGGGAGTGAGAGCTTCCTTGCCGCCAGGCACGATGAACAAAGCTACTTTGGCGGCATTCCCACAATGCCATGCGGGCATCCAGATTTTTTCTATAGTGTGCACACTGACCACCCAGACCCATTCTTTCAGATGTAGGCCTACCAGCCTTCTCTCACTCAATTTGACACCTCTAGAATTTTGGAGTAGATCTACGGTTTGGACCCTCAACGTAAAGGCGTAGATCTACGGCTTGGACCCTGAAAAGGTTAAAGAGATGCCAAAAGCAGAGCTCTCTGGACAGTTTTTATGTGTGACAGGAGGTGCAGTGACTATCAAGCTGGTCCTAGTGGCAGTAAAAGACAAAGAAGGAACATAACCCCAGAGAGGGCTTTGATATCTAAAGTCCTTGTGGAGGGGGTGTCATGTGGGTTTTCGAAACGTGGAAGGGGTAAGAATACTCACGTAAGCTGGTAGTACGTATAATATATAACGGGAAGTATGGGAAGGCACCAACAGCCGACCTGCCTCTCTCTGCTCCCTATCTTGACTGACTCATAGTGCCTATGGGTGAGGGTGTTTGAAATCCTGCTATGGTCAGCAGCAATATGAAAGGGGCCTGAAACAGTCAAAGGGTTAAATTTTCATTTATTTATTTTATTTAGTTCTCATTGTTTTGTGTATGTAAAACTATAGTTAATCTTTAAGAAATGTATTTTTTAATTTTTTTCAGTGTCTGGAACGGATTATTTTTTTTTTTTTTTTTTTTTAACAAGTCAGCCGTCTCCCACCGAGGCAGGGTGACCCAAAAAGAAAGAAAATCCCCAAAAGGAAAATACTTTCATCATCATTCAACACTTTCACCTCACTCACACATAATCACTGTTTTTGCAGAGGTGCCCAGAACACAACAGTTTAGAAGCCTTTCTTTCTTTCAACACACCAGCTGTATCCCACCGAGGCGGGGTGGCCCAAAAGGAAAAACGAAAGTTTCTCCTTTTACATTTAGTAATATATACAGGAGAAGAGGTTACTAGCCCCTTGCTCCCAGCATTTAAGTCACCTCTTACAACACGCATGGCTTATGGAGGAAGAATTCTGTTCCACTTCCCCATGGAGATAAGAGGAAATAAACAAGAATAAGAACAAGAAAGAAAATAGAAGAAAACCCAGAGGGGTGCGTATATATATGCTTGTACATGTATGTGTAGTGTGACCTAAGTGTAAGTAGAAGTAGCAAATCGTACCTGAAATCTTGCATGTTCACGAGACAGAAAAAAGGACACCAGGAATCCTACCATCATGTAAAACAATTACAGGCTTTCGTTTTACACTCGCTTGGCAGGATGGTAGTACCTCCCTGGGCGGTTGCTGTCTACCAACCTACTACCTAGTTAAGAAGTCTCTTTCTTTCTTTCAACACACCGGACGTATCCCACCGAGGCGGGGTGGCCCAAAAGGAAAAACGAAAGTTTCTCCTTTTACATTTAGTAATATATACAGTAGAAGGGGTTACTAGCCCCTTGCTCCCGGCATTTTAGTCGCCTCTTGCAACACGCATGGCTTACGGAGGAAGAATTCTGTTCCACTTCCCCATGGAGGTAAGAGGAAATAAACTAAGAACAAGAACTAGAAAGAAAATGGAAAATGCAAAGGAGTGTGTATATATATGCTTGTACATGTATGTGTAGTATGACCTAAGTGTAAGTAGAAGTAGCAAGACATATCTGAAATCTTGCATATGTATGAGACAGAAAAAGAAAGACACCAGCAATCCTACCATCATGTAAAACAATTACAGGCTTTCGTTTTACACTCACTTGGCAGGACAGTAGTACCTCCCTGGGCGGTTGCTGTCTACCAACCTACTACCCAGTTTAGAAGTATATACGTTTAAAAATACACAGTATATCCCTCCAAACTGCACTTTAGAGTGCAGGCATTGTACTTTCCATTTCCAGTGTTATTACTGTTCTTGCTGTTGAACAACGGTTTAGTGCCAATGAAAGTAGCGTAGGTTGCAATGATACGGTCGTGGACTAGTTTGGCTTTAATTGGATAGGAGTGAGTACACAAAGGGCAATGTGAGGGAATGACCGATAGCCAGTCTGTGGAGGGGGAGCACTTGTACCTCTCAAGTTGGTCGGCCGGTAAGTGAGGACGAATGGGCCGAGCATCCCACCAACCTGGGTAAGCCTACAGAGGGCAGCACTTAAATGCCGCAAAATATGAACTAAGCTGGCAGACAGCGTAGGCTGTCTGTGCTGACAGTACAGGCTGTCTACACCAGGACTCAAGTCCGATTATATAAAATAACCAGTTTCCCTGAATCCCTTCACTAAATATTACCCTGCTCACACTCCAACAGCTCATCAGGTCCCAAATACCTACCATTCGTCTCTATTCACTCCTGTCTAACATGCTCATGCACGCTTGTTGGAAGTCCAAACCCCTTGCCCACAACACCACCTTTACCCCCTCCCTCCAACCTTTTCGAGGACGACCCCTACCCCGCCTTCCTTCCCTACAGATTTATACGCTCTCCATGTCATTCTACTCTGATCCATTCTCTCTAAATGACCAAACCACCTCAACAAACCCTTTTCAGCCCTCTGACTAATACTTTTATTAACTCCACACCTCCTAATTTCCACACTCCAAATTTTCTGCATAATATTTACACCACACATTGCCCTTAGACAGGACATCTTCACTGCCTTCAACCACCTCCTTGCTGCAGCATTTACAACCCAAGCTTCACACCCATATACTATGCTTTCATACATTCCCTTCTTTGCCTCCATTGATAACATTTTTTTGCCTCCACATATACCTCAATGCACCACTCACCTTTTTTCCTTCATTAATTCTGTGATTAACCTCATCCTTCATAAATCCATCCGCTGACACGTCAACTCCCAAATATCTGAAAACATTCACTTCTTCCATACTCCTCCTCCCCAATTTTATACCCAATTTTTTTTATGTAAATCATTTGATACCCTCATCACCTTACTCTTTTCTATGTTCACTTTCAACTTTCTACCTTTACACACACACTCAAATTCGTCCACTAACCTTTGCAATTTTTCTTTAGAATCTCCCATAAGCACAGTATCATCAGCAAAAAGTAACTGTCACCTCCCATTTTGTATTTAACCCTTTCAGGGTTTCAGCCGTACTAGTACAGCTTACGCACCAGGGTTTTAGACGCACTAGTATGCCTAAATTCTAGCGCCCTCAAATCTAGTGAGAGAAAGCTGGTAGGCCTACATATGAAAGAATGGATCTATGTGGTCAGTGTGCACAGTATAAAAAAAATCCTGCAGCACACAGTGGGTAATGAGAAAAAAAAACTTTGTGTTTTTGGATTAAAACAGCGACTTTGTATTGTATTTTCGCATGGTATTTATTGTTGTATTCTTGTTTTCCTGGTCTCATTTTATAGAATGGAAGACATATTACAGAAATTGAGATGATTTTGACTGGTTTTACAATGAAAAGTACCTTGAAATTGGGCTCAAATTAGCAGAAATGTTCGATTTTTACCAAAGTTCAAAAGTAAACAAATCATGCCAAGCGTCCAATACACGTCGACTGCTAAGTCTAATATTCTATCACAAGTGTGCTGATATTATTTATACCATTTCTACACTAATGTAGTAGTCTGCATAACAGTAAATCTTCTATTTTTTGTAAGAATAAAAATTCAAAGTGGAAAGCCAAAGAAATATAAGAGGGGCCTGGGGATGTGACTAATGAACAGAGAACTTGTTATTTTAGTGCCAGGAATGTCTTGTTTATTCTGGACCCTATTCAGGAATTGGCATCTTTTGAAATTTGTGTGAAATTGGTAAAATTGCTAAATTCTGACCACTATTGGATAGTTGAAATCGGTAAATGGGTGGTTTCTTGTACTCATTCAATAGAGAAAATGGAGTTCTAGCAAAATAGTTATGATTTTTGTCGACTAGTACACTGGAATTGGCCGAAAATAGGGCTCAAAGTGGGCAAAATTGCCGATGCGTAAATATCGAAGAGACCGCTAACTTTGCAAGAGCATAATTCCATAAGTTTTCCATCAAATTTCATACTTTTGGTGTCATTATGATTGGGAAAAAGATTCTATCTTTTCATAAGAAAAAATAATTTTTTTTTTTAAATTTGGGGACCCTGAGAACAAGTCTCGGAGAGGGCCTGATGACCCTGAAAGGGTTAATTCCTCATAATTTAATCCCACCTCTCTCCTGAACATCCTATCATTTACTTCTTTTACAACTCTATAAATACGTATATTAAACAACCTTGGTGACATTACACATCCCTGTCTAAGACCTACTTTTACCGGGAAGTACAGTAAGGCCCCGCTTTATGGCGTTCCGCTAATACGGCGATATCAAATTATGACCAAAATTTGCTATACGGCAAAGCAGTCTTTCAAATACGGCACCCCCACCCAGTTTGTTTACATTTTCCGTGACCACATCTATTATGTCAGGAAACTTTCCAAAATTTCAAGTGTTTTAAAGTTACTGCATATTTTATATGTACTCTGATAATTATACTTAAGTGTACCTGTACCTAAATATACTTACACACTGTGCTGGTTTGCAGGTACACATTAAAATCGCTAAGTCTCTCTCTACTCATGACGCCAACACTACTTAATAATAATCACTCTTGGGCACACTAAATGTCTTATTTTACATCAAAATAGGTATTTTCATTAATCCATCTATGATATTTTCCTCAAAATTATATATGAAACCCATTACATAGCATGTAAACATGATACATACACTCACAGAATAAAAATTGATGTAAATATGAGATTTGTTTACCAAGCGGCTGTGTATGTAGTGTCGGAAGAATTACATTTTCTCTAGTCAAACACTGGGGTAACTGTAGAAAAATATTCTTTTTGTATGCCTTTACTCTATATATTGCAATTCACGACCCTTGTGGGTTTAGTGATTATTATTATTATTATTATTATTATTATTATTAATAAATAATAATAATAATTATATTATTATTATTATTATTATTAATATCTTCATTCACTCTAAAAATGGTGTGTTTCTGTTTGTTAATTCTGAACTAACTTGTACAACTTGTACATAATGTAAGAGTATTTGTATTGTGAGGTAATTATTATTAAAATAAAAAAATATTGAGGTAAACGTTTTACAAACTCTTAGAAATGGACATGAATGAATTAAAAGTAGACACATATTAATACGCATTTATTTCGCCTGACCAAGTGATCGCCCACTACCTGTTCAGTTTGTGTGGAAATTTATTTGGTCCCTAAAGTTCCACAGGACAGATCCAGCATGGCCGTAATGGGACGGCTGAGCTGACTGGCCCTTAAACCCTCCCAAACAAACAGCATTCTCTCTATTTTGGCGTGGATTGTTGGTAGGCATTTATTTAATTTATAGATTTACCCTTCAGGGAAGGAGTAGGTAGTTTTACTGTTAGTACACTAATATTAGGTTTACTAAGGCAACTGTAGATAATAATAATGTAGACCTAAGACCTTAACATAGGTAGTAATAGGCCGATAATGTAGGCAAACACTGGGTTAAGTTAGCTAGGGAGAACTTGCAGCCCTAGCTTGAATGACGAGGTGCGGGTCTCAAAGACACAATAGCGTCCTTCTTAAGACAGACACCAACTGGACAAGACGTGCCGTGATCAGCAGATGGCGCCCCCCATGTGTCTTCACATTTGAGACCTAGGGAAATCTGGTAGAGGCACCTCGATGTACCATAGATGACCTCCGTCAGGCCCATACAGTAAGACAAGACCTCCACTATATCGTAGATTTCTGGCCAGTGTCTGGGGAGATTGTGAGTGAGTTGATCTGTGGGCCCGGTGTGCAACAGGCAGTGCATGCCCAGTAAGTACCAGTGTCTCAAGGCAGTCTGGAAGCTAGTGTCCATGTCTGCATAGTTACACTAGGGGATACTTACCCTCTTGGATATAGGAATTTTTGAGGTGCAGGCAGGTCACTAATAACGATTGAATATTGCAGGAATTAAGGCTCCCGGTTGCACATGGTTTCTGAGGGGAAGTCCAGAGGGGGCTTAGGCTAAGCTTAGGGAAGTTGAAGATCAGGATATATGCTGCAACACCAAGTAAGTTAGTCCTCTATTCATGCATGCAGGCCAGTTTCTTGCAACATCAATCATTTATGAAAATCTGTACTATAAGCCACTTGTGAGGCTGAGGTACCCACCTCAGAGCTCGGTCTCAACAGAGTTTGCCAGGGTAGGTGACTCACTTGAAGGCAGCCCACACAAATTTTCACAAAAGTGGTCCTTCAAAAACCGTGATGTGGAATAGCTAGGTTAAGCTATCATAGCTAGGCCACAGTTAGGAACCAGTTTAACAGACTTAGGTTAAGTTAACACACCTAGGCCCAAAGTTACACAGAGCTAGGCCAAGCTGACTATACACAAAAGTTGTTATTTGCAGTAATTTACAGGCAGGCCAGGTAGGCTAGAGAAGCTTGTGAATTTATTTACAGTGATTACAAGTAATCCAGAGTAGGAGACTTGTGTGTTAATTACTTACAGTGGATTTGCAAGGTAGCCGTAGTTAAGCTAGGCTTGTGCAATATTTACAACAGTTATAGTAGCTAGGACAGATTTAACCTAGTTATTATTTACAGGGAGTTATAAAGTCAGGTTTAAGTTATAGCACACTAGTTAGGTTAGGATTTACCTTATCCAACCATCCACGCTAGACTGAGTAAGCTGGGCACAGCTAGGCCAAGCTATTTACATACATTATTCATTTACTGTTTCACAAGTTGATTTGTTGAATTTATTTGTGTTAACCAAGTGATTTTAATTTGTATACTGCACTTTTTATTGTGTGATTTTCATTGTCTTTGATTCATTTTAATGTGGGATTTGTGAATTGTACCTGAGACTAGGTTAAGTCCTGTAATTATTTGCTGGCATTGTACAGGAAATTGCTAGGTTAAGCTTTCACATCGATACACATTTTGATTGGGATTTGAGAGCTAACAGTGTACATTTTAAGTCAGAGTAGAGTCAATATAACAAAGGGAATTGTTAAGCTTGTTGAGAAGCCTTAAGACTCTTTCATTCTTACCTAACACCGTGACGTGCTGTGGGGTGGACTGGGTAAAGTACATAATATTAGTGTCACACTCCTCATTAAACTTCGACAATGGCAGATGGGGGTTCAGAAGAGTCTGGTTCAGTGTTAACAAAATTAAAACGATCAGTAGCGGCATACAAAGGACATCTGAACAGAACGCGTAACAGGTGCAAGGCTACTTGCCAACACAGTAACGTAGACTGCGATGATTTGCAAGACTGCTTGAAGAGTTTGGGGGAAAAATGGGAAGCCTATGAAGAAGCATTCTCAGCATATGAGCTACAGGCTATTGAGGATAATGAATCCCAGGGTAGTCTTCAGCAGGCTCTGGACGAATTCATTAAGGATGATGTAGATTGTCATCAGGAGATGAATATGTACAAAGATAAGTTAAGTACATTAAAGGCTAGTATTCCAAGGGCGGTGTTGAACACCGCAGGTACCCCAAACAGCCACACACCTGTCAATATGTTGCCCAGGTTGCCCCAGTTGAATTTACCAACGTTCGACGGAACCTTAACAGAGTACATTGCTTTCTGGGATCAGTTTAAAGCCCAGATAGATGACAGGAACGATTTGTCAGATGCCGTCAAATTGCAGTATTTGCGGTCGCAGCTCAAGGGTAAAGCCTTAGACCTGGTCTGGCACTACCAGATTACTGGCACTAATTACCAACATGCCAAAGACCAATTAGAAGACATGTTTGGCAACACTGAGGTGATAAAGGTAGCTATACTTTATCGGTTGTTGGATCTAGAGGCTTGCCGACATGACCGTCAAAGCCTAGAGAAGTTCCGTATTGAAATTATGAGCTTGACAAATAGTTTCAGAGATTTGCATGATGAGGATGATTCAGAATGGGTCCTTAGCCAGGTGATTCAGAAGAAACTGGCTAGCACTACAGTGCATGAGTTGCACTTAAAATATCAGACGAATAGGTTCACGATAAAACAAATTATTGAAGGGTTAGGGGATCTCATATCTCACCTGAGCATAGGTCAGGGGGAAAAATTACCTACCAAGGAGAAGTCGGTCAACTTCCCCAGACATTCGAGAGATAGACCTAAACCACCTCCTACTAGGGTCGGCACGTATTATGCCCAGGGCGAGTCCTCCACCCACAGGGTCAAGGGAGATGCCACTAAAGTGGCCAGTAAGAGACGGTGCGTGTTTTGTGAAGAAGAACACGCTAGTTCAGGGTGTCCGAGCTTCACCACCTATAACAAAAGGGTTCAGCGACTAAGGGAGTTGAGACTTTGTTTCAAGTGTTGTGGAGAACATTTTGCCAGGGACTGTAGCGCCCAACTCAATGAGTGTCGGGGCTGCCGGAAAGGTAGGCACCACAGTGCACTGTGTCCTAATGACACCAGATCTGGAGTTTACCTGGAGAGAGTTTCGGGGGTCAACGCCCCCGCGGCCCGGTCTGTGACCAGGCCTCCTGGTGGATCAGCGCCTGATCAACCAGGCTGTTGCTGCTGGCTGCACGCAAACCAACGTACGAGCCACAGCCCGGCTGATCAGGAACTGTCTTTAGGTGCTTGTCCAGTGCCAGCTTGAAGACTGCCAGGGGTCTGTTGGTAATCCCCCTTATGTGTGCTGGGAGGCAGTTGAACAGTCTCGGGCCCCTGACACTTATTGTATGGTCTCTTAACGTGCTAGTGACACCCCTGCTTTTCATTGGGGGGATGGTGCATCGTCTGCCAAGTCTTTTGCTTTCGTAGTGAGTGATTTTCGTGTGCAAGTTTGGTACTAGTCCCTCTAGGATTTTCCAGGTGTATATAATCATGTATCTCTCCCTCCTGCGTTCCAGGGAATACAGGTTTAGAAACCTCAAGCGCTCCCAGTAATTGAGGTGTTTTATCTCCGTTATGCGCGCCGTGAAAGTTCTCTGTACATTTTCTAGGTCGGCAATTTCACCTGCCTTGAAAGGTGCTGTTAGAGTGCAGCAATATTCCAGCCTAGATAGAACAAGTGACCTGAAGAGTGTCATCATGGGCTTGGCCTCCCTAGTTTTGAAGGTTCTCATTATCCATCCTGTCATTTTTCTAGCAGATGCGATTGATACAAAGTTATGGTCCTTGAAGGTGAGATCCTCCGACATAATCACTCCTAGGTCTTTGACGTTGGTGTTTCGCTCTATTTTGTGGCCAGAATTTGTTTTGTACTCTGATGAAGATTTAATTTCCTCATGTTTACCATATCTGAGTAATTGAAATTTCTCATCGTTGAACTTCATATTGTTTTCTGCAGCCCACTGAAAGATTTGGTTGATGTCCGCCTGGAGCCTTGCAGTGTCTGCAATGGAAGACACTGTCATGCAGATTCGGGTGTCATCTGCAAAGGAAGACACGGTGCTGTGGCTGACATCCTTGTCTATGTCGGATATGAGGATGAGGAACAAGATGGGAGCTAGTACTGTGCCTTGTGGGACAGAGCTTTTCACCGTAGCTGCCTCGGACTTTACTCTGTTGACGACTACTCTCTGTGTTCTGTTAGTGAGGAAATTATAGATCCATCGACCGACTTTTCCTGTTATTCCTTTAGCGCGCATTTTGTGCGCTATTACGCCATGGTCACACTTGTCGAAGGCTTTTGCAAAGTCTGTATATATTACATCTGCATTCTTTTTGTCTTCTAGTGCATTTAGGACCTTGTCGTAGTGATCCAGTAGTTGAGACAGACAGGAGCGACCTGTTCTAAACCCATGTTGCCCTGGGTTGTGTAACTGATGGGTTTCTAGATGGGTGGTGATCTTGCTTCTTAGGACCCTTTCAAAGATTTTTATGATATGGGATGTTAGTGCTATTGGTCTGTAGTTCTTTGCTGTTGCTTTACTGCCCCCTTTGTGGAGTGGGGCTATGTCTGTTGTTTTTAGTAACTGAGGGACGACCCCCGTGTCCATGCTCCCTCTCCATAGGATGGAAAAGGCTCGTGATAGGGGCTTCTTGCAGTTCTTGATGAACACAGAGTTCCATGAGTCTGGCCCTGGGGCAGAGTGCATGGGCATGTCATTTATCGCCTGTTCGAAGTCATTTGGCGTCAGGATAACATCGGATAGGCTTGTGTTAGTCAAATTTTGTGGCTCTCTCATAAAAAATTCATTTTGGTCTTCGACTCTCAGTCTGGTTAGCGGCTTGCTAAAAACTGAGTCATATTGGGACTTGAGTAGCTCACTCATTTCCTTGCTGTCATCTGTGTAGGACCCATCTTGTTTAAGTAGGGGCCCAATACTGGACGTTGTTCTCGATTTTGATTTGGCATAGGAGAAGAAATACTTTGGGTTTCTTTCGATTTCATTTATGGCTTTTAGTTCTTCCCGCGATTCCTGACTCCTAAAGGATTCTTTTAGCTTAAGTTCGATGCTTGCTATTTCTCTGACCAGTGTCTCCCTGCGCATTTCAGATATATTGACCTCTTTTAGCCGCTCTGTTATTCTTTTCCGTCGCCTGTAAAGGGAGCGCCTGTCTCTTTCTATTTTACATCTACTCCTCCTTTTTCTTAGAGGAATAAGCCTTGTGCATACATCGAGTGCCACCGAGTTAATCTGTTCTAGGCATAAGTTTGGGTCTGTGTTGCTTAGTATATCTTCCCAGCTTATATCGGTTAGGACTTGGTTTACTTGGTCCCACTTTATGTTTTTGTTATTGAAGTTGAATTTGGTGAATGCTCCCTCATGACTAGTCTCATTTTGTCGGTCTGGGGCTCCATGCATACATGTCTGAACCTCAATTATGTTGTGATCTGAGTATATTGTTTTTGATATGGTGACATTTCTTATCAGATCATCATTGTTAGTGAAGATGAGGTCTAGTGTATTCTCCAGTCTTGTAGGCTCTATTATTTGCTGGTTTAAATTGAATTTTGTGCAGAGATTTAAAAGCTCGTGTGAGTGTGAGTTTTCATCAGAGCTGCCTCCTGGTGTTTTTTCTGCAACAATATTATTTGCTATATTCCTCCATTTTAGGTGCCTTAAGTTGAAATCCCCCAGGAGCAAGATGTTGGGTGCAGGAGCTGGAAGATTTTCCAGACAGTGGTCAATTTTTAACAGCTGTTCCTGGAATTGCTGGGATGTTGCATCCGGAGGCTTGTAGACTACCACAATGACTAGGTTTTTGGTTCTCGACCTTTACTGCTAAAACTTCCACTACGTCATTTGAGGCATTAAGCAGTTCTGTGCAAACAAGTGACTCTGCAATGTACAGGCCAACCCCCCCCTTTTGCCTGTTCACTCTGTCACATCTGTATAGGTTGTAACCTGGGATCCATACTTCGTTGTCCAAGTGATCCTTTATGTGGGTCTCAGTGAAAGCCGCGAACATTGCCTTTGCCTCTGCAAGCAGTCCACGGATGAAAGGTATTTTGTTGTTTGTAGCTGGCTTTAGACCCTGTATATTTGCAAAGAAGAATGTTATCGGACTGGTGGTATTGTTGGTACTGGGGGGGGATTTTTTTTCGGCATTAGTATCTGTATCTGTTGGTTTGGAGTGGAGGCCATCGACTGTGGTTCCACTCCAGGAATGACTGGATTTGGTGTACGATTTCTGCCATTTCCTGCCAGTTTTTTTTCCTTCCTGGCACTAAAAAACCTCTCCCTCTTGAGTGGCTGTGGCTACCCAGGTTTTCCCCTGGCCTGGATGTTTTGTATCTTTTTGTCCCCTTTAGATGGTATGCCTGGCAATTTAAGTTATAGCACAGTCTTTCCTGTACTGAAGAGGTACACATTTCAGGGTGAAAAAGCTTACAGGAAGGGAGTTTGCATTTTCCTGTTTTCATATGGGCATGGCATTTTCTAGGGTGGTCATAGTTGCATGTCCCATCTGTTTTTCCAGATTTCCCATGCCAGCATCACCACATGCCAGATCACCACAAGCTAAGGAGAGCAAACTGCAAGAAAGGGCGGAGAGCAAGGACGAGTCGGAAGCAGTGATGAGTGTGGTGAGTGCGGCACCGGGAATTTGTTCGGTGGAGCAATTTCAAGGTTTGGTGGCCTTGCCCACCATAATGGCTGTGGTTATGAATGGGAAGAAGTCTGAAACAACCCATTTGTTCTTCGACAGTGGGGCACAGAGATCCTTCATAACAGAGAGTCTAGCAATTAGGTTGAAGCTGAAGACAGGTGGTAATGTTGACATGAAGGTGGAAGGGTTTGGTGGGGAAGTCCCACGCAGGTCTTATCCAGTAGTCAATGTGACGGTCAGGTTAGCCGGGCATCGACGGGAAATTTCAGCCTTGATAGTGAAGAAGCTGCCCAATATCATTACCACTAAGGGACTGGCCGCAGCAGTCAAACATTTGAGGGAGTTAGGTATGAAGCTACCGGAACCAGACATTGCTACAGACAACATTAGTAATGTGGGAATCTTGGTAGGAGGAGATTACATAGACGAGTTTGTGTCTACAAGAAGGGTTATCAAGGAGGGTGTTGGCCTGTACAGGACTCCAGCGGGGTACATCGTAGGAGGCAGGGTACCAGCTCATTTCCCTGCAACCCCGGGAAAGGAGGGCTCTGGTATTACAGTGACTGACGCCGTACTGGTGATGCGGATTGGGGTGCACGAAGGTCTGTCAGAGACACAAGTTGGCACATCCGACAGTGAGCCGGTCCATAAACTATGGGACCTGGATGTAGAAGGGATTAAGGGTGACCAGCCGGCCCCCGAACATGAAGAGACGTATCGAGATTACTTGAACCATGTGCAGTTCAGGGACAGGCAGTACTGGGTGCGACTCCCATGGAAGCTGGGACACCCAACGCTGCCCACTAATTTCAAGAAGGCACGGGGTCAGTTGAATTCATTGGTGAACAGCCTGACCAAGAAGGGTCTGGTGGAGAAATATGATGATATTATTAAGGAACAGCTGGCCCTTGGGTTCATTGAGAAAGTGCCCAATGCCAGCCCTGGGGAAAACACCCATTATCTTCCACACATGGCAGTCACCAAGGAGTTGGTAACCACTCTCATCAGAGTAGTCTTCAACTGCAGCTCACAGGCGAGTCCCTGAGAGCCATCGTTGAATGACTGTCTGCTCACAGGGCCCTCCCTAATGCAGAAATTAGCAGATGTGTTGTTGAGATTCAGGACAGAACAGTATGCCTATGCGGCAGACATTAGCAAAGCCTTTCTACGTATTGGGTTGCAGCCACAAGACAGGGACTACACAAGGTTCTTGTGGTTGACTGACAGTGAGGTGCCCATGCAAGGGTATGATACCTACAGATTCAGAGCAGTGTTGTTTGGTGCCACTAGTTCACCATTCTTATTACAGGCTACCATAGACTACCACCTTGTGAACTGTAACAGCCCACTTAAAGAATTACTGAAGACCCTATTTTATGTAGACAACATGCAAGGTACCACTTCAGATGAAAGGCTGTTGATGGACATTTACCGAGAGTCTAATCAGGAGATGCTCTCGGCTAATATGCCATTGAGAGAATGGGTGACAAACAATCCAATGTTGCTGGGCACGGTGGAACGTGACTATGCTGGCTACTCAGTACCTGAGGTAACATCGGTGTTGGGATTGGAGTGGGAAATCAAGGAAGACAGACTTAGGCTAAAGAGGAAACCTGATGGGGAAAAGAAGCTGACCAGGAGGTCTTTGCTGAGCAAAGTGCAGACTGCCTTCGATCCTTTGGGTTTGTTGACACCCATCACCATTCGAGGGAGGATGCTAGTGCAACAGACCTGGGAGCTGAACCTAGGTTGGGACGACCCACTGCCAGAAACAGTCTGCCAGGAGTGGGATCTGGTTAGCAAAGATCTAGCAGAATTGCATGAGTTCACATTCCCCAGGTCCATCGGGTGCACCGGGCGGGACTATGACTTGCATGTCTTCTGTGATGCCTCCTCCAGGGCCTATGGGGCAGTAGCGTATTTGGTGGCTGGGGACCAGGTCAGTCTGGCCACCAGTGATGCGTGGGTGACACCCCTGAAGGATTGCTCGATCCCAAAGCTAGAGCTCACGGCGATGTTGCTGGGAGCAAGACTGGGTAAGTACGTAGAGGAGGTGTTGAGTAATTTGAGGGTGACACACACCTATGTATGGACAGACTCGGAGGTGGCCTTACAGTGGGTCCAGAACGACAGGTCTAAGCTTCCCTATGTCAGGAATCGGGTAAAGGAGATACGGGAACTACAGTCAATGTCAACGATTCTGTACGTGCCTACAGATCAAAACCCAGCCGACCTGATAAGCCGAGGGGTGACACACAAAAAGCTGAGTAAAAGCGAGATTTGGTTCAAAGGCCCAGACTGGTTACCGGCAAGGGATTGCTGGCCGGAACAGAAATTCGGTGAGACAACCAGCAGCATAGTACACTTTGCGGGGGAACCCGACACTGAATTATTTGATCCCAGGCGCTACTCCTCTTGGAGGAAACTTATAGGAGTCTCGGAAATGGTATTTCGATTTGTGAGGAAGCTGCATGACAAGGTAAGCCAAGGTCGACAGTTGTCTCTCGTGGGTCCCAGAGAATATTGGATAAGGCAGTACCAAAGGGAGAGGTTTCCAGGAGTGCTGGAAGTACTGGCGACCAGGCAGCAGGTTATGGTGTCAGGACATGTGTCCAACGACGACTTAGGGAACGGTAAATTGGTTCACTCTTTGGGATTGTTCCTAGATCATGCGGGGCTAATAAGATGCAGGGGAAGAATACAAAACTCTGAGCTCAGCTATGGGGCCAAACATCCCGTGCTACCTGGAAAGGAGGGATGGGTGTCAGAGCTATTGATACAAGATGCCCATCAGAGGACCTTACATGGGGGGTTTGGAGATACCCTCACCTGCCTACGTCAGAATTATTGGGTACTGAAGGGTTGAGCTGCTGTCAAAAGGGTGCTAAAGAGTTGCACGGTCTGCCGGCGGTACGATGGGAGGACCCTACCATACCCAGGTCCACCGCCGCTGCCTCAGGAGCGGGTACATAGTGACAGGCCCTTTGAGACTGTGGGAATAGACTATACTGGGGCTATCACATTGAAGAACCCAGGAGACGATAGGGTGGGCCCTCAGAAAGTATATGTCTGCCTGTTTACTTGTGCCACTACTCGAGCTATGCATTTGGAGTTGGCAGAAGATATGTCAACAGAGACTTTCTTGAAGTTGTTCAGGAGGTTTACAGCCAGATTCTCATGCCCGCGATTGATTATCTCGGACAATAGCACAAGCTTTAGGGTGGCCGATAAAGTTTTCAGGAATCTTAGGGACAACAGAGAAGTACGAGAACACCTGATGAGAATAGAGTGCGAGTGGAGGTTCATAGCTCCCAGGGCGCCTTGGCAAGGGGGATTCTATGAACGCATGGTGGGCACAGTTACAAGGTGCATTCGGAAGGTCTTGCATGGCAGGAGAGTGAGCTTTGATGAACTGAGGACAGTGTTAGTTGAGATAGAGGCAAGAGTCAATAACAGGCCTCTGACCTACGTACAAAATGGGATTGACGAGCAGGAAGCTCTCACCCCCAGTCACATGCTGTTTGGAAGGAGGATTGAACCCTTCCCTGCAATTCTGAGTCAGTCTTCCAAGGAGCTGGATTATTATGGGCCAGATGGTCCGCCCATCAATGAAGAGCTGCACAGGAGTCACAACAGACTGGTGAACATCCTGGACAAATGGAACCAGGTGTGGCGCAGGGATTACTTGACAACCTTGTGGGAACATTTCTATGGTGCTGACCCCGAGGCAAATAAGATGATGCTAAGTGAAGGGGACCTGGTGCTAGTAGAATCCGAGGCGCCCAGGGCATACTGGCCTCTTGGCCTGGTAGTGTCAACCCACCCAGACAAGGCTGGGCGGTTGAGAATGGTGAAGGTGAGAATGAATGGTGTCGAGACTATAAGACCCATCAATAGGCTTTTACCTCTCGAGGTCCACACGGTGGGACCGGGACATGAGAAATTAGACCAGAGGCTGACCGAGCTGAGCGGCCGGACGACCCGTCGAATGGCGCTCAAGTCCAGGGCCCACTGGGAGGGCCTGTGGGAGGCAGACTTGATCTAGACTTAGCGCCTACCTTTGCTGGCGGGAGGATATGGAAATTTATTTGGTCCCTAAAGTTCCACAGGACAGATCCAGCATGGCCGTAATGGGACGACTGAGCCGGCTGGCCCTTAAACCCTCCCAAACAAACAGCATTCTCTCTATTTTGGCGTGGATTGTTGGTAGGCATTTATTTAATTTATAGATTTACCCTTCAGGGAAGGAGTAGGTAGTTTTACTGTTAATACACTAATATTAGGTTTACTAAGGCAACTGTAGATAAAAAATAATGTAGACCTAAGACCTTAACATAGGTAGTAATAATCCGATAATGTAGGCAAACACTCGGTTAAGTTAGCTAGGGAGAACTTGCAGCCCTCGCTTGAATGATGAGGTGCGGGTCTCAAAGACACAATAGCGTCCTTCTTAAGACAGACACCAACTGGACATGACGTGCCATGATCAGCAGACGGCGCCCCCCACGTGTCTTCACATTTGAGACCTCGGAAAATCTGGTAGAGGCACCTCAATGTACCGTAGATGACCTCCGTCAGGCCCATACAGTAAGACAAGACCTCCACTATATCGTAGATTTCTGGCCATTGTCTGGGGAGATTGTGAGTGAATTGATCTGTGGGCCCGGTGTGCAACAGGCAATGCATGCCCAGTAAGTACCAGTGTCTCAAGGCAGTCTGGATACTTACCCTCTTGGATATAGGAATTTCTGAGGTGCAGGCAGGTCACTAATAACGATTGAATATTGCAGGAATTAAGGCTCCTGGTTGCACATGGTTTCTGAGGGGAAGTCCAGAGGGGGCTAAGGCTAAGCTTAGGGAAGTTGAAGATCAGGATATATGCTGCAACACCAAGTAAGTTAGTCCTCTATACGTGCATGCAGGCGAGTTTCTTGCAACATCAATCATTTGTGAAAATCTGTACTATAAGCCACTTGTGAGGCTGAGGTACCCACCTCAGAGCTCGGTGTCAACAGCGTTTGCCAGGGTAGGTGACTCACTTGGAGGCAGCCCACACAAATTTTCACAGTTTGTGTTCTTACATTGTCTTAATTCTGTATCTCGTTCTCTCTCTCCTTTACTCTTTCATTAACTAGTTGGCTCTCATTGACGATGGCATCTAAGGTTAGCTGTAATAAAAAGAGTAGTTGTAAGCCTCTTGCTTTAAGTGCCAAGTTAGAGGATGATGGTGCGCCATTCTGATTTTATTCAATAAACACCCTGCCACTCAACTCTCATGCATTAATATTAATATTTTAAGGTAAGTAATACGTGTACTCTGTGTGTATCATACCTTTTATTGTGTTTATAATGCCTATTTATATTGCTGACTTAATATAAGTTAGTGTAAACTTGTTGTCTGGCATTTATTGCATATTTTATGTGTGCTCTGATAATAATACTTGTGGAGCTGTGTGGTAGCCGGGTGGAGGGACAACAATACGTTTTCTCTGCTCAAGTTGGTAGATAAGACTCATAGGCAACATTTAGGCAACTTTATTTCGAAACGTTTCGCCTACACAGTAGGCTTCTTCTGCTTCTCTGCTCAGCCATCAGAGCAAACATTTATGAATCTGCGTTTGTCCCAGCCACTCCCTCATTCCGCTTTTGTTTACAATTTTCGGCGTGAATTATTCATTACTTCTACCTTCGTTTATGATGGCATCTAAAGGTAGTTGTTAGAAATTATTAAATTCAGTGAACAAGGCATGTCGATGTTAATAATATGGCTCTGGGCCACAGTGTAGGTAGCCGGTAGGTGTACAGGCTACACCTACCAGCTACACCTACGGCTACCTACACTGACTTTCTACAAATAAATACTACTCACCTCTCTTCCTATATTAAGATTACACATATTTTAAGGTAAATAATGAGTGTACTGTATGTGTATTTTACCTCTCTGGGATGTTTTAAATATCGTATATTAAGTATGAGACGGGGAGCCAGGGCTACCTGCACCTGGGCTACCTGCACCTGACTTCCTACAAATAAGTACTACTCACCTCTCTCCCTACATTAAGATTATAAATACTTTAGATAAGTAATGAATTTATTGTGAATGTATTTTACTTTGTGTGTTTTTAATGCCTAGTTCTATTACTAACTTAATATAATTTAGTGTAAACTTGTTGTCTGGCATTTATATGCTTTTATAAATGGAAAAAAATGGCGTTCTGCCTTCCGGCGATGTCTGCATTCCGGCAACAGCCTGGAACCTAACCCGCCATATAAGTGGGGCCCTACTGTAGTCTCCCTCTCTTCTACACACCCTAACCTGAGCCTCACTATCCTCATCAAAACTCTTTACAGCATTTAGTAACTTACCACCTATTCCATATACAGTGGAACCTCTACTTGCAAGCGTGTCCACATGCGAGTTTTTCCAAATACGAGCAGTCGATGGGTCGATTTTTTGCTTCCATACGTGAGCAAAATTTCTACATGTGAGCAGACCTCTAGGCAGTTTCCTTGACACTGGAGAGGGGATCTTGCTCGTGATCTTGGGAATTGTATCTCATTTGTTTGTTGGACTATCTTATTGAAACTTGGGCAATGTATGATTGAAAGATGCTTCTTAACATACACCAAAAATGAAAGAAATCTAAGCATAAATAATGGAGTTCACTTCTCAGCAATTAGCCACCCCTAAGTGGTAATTTCGAATGGTTTTTATGGGTGTATTCTCGTTTTTTTGGTCTCATTTGGTAGAATGGAAGATATGTTACAGAAATAGATATGATTTTGATTGCTTTCATGACAAAAAGTCCCTTGATATAGAGCTCAACCTAGGAGAAATGGTCCATTGCTTGGCTGTTTCATTCCAATATGCAGTTGTGAATGGGTTGACATATTTATACAATTATTGCGATAAGGAATAACAGTAAATCTTATATTTTTTGTGTGAATATAAATTACAAATAATTTATATAATAATAATAACGATAATAATAATAATAATAATAATAATAATAATAATAATAATATACACCTACCATCCAACTTACGACCTGCTCGACTTACGACCACTCGACTTACGACCATGTTTTTTATGCCAAATTTCTGGGAAATAAACAACTATTTGTGTTGTACACAGTGTTTATCCTAAACCTTAGAGTATTAAATATTTATTTATTTATTTATTTATTTATTTATTTATTTAAAATTTGAGCACACATACAGAGGTACAAAAAATACAGATAAGAGCAGCATGCCAAAGCCACTTATACTATGCATAGCATTACGGGCTGGCTTAAAATTAACTTAAGATTAACTAAGCAATGATGAAATCAGTGATAAAACTTTAATGTAAACAGATTACTATAAAGCACAAGTGAGTATTACAAAGACAGGTCATATGGTTGTATGCATTGTTGTACATTCAGTAGAATGGAGTATTCTGTTAGGTAGTGTATTTAAAAAATAATAAAGTTAGATTGGGTTTTAGGTTTAACATTTATGTGATATAATTGTGAGAAACATTTAAGATATACAATTTATAAGGTTCAGTTATTCAGTATTTATTTGGTTTTGGGTGAGTAAGTGATCTTTGAGAAGAGACTTGAATTTATAAACAGGTAGTGTTTCTTTTATATTTACAGGTAATGAATTCCAGATTTTAGGGCCTTTTATGTGCATTGAGTTTTTGCATAGTGTGAGATGGACACGAGGAACATCAAAGAGTGATCTGTGCCTTGTGTTATGGTCATGTGTTCTGTTGAGGTTGGCAAGGAGATGTTTGATGGGAGGGTTAATATCAGAGTTAAGTGTTCTATGTATGTAATAGGTGCAGTAATAAGTATGGATGTTTTGTATGGTGAGTAGGTTTAGTGTATTGAATATTGGTGGAGTGTGCTGCCTATAGTGAGAATTTGTTATCATTCTAACTGCAGCCTTTTGTTGGGTAATTAGTGGTCTGAGATGGTTACTTGTTGTTGAGCCCCATGCACAAATACAGTACTAACAACATAAAAAGTAAAGTAAAACATGAAATACCAAAATAAAACAATAAAATAAAGTCATTATAAAAATGTTTTGTTGATATTTAGTAGTAAAGTTCAACTTACGACTATTTCGACTTACGACCGGTTTCTCTGAGCCGAACTCGGTCGTAAGTCGGATGGTAGGTGTATATAATAATAATATGAATAATAACAATATGTATAATAATAATAATATATAGTAATAATAATAATATGTATAATAATAATACATATATAATAATAATGTACTACATATAATAATTATAATAATAGACGGATTCAAAAGACCGTCACTAGATGGCAGTGTTTACCACAACAAAGAGGGAGCGGTTGTGGCCGCCTCCACCTATTAGATAATAACATATTTTATTCATTCTAGAGTATATATCGTGTTTCTATGTTGTTTATATTGTCTGTTATGTCATATTAGATGAACTGTGATATATAAATAAGTCGTATAGATGATTTTAGCGAAATTATTCATGAAGTATTTTTCCCGGTCTCCAGACAAACCCTCCTCCACCGCCCATACCACTACATGAATAACATATTTTATTAATTCTAGAGTATATATCAGGTTTCTATGTTATTCATATTGTTTGTTATGTCATACTAGATGAACTGTGATAGATAAATAAGCCGTATAGATGATATTAACGAAATAATTAATGAAGTATTTTGCCCGGTGTCCAGACAAACTCTCGCCCACCGCTGACACTGCCCATACCACTACATGAATGACATATTTTATTCATTTTAGAGTATATATCAGGTTTCTATGTTATTTATATTGTTTATTATATCATATTAGATGAAGTGAGATAGATAAATAACCCATAGAGTTGATATTAGCGAAATTATTGAAGTACAGAATTCCACTTGAATGGATTAATTGCATTTCAGTTAATTTAAATGAGGAAAATTGACTCTGCAAATGAGCAAATCCAGTTGCGAGCAAGGTCATGGAATGGATTAAATTCGCAAGTAGAGGTTCCACTATACTTGCAACATCTGCCACATTGCTCTCCTATCGACTCTATCATATGCCCTTTCTAAATCCATAAATGCAATAAAAACTTTCCTACCTTTATGTAAATACTGTTCACATATATGCTTCAATGTAAACACCTGATCTACACATCCCCTACCCACTCTAAAACCTCCTTGCTCATCCGCATTCTATCTTATCTCTAATTTTTTCAATAATAACCCTACCGTACACTTTTCCTGGTATGCTCAGTAAACTCATTCCTCCATAATTTTTACAATCTCTTTTGTCCCCCTTCTCTTTATATAAAGGGACTACAGGTCTCCCTCAACATTCGCGAGGGTTAGGGGATCAAGAGCCTCGCGAATGTTGAAAAATCGCGAATGTTTGGTGCCCCAGTATATTGTAGGGAAATGTAATACAATACTTCTTCCTTAACTTGTTGAACCATGAACAATCATAAAATACATGAAAACATCATAAATTGTACTAAATACATACATGGTATGGTTTAATAACATGTTTTTTTTATTATTATCACACTGGCCGATTCCCACCAAGGCAGGGTGGCCCGAAAAAGAAAAACTTTCACTATCATTCACTCCATCACTGTCTTGCCAGAAGGGTGCTTTACACTACAGTTTTTAAACTGCAACATTAACACCCCTCCTTCAGAGTGCAGGCACTGTACTTCCCATCTCCAGGACTCAAGTCTGGCCTGCCGGTTTCCCTGAACCCCTTCATAAATGTTACTTTGCTCACACTCCAACAGCACGTCAAGTATTAAAAACCATTCATCTCCATTCACTCCTATCAAACACGCTCACGCACGCCTGCTGGAAGTCCAAGCCCCTCGCACACAAAACCTCCTTTACCCCCTCCCTCCAACCTTTCCTAGGCCGACCCCTACCCCGCCTTCCTTCCACTACAGACTGATACACTCTTGAAGTCTCTGTTTCGCTCCATTCTCTCTACATGTCCGAACCACCTCAACAACCCTTCCTCAGCCCTCTGGACAACAGTTTTGGTAATCCCACACCTCCTCCTAACTTGCAAACTACGAATTCTCTGCATTATATTCACACCACACATTGCCCTCAGACATGACATCTCCACTGCCTCCAGCCTTCTCCTCGCTGCAACATTCATCACCCATGCTTCACACCCATACAAGAGTGTTGGTAAAACTATACTCTCATACATTCCCCTCTTTGCCTCCAGGGACAAAGTTCTTTGTCTCCACAGACTCCTAAGTGCACCACTCACCCTTTTCCCCTCATCAATTCTATGATTCACCTCATCCTTCATAGACCCATCCGCTGACATGTCCACTCCCAAATATCTGAATACATTCACCTCCTCCATACTCTCTCCCTCCAATCTGATATCCAATCTTTCATCACCTAATATTTTTGTTATCCTCATAACCTTACTCTTTCCTGTATTCACTTTTAATTTTCTTCTTTTGCACACCCTACCAAATTCATCCACCAATCTCTGCAACTTCTCTTCAGAATCTCCCAAGAGCACAGTGTCATCAGCAAAGAGCAACTGTGACAACTCCCACTTTATGTGTGATTCTTTATCTTTTAACTCCATGCCTCTTGTCAAGACCCTCGCATTTACTTCTCTTACAACCCCATCTATAAATATATTAAACAACCACGGTGACATCACACATCCTTGTCTAAGGCCTACTTTTACTGGGAAATAATTTCCCTCTTTCCTATGTACTCTAATTTGAGCCTCACTATCCTCGTAAAAACTCTTCACTGCTTTCAGTAACCTACCTCCTACACCATACACCTGCAACATCTGCCACATTGCCCCCCTATCCACCCTGTCATACGCCTTTTCCAAATCCATAAATGCCACAAAGACCTCTTTAGCCTTATCTAAATACTGTTCACTTATATGTTTCACTGTAAACACCTGGTCCACACACCCCGTACCTTTCCTAAAGCCTCCTTGTTCATCTGCTATCCTATTCTCCGTCTTACTTTTAATTCTTTAAATAATAACTCTACCATACACTTTACCAGGTATACTCAACAGACTTATTCCCCTATAATTTTTGCACTCTCTTTTGTCCCCTTTGCCTTTATACAAAGGAACTAAGCATGCTCTCTGCCAATCCCTAGGTACCTTACCCTCTTCCATACATTTATTAAATAATTGCACCAACCACTCCAAAACTTTATCCCCACCTGCTTTTAACATTTCTATCTTTATCCCATCAATCCCGGCTGCCTTACCCCCTTTCATTTTATCTACTGCCTCACTAACTTCCCCCACACTCACAACTGGCTCTTCCTCACTCCTACAAGATGTTATTCCTCCTTGCCCTATACACGAAATCACAGCTTCCCTATCTTCATCAACATTTAACAATTCCTTAAAATATTCCCTCCATCTTCCCAATACCTCTAACTCTCCATTTAATAACTCTCCTCTCCTATTTTTAACTGACAAATCCATTTGTTCTCTAGGCTTCCTTAACTTGTTAATCTCACTCCAAAACTTTTTCTTATTTTCAAAAAAAATTTTTGATAACTTCTCACCCACTCTCTCATTTGCTCTCTTTTTGCATTGCTTCACCACTCTCTTAACCTCTCTCTTTTTCTCCATATACTCTTCCCTCCTTGCATCACTTCTACTTTGTAAAAACTTCTCATATGCTAACTTTTTCTCCCTTACTACTCTCTTTACACCATCATTCCACCAATCGCTCCTCTTCCCTCCCGCACCCACTTTCCTGTAACCACAAACTTCTGCTGAACACTCTAACACTACATTTTTAAACCTACCGCATACCTCTTCGACCCCATTGCCTATGCTCTCATTAGCCCATCTATCCTCCAATAGCTGTTTATATCTTTCCCTAACTGCCTCCTCTTTTAATTTATAAACCTTCACCTCTCTCTTTCCTGATGCTTCTATTCTCCTTGTATCCCATCTACCTTTTACTCTCAGTGTAGCTAGAACTAGAAAGTGATCTGATATATCTGTGGCCCCTCTATAAACATGTACATCCTGAAGTCTACTCAACAGTCTTTTATCTACCAATACATAATCCAACAAACTACTGTCATTTCGCCCTACATCATATCTTGTATACTTATTTATCCTCTTTTTCTTAAAATATGTATTACCTATAACTAAACCCCTTTCTATACAAAGTTTAATCAAAGGGCTCCCATTATCATTTACACCTGGCACCCCAAACTTACCTACCACACCCTCTCTAAAAGTTTCTCCTACTTTAGCATTCAGGTCCCCTACCACAATTACTCTCTCACTTGGTTCAAAGGCTCCTATACATTCACTTAACATCTCCCAAAATCTCTCTCTCTCCTCTGCATTCCTCTCTTCTCCAGGTGCATACACGCTTATTATGACCCACTTCTCGCATCCAACCTTTACTTTAATCCACATAATTCTTGCATTTACACATTCATATTCTCTTTTCTCCTTCCATAACTGATCATTCAACATTACTGCTACCCCTTCCTTTGCTCTAACTCTCTCTGATACTCCAGATTTAATCCCATTTATTTCCCCCCACCGAAACTCCCCTACCCCCTTCAGCTTTGTTTCGCTTAGGGCCAGGACATCCAACTTCTTTTCTTTCATAACATCAGCAATCATCTGTTTCTTGTCATCTGCACTACATCCACGCACATTCAAGCATCCCAGTTTTATAAAGTTTTTCTTCTTCTCTTTTTTAGTAAATGTCTACAGGAGAAGGGGTTACTAGCCCATTGCTCCCGGCATTTTAGTCACCTCATACGACACGCATGGCTTACGGAGGAAAGATTCTTTTCCACTTCCCCATGGACAATAGAAGAAATAAAGAAGAACAAGAGCTATGTAGAAAAAGGAGAAAAACCTAGATGTATGTATATATATATATATGCATGTGCATGTCTGTGAAGTGTGACCAAAGTGTAAGTTGGAGTAGCAAGATATCCCTGTTATCTAGCGTGTTTATGAGACAGAAAAAGACACCAGCAATCCTACCATCATACAAAACAGTTACAGGTTTCTGTTTCACAGTCATCTGGCAGGACGGTAGTACTTCCCTGGGTGGTTGCTGTCTACCAACCTACTACCTACATTAGCGAAATTATTTAATAACATGTATGTTATTAAATACCACTGTCTCCACCACTGCCTCCACCATGCCTCCACTTCCTCGACCACTGGGAGTCCCTACTACCCTCCCTCCAACCCCCGCAACTGGCAGCCAGCCCTCCTACCAGTGTGGTGAGTGTTTTGTTTGTTCATTATTTACTATTAAACTACTACGGTTGAGGCAATGGTAGAGGCAGCAGTTGAGGCAGTGGTATTTAATAACATGTTATAAATAATAATAATACATATTATTAAAAACATGTATTATTATTATTAATAACATGTATGTTATTAAATACCACTGCCTCACCCACTGCCTCACCCACTGCCTCAACTGCTGCCTCACCCACTGCCTCACCCACTGCCTCACCCACTGCCTCACCCACTGCCTCAACCGCTGCCTCACCCACTGCCTCACCCACTGCCTCACCCACTGCCTCACCCACTGCCTCAACTGCTGCCTCAACCGCTGCTTCAACCACTGACTCAACCACTGCCTCACCCACTGCCTCAACCGCTGCCTTACCCACTGCTTCAACTGCTGCCTCACCCACTGCCTCACCCACTGCTTCACCCACTGCCTCACCCACTGCCTCACCCACTGCCTCACCCACTGCTTCACCCACTGCCTCACCCACTGCCTCATCCACTGCCTCAACTGCTTCCTCAACCACTGCTTCTACCACTCCAGTCACACTCAATCTACAAGCACCAAACACATTGAATTATTGTGAAAAGTTTGGAAGAGCACGGAGTCTAATGCTCACGCCAGCATAAAGAAAGCCACACTGACGATGTGTCAACCACTCCCTCCTATTTTTGTACAATTTCCTTCTTCAATTCTATCATATTTATTATTATTATAATTACAGTGGACCCCCGCATAACGATTACCTCCGAATGCGACCAATTATGTAAGTGTATTTATGTAAGTGCATTTGTACGTGTATGTTTGGGGGTCTGAAATGGACTAATCTACTTCACAATATTTCTTATGGGAACAAATTCAGTCAGTACTGGCACCTGAACATACTTCTGGAGTGAAAAAATATCGTTAACCGGGGGTCCACTATATTATTACTCACCCACAACTAAATAAATACTGAATAATTGTATCTCATAAATTGTATCTCATATATGTATCTCATTATTGTATCTCATAAATGTCAACCTGTTAACCAATCAAACTTTGTTACTATTTAACTTCATTACCTAACATAGTACTCCATTCTACTGATTACACAGCAACACAGTAAATGACCATATGACCTGTCTCTGTAATACTCATTTGTACTAAATTGTTATCTGTTTTACAATAATTTTTGTACCACTGAATATATCATTGCTTAGTTAATCTTCAGTTAATTTTAAGCCTGCCCATTATGCTCTGCATACAAGGGGCTTTGGCATGTTGCACTTTAAAAATTGTATTCCTTGTACTTCTCTGTATCACATTCAAATTAAATAAATAAATAAATAAATAAATACTGATTGTACAGCAATGCATGCAACCATACGACCTGTTTTTGTAATACTTGTGCTTGTTATCTGTTTACAATAATGTTTTACCACTGAATACTTCATTGCTTAGTTAATCTTAAGTTAATTTTAACCGTTTAACTGTCACAGGCCCCTTTCTGAAACTGTCATTCTATGTCAATAAATTTTTGAAAAAAAAAATTTATTTTTTCTTATGAAATGATAGAGAATCTTTTCCCGGTGGTAATGACACCAAAAGTTCGAAATTTGGTTGAAAACTTACAGAATTACGCTCCCACGAAGTTAGCGGTCTCGGCGACATTTGCGTATCGGCGATTTCACTAACTTTGAGCCCTGTTTTCAGCCAATTCCATTGTTCCAGTTGACCAAACTCATAGCTATTTCTTTAGAACTCCATTTTATATATCAGCTGAGCACAAGAAACCGCCCATTTACCAATTTGAACTACCCAATATAGTGGTCAGAAATTGGCAATTTGGCCAATTTCACGCAAATTAAAAAAGATGCCAATTTCAAAATAGGGTCCAGAATAAACAAGGTAGACATTCTTGGCACTAAAATAACATATCCTCTGTTCATTAGTCACATCTCTAGGCCCCTCTAATATTATTATTGCTTTCTATTTTGATTTTTTATTTATACAAAAAAATACAAAATTTACTGTAATGCAGACTACTGCATTATTGTAAAAATGGTATAAATAGTATCAGTGCACTAGTGAAAGAATATTAGACTCCCCAGTTGACGTGTATTGGACGTCTGGTGTGATTTGTTTACTCCTGAACATTGGTAAAAATCGAACATTTCTGCTACTTTGAGCTCAGTTTCAAGGTCGTTTTCATCGTGAAAGTAATGAAAATCATCTCTATTTCTGTAATATGTTTTCCATTTTATCACCTAAGACCATGAAAACGCGAATACAACGATAAATACTATACAAGAATACACCTCAAAGTCGGCGTTTTAATCCAAAAAACTATCATTTTTTTTTTCTCATTACGCACTGTGTGCTGCAGAATTTTTTTATGTGGTGCACACTGACCACACAGACCCATTCTCTCACATGTGGGCCTACCAGCTTTCTCCCGCTTGATTTGAAGCCGCTAGAATTATTGAGTATATATGTAGACAGCCTGTACTGTCTGCACAGACAGCCTATGCTGTCTGCCAGCTTAGTTCATATTTCGCGCCACTCAGATGCTGCCCTCTGTAGCCAGGCCTCTCGGTGGGCATGCCAGCCTGCCGGCCCTTGCCACACTCTCACTCTGGCGTCACTCTTCACTCAGTCAAGAAGTGTCCTCTCTCGTGGCATGGCCCTCCCAGGCCATGGGCACAAGCACACAAGCCTGTGTACCCACCACGACATAAGAATAAAGTAAGAAGCCTCCGAAGACATATATCATTTACTACCCGCTTTCAGCTCTACCAAATAATCCTCGTTATAAATGGTGGGAAATGGTTGTCGCAGCAGTTGTGTTTGCCCGGTGAGAGGAAGGAAGAGGTATGAAGTCATCTTCACTTCATCACCCTATACAAGAAGCATCCGTCTCTTAACGAGTTATCCTGATGTCGTGTATGCACGTTTGAGCATCCAGACACAGGTACAAGCAGGATCCAGCCGAAATTTGTCGAATTTCTCCGAGAATTGTAAGTGGCGTCCCAGTGACCCCATGCTACAGCGTCCCACACTGTTTCTCAAGTCAGGTGTTCAGCGTCACTTGTATGTTGCTGTTGTTGTTCAGCTCAGCACAGCTGTTTCAACAAGCCAGAGGTGAGTTTTGTGGTGATTTCTGCTTCCAGTGTGAGCTTCTCCACATGTTTGTGGGTGGGGGGGAGGAGGAGGAAGTGTCCGTTCCTTGCCTCACCCTGCTGTACTCTCACGCCTCACCAGCCTACCATACACCACTCACCACTGCCCACTCCCTCTGCTGTGTTTTCTGCTGTTTTTCGTGTGAATTCGTCGCCAGTGCTGTGTATCCGAGTGCCCGAGGCCACTCGAAGCTACGTGGATCAGCATACCACGTAGATCACGACACCACGTGGATCCCGATGCCACGTGGGTGCGGGCGATGTCACGTAGATCTACAAACCACGTGAGTTACCAGATGTCGCAGGCCTCATGCTGTGGTCTGCTGCCCGCATCATGTTGACGTCACCGACGATGCTGCCCGACTTCATGACATCACGATGTCTGCTTGACGTCACCTCGAGATGTCTGCTGATGTCACAGTGCTGCTGACATCACCTCGTGACATCATGCCTGACATCACATGATGTCACATCGAGTGTTTCTAGTAAATATTTCAGTATTGTCGAGAAGATTGAGAGAAGATATATGTCGTGTGTTAATTAATTCCTCTCAGTCAGTGTACCGCATGTACCGTGGGTGTGTTTAAAGTTTCCGTGTGTCCAGTGAGGTCTGAGCCAGACCTGACTAGCACCACTGTGCTAAGTCACCCGTGTGACCAGCGCGTTTGACAGCTGATTACTCAGCCCCGAGCGACCGAGCCCTCTTGTACAGAAAGCTCTTTTGCTCGTCGCTCGTGATGTTCTGCAGAATCGTACCTGCTACGATTCCCATTGAGATTTGTTTCACTTCACCTCCAGACCTTCAGAGTGCAGTTATATGTAGAGAAACAAGTCTGGGGATGCTTAGACTAACCTCTGCTATAACTCCAACTGCCGAGAGAATGACACTCGTCAAGCCGCAGTTAGCCCTGTTGGCAGGCACTGTGTCAGCCTCATGTCACAAGCTTCAGTGAGCAGCCTGCACAAAGATGTCACTTTGACTGCTAGCTCATTCACTGCAGTCTGGTGTATGATGTTATGACTCCCAGATGTTTTGCCCAGTCATCTCTGCCACGACTCGCTCCACGACTCGCTCCACGCTCGCCGGCAGTGACAGCCCAGCGACAGTACCAGTCGAGAAGTGTCCTCCTGAGTCGCTTGCCAGAAGTCCTGCCCAGTTGCCGAGTTTTGTCGAAGCTTCACTCGAGGGCACCAGCATGTCGTGCCCCAGGTTGAGTGAAAACCTGCAGCGACTCCTACGATGACTGTTTCACCGTTCCGGAGGAGAACATACCCTGTTACGTCACAGCTCAGCCGCAGTGATGTCTCCTGTGTTGCAGTATCTGTCCAGATGCAGGAAGGTGTGCAGTGATGCCCTTCGATGCTCACTGCCTTTGACCATGATGTTTAGCACACCCCACATGTTTTTTTCTTCCCTCCCTGTAGGAAGTTTTTTTTTCCATGTCCATGTGTATATATATGTTTTTATTTTGTGTTCTGTGCCCTGTTCCTACGAGACTGAGTTTCTTTTACCACCAGTATTGTTGCGTCGGGACGACGTGCGGTAGGTGGCCGAGCGTATGTAGACAGCCTGTACTGTCTGCACAGACAGCCTATGCTGTCTGCCAGCTTAGTTCATATTTCGCGCCACTCAGACGCTGCCCTCAGTAGCCAGGCCTCTCGGTGGGCACGCCAGCCTGCTGGCCCTTGCCATGCTCTCACTCTGGCATCACTCTTAACTCAGTCAAGAAGTGTCCTCTCTCGTGGCATGGCCCTCCCGGGCCATGGGCACAAACACACAAGCCTGTGTACCCACCACGACATAACAATAAAGTAATAAGCCTCCGAAGACATATATCATTTACTACCCGCTTTCAGCTCTACCAAATAATCTTCGTTATATATATACGTCAGAAACAGTGGTGCGTAAGACGTATTTATACAGCGTAAACAGTCAAAGGGTTAAGCCTGCCCATAATGCTATTCATTCAAGTGGCTTTGGCATGCTGCATTTAACTGTATTCTTTTGCACTTCTCTGTATCATGTTCAAATTAATAAATAAATAAATTATTATTATTATTATTATTATTATTATTATTATTATTATTATTATTATTATTATTATTATTATTACTACTACTATTGTTATTATTAGCAGTAGCTGAAATGTTTGGTTCTTTGCTGTGTTCAAGAGTAAACACATGATGCCACCATCCAATACCTGTCTGAATAGCCATTCCAATATGCAGTCATGAATGGGTTTACATTATTTATACTGTAGTTTAATAGCAAATAATGAACAAACAAAACACTCACCACACTGGTGGGAGGGCTGGCTGCCAGTTGCAAGGGTCGGAGGGAGGGTAGTAGGGACTCGCAGGTGGCTTGAAACTTAAATATGATTTGGTGGCTTGGAATTTGGAGGTTGGGAATTTGGCGGTTGGGAATTCGCGAATGTGTGAAGCCCGCGAAAGTTGAAAACGCGAACATTGAGGGAGACCTGTATACATGCTCTCCGCCAATCCCTAGGTACCTTCCCCTCTTTCATACATTTATTAAACAAAAATACCAACCACTCCAACATTATGTCCCCTCCCCCTGCTTTTAACGTTTCTGTCATGATCCTGTCAGTTCCAGCTGCTTTACTCCCTTTCATTATACGTAATGCCTCATGCACCTCCCCCACACTCACATCTTGCTCTTCTTCACTCCTAAAAGATGGTATACCTCCCTGGCCACTGCATGAAATTACCACCTCCCTTTCTTCGTCGACATTTAAAAGTTCCCCAAAATATTCTCGCCATCTACCCAATACCTCCATCTCCCCATCTACAAATTCCCCTACTCTGTTTTTAACTGACAAATCCATTCATTCCCTAGGCTTTTTTAACTTGTTTAACTCCAAAATTTTTTCTTATTTTCGTTAAAATTTCTTGACGGTGCCTCTCCCACTCTATCATCCGCTCTCCTTTTGCACTCTCTCACCACTCTCTTCACATTTCTTTTACTCTCCATATTCTCTGCTCTTCTTATAGCACTTCTGCTTTGTAAATACCTCTCATAAGCTACCTTTTTCTCTTTTATTGCACCCTTTACTTCATCATTCCACCAATCACTCCCGGTGGCCTGGTGGCTAAAGCTCCCGCTTCACACACGGAGGGCCCGGGTTCGATTCCCGGCGGGTGGAAACATTTCGACACGTTTCCTTACACCTGTTGTCCTGTTCACCTAGCAGCAAATAGGTACCTGGGTGTTAGTCGACTGGTGTGGGTCGCATCCTGGGGGACAAGATTAAGGACCCCAATGGAAATAAGTTAGACAGTCCTCGATGACGCACTGACTTTCTTGGGTTATCCTGGGTGGCTAACCCTCCGGGGTTAAAAATCCGAACGAAATCTTATCTTATCTTATCTTATCTTCCTCCTGCACCCACCCTCCTATAACCACAAACTTCTGCCCCACATTCTAATACTGCATTTTTAAAACTATTCCAACCCTCTTCAACCCCCCCCTACTCATACTTGTACCAGCCCACCTTTCTGCCAATAGTTGCTTATATTTCACCCGAACTTCCTCCTCCCTCCAGCAGCAACAGCCTGGTTGATCAGGCTCTGATCCACCAGGAGGCCTGGTCTCAGACCGGGCCGCGGGGGCGTTGACCCCCGGAACTCTCTCCAGGTAAACTCCAGGTAAACTCCCTTAGTTTATACACTTACACCTCCCTCTTACTTCTTGTTGCCATTTTCCTCTTATCCCATCTACCTCTTACTCTAACTGTAGCTACGACTAGATAATGGTCTGATATATCAGTTGCCCCTCTATAAACGTGTACATCCTGGAGCCTACCCATCATCCTTTTATCCACCAATAAACACCCATAAACCCATAAACAGAAATATTAATCTCAATCTTAAAATAATTTATTTATTTATTTATTTATTTATAATTTGAGCACACTTACAGAGGTACAAAAAAAAATACAGATAAGAGCAGCATGCCAAAGCCACTTATACTATGCATAGCATTACGGGCTGGCTTAAAATTAACTTAAGATTAACTAAGCAATGATGAAATCAGTGAAAAACATTAATGTAAACTGATTACTATAAAGCACAAGTGAGTATTACAAAGACAGGTCATATGGTTGCATGCATTGTTATAAATTCAGTAGAATGGAGTATTCTGTTAGGTAGTGTATTTAAAAAATAATAAAGTTAGATTGGGTTTTAGGTTTAACATTTATGTGATATAATTGTGAGAAACATTTAAGATATACAATTTATAAGGTTCAGTTATTCAGTATTTATTTGGTTTTGGGTGAGTAAGTGATCTTTGAGAAGAGACTTGAATTTATAAACAGGTAGTGTTTCTTTTATATTTACAGGTAATGAATTCCAGATTTTAGGGCCTTTTATGTGCATTGAGTTTTTGCATAGCGTGAGATGGACACGAGGAATATCAAAGAGTGATCTGTGCCTTGTGTTATGGTCATGTGTTCTGTTGAGGTTGGCAAGGAGATGTTTGAGGGGAGGGTTAATATCAGAGTTGAGTGTTCTATGTATGTAATAGGTGCAGTAATAAGTATGGATGTTTTGTATGGTGAGTAGGTTGAGTGTATTGAATATTGGTGGAGTGTGCTGCCTGTAGTGAGAATTTGTTATCATTCTAACTGCAGCCTTTTGTTGGGTAATTAGTGGTCTGAGATGGTTACTTGTTGTTGAGCCCCATGCACAAATTCCATAGGTGAGATAGGGGTAAATAAGAGAGTGATATAGGGCCAGGAGGGCTGACTGTGGAGCATAGTACCGTATCTTCGATAGTATGCCTACAGTCTTGGAAATTTTCTTAGAAATTTGTTGTATATGTGTATGAAATTTGAGTCTATTATCAAGGTGGATTCCTAAGAATTTTCCCTCTGTTAGCTTTGTGATAGGTGATCCGTTTATCATTATGTTAAGAGGGACATCTGTAGCTCTGTTACCAAACTGAATGAAGTAGGTTTTGTCAATGTTTAGTGTAAGTTTGTTAGTACTCATCCAGGTAGATATTTTCTGTAATTCGGTATTTACAGTATTGGCTAGCGTGACTGGGCTCGGGTGGGAGAAGACGTATGTTGTGTCATCAGCAAATAGTGTGGGTTTGAGTAATTGAGAAGCATTTGGTAGGTCATTTATGTATAGGAGAAAGAGAAGAGGGCCAAGGACACTTCCCTGTGGGACACCAACTGTAATTGGTTGTGCAGAAGAGTTTGCCCCATTTGCGTACACGTATTGGCTTCTGTTGCTGAGGTATGACTTGAGGTAGTTGAGGGAGTGCCCTCTTATACCATAGTGTGACAATTTTACGTGGAGCAAGTCATGGTCAACTGTATCAAAAGCTTTACGTAAGTCAATGAAGATCCCCAGTGGGACTTCTTTTTTCTCTATTGCAGTGTATATATGTTCTAGCATGTGTATAATAGCATCATTAGTATTTTTATTAGGCCTGAATCCAAATTGGCAGGGGTTGAGTATGTTTTGGGAGATAAGGTAGGAGTAGATTCGTTTATGAATTAATTTTTCGAAGATTTTTGAGAGAGGGTGTAAGTTGGATATTGGCCTATAGTTATTCAACTCTGTTTGGTCTCCTCCTTTGTGAATCCTGTGATACTCCAATACTGAAACTATGTACTGTGCCAAAACAAAAGTATTTACATTGATAAACTCACACACTAGTATTTAGTCACTTAGCCATAATACCAACTTACCTCATAATTTGTAATATTTTACAATTAAGAATATAACTAAGTCTGCCCGAAATGCCTAGCCATGCTAAGCGTTCTAGTGGTACACTCTGTAATCACTATTTTACTACATGTAAACCACACAATAACCAAATTTCTGTAAACTCAGCATTGTAATCCTTATAGAGAATAAACTTTGAATTGAATTGAATACATACTCTAACAAACTACTTTCATTACGTGCTATATCATACCTTGTATATTTATTTATCCTCTTTTTCATAAAATATGTATTACTTATTACCAAACCTCTTTCTACACATAGCTCAATTAAAGGCTCCCCATTTTCATTTACCCCTGGCACCCCAAATTTACCTACTACTCCCTCCACAACATTTTTACCCACTTTAGCATTAAAATCCCCACCCACAAGTACTCTCACACTTGGTTCAAAACTCCCCATGCATTCACTCAACATTTCCCAAAATCTCTCTCCTCTATACTTCTCTCTTCCCCAGGTGCATATACGCGTACTGTAACCCACTTCTCACAGCCAACCTTTATTTTACTCCACATAATCCTTGAATTAATACATTTATAGTCCCTCTTTTCCTTTCAACATTATTGTTATTCCTTCTTTAGCTCTAACTCTATTTGAAACCCCTGACCTAATCCCATTTATTCCTCTTCACTGAAACTCACCCACCCCCTTCAGCTTTGTTTCACTTAAAGCCAGGACATCCAGTTTCTTCTCATTCATAACATCCACAATCATCTCTTTCTTATCATTCACACAACATCCACGCACATTCAGACTTCCCACTTTGACAATTTTCTTCTTCTTATTCGTTTTAGTAATTATTACAGGAAAAGGGGTTACTAGCCCATTGTTCCCAGCATTTTAGTTGACTTTTACAACACACATGGCTTACAGAGGAAAAATTCTTATTCCACTTCCTCATGGATATAAAAGGAAAAGTAATAAGAACAAGAACTAAGATAAAATCAAAGAAAACTCAGATGAGTGTGTATAAATAAATGTGTACGTGTATGTTAAGTGTGACCTAAGTGTAAGTAGAAGTAGCAAGACGTACCTGTAATCTTGCATATTTATGAGACAGACAAGACACCAGCAATCCTACCATCATGTAAAACAATTACAGGCTTTCGTTTTACACTCACTTGCCAGGACGGTAGTACCTCCCTGGGTGGTTGCTGTCTACCAACCTGCTACCTATAATTGTATTTACATTAATTCTTGTAGGAAATATTATTTCAGTTTTTGGCCATTTCGGATTTAGGCCGACCTTCTGGAATGGATTACGGCCGATAACCGAGGGTCCACTGTACTAATAGTACGTAATAATAATCACTCTTGGGCACATTAAATGTCTTATTTTACATTAATATAGACATTTTCATTAATCCATGTATGACATTTTCTTCAAAATTATGTAAGAAATACGTTACATAGCATATAAACATGCATTGCTTACATGCGGTGGAGGGTAAACATTATGTTTTCTCTGATCCAGCATTAGAGGAAACTGTATGAATCTGCATGGGCCCAGTAACCACCCTTAATACATCTCAATGTACTGTTGCAAATACATAAAATAAATAAATAGTTCTCGGCATGAGTTATTCATTACTTCTTCCTTTGTTAATGATGGCATCTACAGGTAGTTGTTAGATGTTGTTAGAATCGATTATACTCAGTGAGCATGGTGTGTCAATGATAAATGGCTGTAGGCCAAAGTGTATGTAGCTGGTAGGTATACACTGGGATGTAGTCTGCCTGGGACTGCAATTAAATACTACTCACCAACAAGATTCTTCAGTAAAGGTATGTAATGTTCATTTTTCATTAAAATAGTCATTTACATTTATTTCTCATTGTTTTCTTTATGTAAAACTATAGTTATTTTCTATAAAATGTATTTTTTTTTTTAATATTTTTAGGTGTCTGAAATGGATTTATTGGATATACATTATTTCTTGTGGGAAATATTACTTCAGTTTTCAGCCATTTTGAATTTTGGCCAACCTTCTAGAATGGATTAATTACAAAAACTGGGGGTCTAACTGTATGTAATAGAATGTTACTAATATACAACATTTTTGCATGCTTTTTGTTGTAAACAAGTATTGTAAATAAAATAATGAAGGAAATACTAGTGCAGTTATAGGGTTTTAATTACAGTGAGTGTACATATATGCATTATGCACTGTATTGGTCTCACAGGCCACAGATGTTTTTGGAAAAAACAAAATTAGAAAGTAAAGAAAAACATAGCAAAAAAGTAAAATAAAATATGTGACTTTATGGAAGTTGTCGATGTTGCCGCCAACTATAGTCAATGAGGGTCAACTTCACGCCTCTACATCTTCGAAAGTACTGATCAGAATCTTTTTTGTTCGTTTTATTACCCATAGAAAAATATCTGTAATTCTGTAAGAAATATTTTTGTTTTTTTTTCGAAAATTCTTGGACCATGGTTGTCACTCTGGTCCCTGAAAGGGTTAACCCTCTCACTCTGTGTTTAACCCTTTGACTGTCGCGGCTGTATATATACGTCTTACGAGGTACCGTGTTTGACGTATATATACTCAAATTCTAGCGGCTTCAAATCAAGCAGGAGAAAGCTGGTAGGCCCACACGTGAGAGAATGGGTCTGTGTGGTCAGTGTGCACCATATAAAAAAAATCCTGGAGCACGCAGTGCATACTGAAAAAAAAAAAAAAACTCCGACCGTTTTTTTTTAATTAAAATGCTGACTTTGTGGTCTATTTTCGTATAGTATTTATTGTTGAATTCTCGTTTTCTTGGTCTCATTTGATAGAATGGAAAACATATTATAGAAATAGAGGTGATTTTGATTGATTTTACTATAAAAAGAACCTAGAAATGGAGCTCCAAGTAGGGGAAATGTTTGATTTTTGCCAATGTTCAAACTAAACAAATGATGCCATTGTCCAATAAATGTCCAACTAGCCATTCTAATATGCAGTCATGAATGGGTTGATGTTATTTATACAATTATTACAGTATTGCAGTAGTCTGCATAATAGTAAGTCTTCTATTTTTTGTTTGAATAAAAATTCAAAATAGGAAGCAAGAGTAATATCAGAGGGGCCTGGAGACATGACTGATGAACAAAGAAAATGTTATTTTAGAGCCAGGAATGTCTGCATTGTTCATTCTGGACCTTATTTTGAAATTGTCATATTTTATAGCTTTCATGAAATTGGCCAAATTGCAAATTTCTGACCACATTATTAGGTAGTTGAAATCGGTAAATGGGCAGTTTCTTGTACTCAATCGACCCCTCAAGGAAGGTTCCTTGATGTTGGTGAGGGGCTCTTGATTTAGGGAATTGGATCTGTGCTCCAGTTCCCCGAATTAAGCCTGAATGCCTTCCACATCCCCCCCCCCAGGCGCTGTATAATCCTCCGGGTTTAGCACTTCCCCCTTGATTATAATAATAATGTACTCAATCGATAGAAAAAATGGAGTTCTAAAGAAATAGCTATGAGTTTTGGCGACTGGAACAATGGAATTAGCCGAAAATAGGGCTCAAAGTGGGCGAAATCGCCGATTTGTAAACAGCGCCGAGGTCGCTAACTTCACGAGAGCATAATTCCATCAGTTTTCCATCAAATTTCGTTTTTTTTGGTGTCATTACAATCGGGAAAAGATTCTCTATCATTTCATAAGAAAAAATAATTTTTTTTTTTTAAATTTTGCGACACCAGGAGACACCTCAGGATTGGGAGTTGCGGCAGTCAAAGGGTTAATAATAATATTAAAAAAAAAATATTTTTTTTTTTCCAAAATCTTAATTAAGATCATTTTTCTGGTTGTTATAGACCCAAAAAAAAATTGCAATCAATACATACCAAGATATAGAGGCATGAAGGTGACAGAAAGTGAACTACTTACTGCAACATCGGTGATGGCTGGTCACTCGGTAATCTTATGCAGTGGAACCTTGACTTACGAGTTTAATTCATTCCATGACCTAGCTCGTAACTCAATTTGCTCATATATCAAATCAGTTTTCCTCATTTAAAATAATTGAAATGCCATTAATCCATCCCAGTGGCAGGACAAAATATTTCAATATAATGCTATCAACTCTAGGGCTTATTCATCTTCAAGGGGGGCTCCTTGGCGTGGTGAAGAGGCTCTTGGTCTGAGGAATTAGACCTGTCAGTCTCCTTCCTCAGACCGAACCTAATTACCCCCCAATCCCCCCTTCCCTCTCCCATCCTCCCCTTTTTCCTTTCCTCCTCCTCCCCACCCCTCCCTTTTGCCCTTCCTTTTTGGCCTTTGGGATTTTTTCCCACAGGCACGATAGTTCCTAGGTAGGGGAAAGGGTACCAGGGTCCATTCCATTCCATTGAGGTTCTTGGCGGTGGCGTAGTTTGCCATGGAATCTGGATTGCTTGGGGATGTCCCGATACCCCTCCGGTATCCCGGAGGGTGACTTTGGGTGTCTCTCGGGCGATGGGTGTATCTCTGGAAGCCACATTTCGGATTCCAGGGGTGGTGGCTGAAGGAGGTATGCTTTGTGGCAGATATCCGGCCGCCCTCTCTTTTGTCCACCGAGGTAGCTCGGCAGATGTGAGGTTGCTATCCTGGATAGCTGGTTTACTGGCGTGATGGGTAGGGTATGGCATGGGTTCCATGCTGCATCTGCGCTACTTGCGGTGCTGAGGTCCTCTTGGGCATGGAGGGAGATTTCTGGCCCTTTCATTCCTCCTAGGAACTATCCCTCCCTGGTCCCCCCTTTTTTTTATTCTTTTTATTTTTATTCTTTCTTTTTTTTTTCTTAAAAACAAATAGAAAGAAGTATCCTAACCATGGCAGCCCTAGTCCATGAACCTGCTACCTCCTGGCCCCTTCTTGATACCGCACCCCGTTCTGACCCCGCCTCGTCTTTGGACAACTCTTCGGACACTCCTCATGCCTCTGTACCTCTTGCCGGTGCTGTTTCCTCACCCGCTTCAGGTACTGAGGTCTTGACTGACTCCTTCAATTTATGTGGCCTCCGCTCTCCTTTGACTATGCTTCCGGCCTCTCCCTCTACGGTGCAGCAATTTTCGAATCGCCGGCCCGTTCCATGTTGGACCAACTCTGGTCCCATGCCTAAACACCAACGACAATTACATGCTGATGATACTTCTCCACCTTCTCGTTCTTCTCAGAAAAGATCGACATGTCCTGCACTCCCTTTCCACGCTCGGTTTCAGAATGCACAATGGACTAAATTCTTCACTTTACGACCGACTTCCTCTACTGCCTATCTTTCCGACCACAGTATTGGCAAAGCACTCCTACGCCATGTTGGTAAAGATATTTCTTTTCATGCTCTTAGGAGCAGTACACACATCATCACTGTACAGAATGCTACCCAAGCTCATGATCTTTCTCTTCTTTCCCATATTGATACTGTTCCTGTCACTATTGAAAAACATCATTCCCTCAATTCTTGTAGTGGTACCGTCATTCTGCCCCATACCATAGTTCAACAAAATTTCCAGACATGTGGCAATGACATTCTTGAGCAGCTGGAACTCCAAGATCTCCCAATCCTCAAGGTAGACACTTATGTTCTTCCTGCCCACGGGTGGAGACGATACCCTAGCAATGTGGCTCATTTAACTTTTGACAGCCGTGAACTCCCATCCTCAGTTTATGTAGCAGTACATTGGTTACAAGTTCAAAAGGTGATCCCTACATCGCAACAGTGTAGAAATTGCTGGCGATTTGGCCATCCAGCGAAATATTGCAGATCTATAGCTGAATGCCCAGTCTGTGGTGCCGATGACCATTCTAATACGTCTTGCAATCAACCTCCCTCTTGCCTTAATTGTCATGAGGCTCACCCTTCGTACTCTCGCCATTGCCAAGTCTACTTAAATGAGCGGGAAATCCGTTACCTCAAAGAGGCAGAAGGTTTCCCTTATGTCATGGCAGTTTCTCCGCCTCCAAAGGAGACTACCTCGTGTTTCTTATTCCCGTGTTTCAAAACGTCCCCCCACTTCTGGGGTCCCATTTTCTGCAGCCTCCTCTGTGGTTACCTCTCCCATAGTCACTCCTGTATCTAATTATTTTGCTGTCCTGGGCTCAGACGTCTCTACTTCAACGCCTCAGTCTGTTCTCGCTTCTTCGTGTTCTCCCTCACAAGCCTCAGTATCAACGAGATCTCATACGACACCTCCTCCCAATTGTCCCTCTACTTCTCAGAAGTCAAAAAAAGGTCCTTTAACCCCTCCTTCCCTTCTTCCACCTCCTCATTTTACCTTCCCTGTCTCTGTACCTGGTTCTTCCCCTTTCACTGGCTCTGTTACAAGTGTAGAGGTTCACCCTCCTCGTACTGTACCTTCCTCCCCTGTTCCCTCCCAAGTTTCTTCCTCTTCTGCCACCTCCCAGGTTTCTGCCTCTTCTGTCCCCTTCCATGCTTCTTCTCCAGTTCCCTCCACCCTTTCGCCCTTCCCCCTACCTTGGTACAGTCCATTACAGTTCCAATCTTTACTCATCCTCCCCCTACCATCTCCAATATTGTCTCCCATACGACGTCTCTGAATTCCGAAACACTTGAAGCAATCCCTGAATATATTGCAGAGACCAAACCATCAATGGACACTGATCCACCCTCTGTTCCTTCTCTCTCCTCTCCTCCATCTCTCTCCTCTCCTCCATCTGCGCAACTCCTTTCTTCACAGCGCACCATTCCTTCGCTGCTTGAACATTTTCTGCTGCCTCCGCATGTGGACTTTTCTAACCCCTCTAGTCCGTAGGAACCCTTACCTGCGAATTTCAGGTATCTTTATCATTGCCAATCATGGCCTATTTACAGTGGAATATATGCGGCCTCTGGGGTAATCGGGGTGAGCTTCAGATGTTACTCTCCCTGTTTTCCCCTGTTGGTGTTTGCTTATAGAAACCAAAATTACACTCTGCTGTTATCTATCCCATCTCAGGCTATAATTTATTGTACTCTTCAGATCCTTTTCCTGATGGGACCTTTAATGAAAGTGCCCTTCTTCTACACACTGATATTCCATACCATCAGCTATTTGTTTTACTTCGCTGCATTACACAGCAGCCTGTATCCATGTGCATAGGTGGTATATGCTCTGTTCTTTATATCTCTCTCCTTCTCAGGCATTATCTATTCTTGATATTGCCTTTCTTGTTTCGTCATTACCGCCACTGCTTCTGTTACTTGGCGATTTTAATGCCCATCATTTCATCTGGGGGGTCTCACTGTGATTCCCGTGGCATTCAGTTAGAGGCTTTTCTTGCCACCCACCGCCTCCATGTTTTAAATACAGGTACTCGCACCCATTTTGATCCTCGGACTCACACTCTCTCTTGCATCGATCTCTCAGTCTGCTCTTCCTCCGCCGCATTAGACTTTACCTGGTCTGTTCTCCCGGATTTACATGACAGCGATCATTTCCCAATCATTCTTACTTAACCTTCATATTCACCACCTCTTCGTATCCCACGCTGGCAATTTGATCAGGCAAATTGGAACCTTTACTCACAACTAACTGTTTTTAGTGAGGTTCCTTCTTCGTCCTCCATTGATGAGCTTTTACACCTCTTCTCGTCCTCCGTTTTAACCACAGCTTCTCATTCTATACTGCAAACTTCGGGCAGGCATTCTCAGAAATGCGTGCCTGGTGGTCTCCTGCTTGTGCTTGTGCAGTACGTTTGAAACGCGCTGCATGGGGCAGGCACTGGCACAATAGAACCATGGAGAGACTTCTTGATTTTAAGCAGAAACGTGCGATCGCTAGCCGTGTCATCCGTGACGCTAAACACACTTGCTCGCGACATTATGTCTCCACCATCACCTCTGCTTCTTCTATGAGTGCAGTCTGGAAAAAAGTACGAAAACTAAGTGGTAAATATTCTCCTGAACCGGCTCCTGTTCTGCGGGTTGCCGGTGTTGATATAGCAAACCCACTAGATATTTCCAATGAAATTGGCAATCATCTGGTCCGTATTTCTCAGGGGCTCCATCTATGCCCCTTGTTTCTTTCCTCAATGCCTGCCAGAGAGTTAGCACCCTTGGACTTTTCTTCTCTCAAAGAAGAACAGTATAATGTGCCTTTTACACTTCAAGAACTGGAGGCAACACTATCAGCTTGCCGATCATCGGCAGCTGGGCCCAACGACATTCCTATTCGTATACTACAACATTTACATCAATCACCCCTTGCAGTCCTATTACGCCTTTTCATTCTTATTTGGTCACAAGGAGTTCTTCCACAGCTTTGGAAATCTGCCATTGTTCTCCCTTTCTGCAGTCCAGGCACTATGGGACATGAAGCCTCCCACTATCGTCCCATTGCTCTTACCAGTGCAGTTTGCAAAGTGATTGAATGCCTGGTAAATAGACGTTTAGTGTGGTATTTAGAGACACACAACAGTCTCTCCACTCATCAATATGGCTTTCGTAAGGGATGTTCTACCATAGACCCCTTACTACGCTTGGATATGTATGTTCGTAATGCCTTTGTGAATAACCACTCAGTTATTGCCATATTTTTTGACCTTGAGAAGGCATATGACACAACTTGGAGGTATAATATTTTGGCCCAAGCTCACTCCTTAGGCCTCCGAGGCAATCTACCATCCTTCCTTAAGAACTTTTTAACTGACAGGCATTTCCGTGTTCGGGTTAATAATGTGCTCTCCCCGGACTTTATCCAAGCTGAAGGTGTCCCCCAGGGATGTGTTCTGAGCACAACACTTTTTCTCCTTGCTATAAATGATTTGGCCTCTAGTCTTCCATCAAATATTTGGTCATCACTTTATGTTGATGACTTCGCTATTACCTGTGCAGGCGCTGACTGTCACCTTATTACAGTTTCTCTCCAGCATGCGGTCAACCGTGTTTCCAGTTGGGCCACCACACATGGGTTTAAATTTTCAAGTACCAAAACTCACCGAATTACTTTCACTAGATGCTCTGTCATGTCCAATCATCCTTTGTACCTCTATGGCTCCTGTATCCCTGAACGTGATACAGTCAGGTTTCTGGGCCTCCTCTTTGATTGTAGGTTATCCTGGAAACCTCACATTACCTCTCTGAAGGCAACTTGTCACAGCCGGCTGAACCTTCTTAAAACCCTTGCTCATCTTTCATGGGGAGCTGATCGTCGAACTCTCCTTCACCTACATTCAGCCCTCATTTTATCGAAACTTGATTATGGTGACCAGCTCTATTCAGCGGCCTCTCCTGCTACTCTCTCTAGCCTTAACCCCATTCATCACCAAGGATTACGTTTATGCCTTTGTGCTTTTCGCTCTTCCCTTGTTGAGAGCCTCTATGCAGAAGCGAACGTTCCATCCTTATCTGATCACAGTGATGCCCATTGCCTTCGCTACTACGTACGTTCTCATGATCTCCGCAATCCTTCCATTTATAGAATGGTCACAGATATTAGTAGACATTATTTGTTCGCCGCCCCTGTTTACTCCATCCCTTCTCTCTTCGCCTACATTCGCTCTTGTCTTCTCTTCAGTTACCACCTTTCTATGTTCATGTAGCATCTCACTTTTCTCTACCCCCCCTGTTCTCTACCCAGCTGTTCGAGTCTGTTCTTTCTCCCTTGCTCGAAAGCCCAACTGTCTACGGTCGCTTCCCGCTCAATTTTTCTTGACCATTTCCACTCATTCTCATGCCGTTGCAGTGTACACAGATGGCTCTAAGTCCTCTGACGGTGTAGGATTCGCAGCAGTGTTTCTGGACAGCATCATATGAGGGCATTTACTATCTTTGGCTAGTATTTTTACTGCTGAATTGTATGCGATCCTTGCAGCACTTATCTGTATCGCATCTATGTCTGTGTCATCATTTGTGGTTGTCTCAGACTCCCTTAGTGCTTTACAGGCTTTACAGAAATTTGATACACCTCACCCCTTAGTCCTCCGTATCCAACTTTGGCTACTGTTACGCAGAAAGGTGGGATAGCTGGGGGCTATGCAGAACCCTGCATAACAGCTATGCCGCATCTTTTCCAAGCATGAAAATATTGTTTTTTGTTGGGTCCCTGGTCATGTTGATGTACAGGGCAATGAACAGGCAGACACTGCTGCACGGTCAGCAGTACATGACCTACCAGTTTCATATAGTGGTATTCCATTTACTCACTATTTTGCTGCAATAGCTACCCACCTTCACACCCGTTGGCAACAATGTTGGTCTACTCTGCTCGGTAACAAACTTCAATCTATTAAACAGAGAATAGGTTACTGGCCATCTTCTTGTCACCAGTGTCGAGGTTGGGAGACTACTCTCTCCCGTCTTCGCATTGGCTATACTCATCTTACTCATGGATATCTCATGGAGAGGTGCCCTGCTCCTTTCTGTGAGAATTGTCTGGTTCCATTATCAGTCAGCTACATTCTGTTGGACTGCCCACTTTAGCAACGAGCATGCAGAATTTACCTCCATCGTCGTCTTAGCTCCACTGCTCTCTCTTTACCTTCCCTTCTCGCTGATGGACCCACCTTTCATCCGGACTCTCTCATTGACTTTTTGATAACAACTGACTTCACAAACTCTGATACCTTCAGCCCTTTCTACCTCAATCTCTTGCTACCCTCTACCCCCGCACTATCCCCTGCCTGACTGTTTTCTGTAACCTACTGATCATCCCTTTCCCCTTCTACTGCCCAATGCCCTCGATTCCTTCCCTACCCTGCAGCATTGTATAGCCCTTGTGGCTTAGCTCTTCTTTTTGATTATAATAATAATCTAGGGCTTATTTATCTATCATAATTCATCTAATATGACATAATAAACAATATAATTATCAGAGAAACACGATATATACTCTAGAATAAATAAAATAGGCCATAATATGATGAGTGATGATGGCAGCGAAAGTGGCGGCAGGGTATGTGTTTCGTCTTTTTTCTATTGCTTAATCGCTTAACTAACTTGCTACACTCTTAAAGCTACTCTTTATCACTAAACTAAACTGATATAATTTAGTTTATTTGATCACTGATAAAATTTGCTTTAGTTCCATTGAAATCATCCTCTTTTTCTTCTCAGCACAGTCTTTTACACTTATTTTCTTAGGACCCATGATTAGAAAAAAGAAATTTTGCCAAATGACTGTAAAAAAAATGTGGACAAGCATGAGAGAACTTCTCCCACGGCGATGCAAACATGTGTACTCCTTAGTGGATGTTTTGCCATTGGCTGTGCCAACTAGTGGCAGCATTCTGAATTATTATGTATGTATTATTATTATTATTATTATTATTATTATTATTATTATTATTATTATTATTATTATTATTATATGATGTACATGTTTATAGAGGGGCAACTGATATATCGGATCATTATTTAGTTGTAGCTACAGTTAGAATAAGAGGTAGATGGGAAAAGTGGAAGGTGGCAACAACAAGTAGGAGGGAAGTGAAAGTGTATAAACTAAGGGAGGAGGAAGTTCGGGCGAGATATAAGCGACTATTGGCAGAAAGGTGGGCTAGTGCAAAGATGAGTAATGGGGGGGTTGAAGAGGGTTGGAATAGTTTTAAAAATGCAGTATTAGAATGTGGGGCAGAAGTTTGTGGTCATACTGTCAGCGTGCCTCGTTGTGCTCCGGGTTTTCTCGTGTTTTCATGGTCGCTCTTACGTGCTAGAACTTTAATTTGTGTCATCAATCCTATACGATACATCCCTCTAGCGCCTGGAACCAATCTTGGGCGGAAAACATTATATACTGAGTCAAAAAAGGAGAATTAGTGTGCACTACCTAGCAGAGTTTACTGCCAGAGGGGAATCAGGCCTGTGTCCCGTGTGAAAAAAATAATAATAATTGAACTTTTCGTGTCAGAGGAAAGAAAGTCTCCCTGATAACATTGAGTATACATAGTGTATAGTGTATACTACAGTGGCTCCCTAGTATATTGATGATAAAGGCTAAAGTGTCATTTGAAAACAGGTGAATTTGTAAATGAAGTGATAAGCCTATAGAGGCAGGTGCCAGAAGTCGCCAGAAACTTACCACAGGTCAGCTGTTTTTAATAATCTTCCTGGCTTGCTAGTGTACTTGCATATAATCTAGTG